>NC_089826.1:68187253-68493919 GCF_035046505.1 Tiliqua scincoides
TGTTAAAACTAGTTTATGTAAGAACTTTTGGCACCATAGCTTCCAGTATTTCAAAGAATTAGGAGCTGGGTGTGTAAGAAATAGATATAAGGCAATGGAAACTTAGCAATTGTTATTAATTTAGTGGATTATTGCTCCTTTATGACTCACTTAGTTTTTTATATATAGTGTGGAGGAAAATTGTACTCAGATCAGATTTTTCTTCTGTGTTGTAGCTGCTCTGTGGCCATCGATGCAAAGAAATCTGCCATCCAGGTGACTGTCCTCAAAACTGCAGCCAGAAGGTCAAGGTCCGATGTCCTTGCAAGAGAATCAAAAAGGTTAACATCTTGTTGTATTTGAAACGCTTTATCTTCTTTATTTAAAAGATTTGTTTCAGTCTTTGATTCCATATAGCTGGTTCTTCCTCATATCAGTACAGCATTGTCAAGAACTGCTGTGGAGCTAATAGAATTTTTTAAAACCAAAGGATTTTTAAAATTAAGAAGTACTAATTCAGATATTAACTGCACAGTCTTCAAATATTTGTAATCGTGCAATTGTGTTAAATGTGTTCAGACTTCAAAACTCTGCTGGGAAATATGTGATTTAGTTTAGCTCAAGTATGATCCAGAGTAAAGAGAGGAAATATGTTTTCCTGATGAGTGATCAGGAAAAGGCATATTTAATTACATAAACGATTGGAACAAGAACGCATGTTAGACTTGTAAATCCCTAATGTATTTTACAGCAGACGTTCTCTAAGTCTCAGTGCAGCTGTGGTGTCATCATTACCCCTGAAGTAGACAATATAATGGATAAATGACTTCCCCTTATATGACTTTATCAATTTTTTTGCCAGAAAGCATGCATTTTCATTTTCAACAGTATTATTCTGAAGAGGAAAAGTAACTCAAAAATTTATTGATTTTAATAATAAAATTAAATTTAAAAAGCACTCAAAAATTAATAAATACAATGGGCCCAGATCTGCGGATTCGGGATGTCCTGAACCTGTGGCATCACCTGTACATGGACTCTGAGAAGTAACCAGAGCTGCGTTCTGGTCGCTCTGAAGACCAGAGAGACTGCACACGACCTCCCTGGCCCTTAGAAGGTCACTTCTGGTTTATTATAAATACTGGAAGTGACATTTAAAGGCCTTTGGAGGGCCAGAGGGGGCTTCCCTGGCCCTCCAAGGCCTTTTCAGACCTTTAGGATACACCGGAAGTGACTTTCTAAGGCCTCTCAAAGCCCTTAGAACATCTTCCGGAGGACATCCTGTGAGAACACAGCTCCCATTGCCTCTGGAGGATTAGAGAGCCTAAGACCCGCAAATTTCAACATCCATGGGTTCCAGTATATATGAGACGTCTTGGAACTGATCCTCGTGGATATCAATGGCCCACTGTACAGTAAATAAATTAAAAAGTAAATTAGTAAATAAGTACATAGTGGAAAAATTAAATGAAGGCTGAGGTTGTTCTCTTATACCTGGGATGCACCTTTAATCCCATTCTGCAACCAGGGACCGATTTCTTGTTTTTTCTTTACATGATACTTTCAATCACACTTCATCTCTCTTTCTCCCTCATGCACACAATCAGTGAAATCCTCTAAACTAAATTTATTTTTTTCACATTTTTGTACCACCCTTCCTCCAATGAACTCGGGGTGATGTACATGGTCCCTCCCCTGCTTTTGTCCTCACAACAACCCTGTGAGGTTGGTCAGGTTGAGAGCTAGTGACTGGCCCAAGGTCACCCAGAAAGCTTCATGGCTGAGTGACTATTTAGGCTGCAGTTCTAACCTCACTTTCCTGGGAGCAAGTTCCGTTGAACACGGTAGGACTTACTTCTGGGTAGACCTGTTTAGGATTGTGCCCTAAATCTTATAATTTCTTATAGCTTATTTCCTCTTAAGTACCAAGTTTAATTACCATATGCACTAAAGAAAAGCAGCTATTTAATTCCCAATGAAATATAGGATTTCATATTCTATATACTAGAATAATATAGTCTGTCTTATGTAATGGTAACCTAAAACAGTAAAGTCTTGTGACACAAAAAGGAATATTTAACACACTACATGTAGAAAAGACCAAAACACACTTCAAGTCCTGTTTTGGGTATCAAGTGAATAGTTGTGTGTTTATGAAGTTACAAAAATGTTGTGGTGTTCATTAATACAGAAATTGCAGATATACAAAGAATTCAACATTAGATGAATAAATGCTGTAATAAGATTTTAATCCAGCAGAACATTACCAGTGATGACCAATTTGACACATCCATTATTATGACGCAAGTAATTTATGAGTTCTATTTTAGTCATCCAGTTTCTTGTCTTCGTAAAATCTAGCAAGAACTGAGACCTTTAGGCAGGCTGGATTTTAAGCAACTTGAAAACTAGGCCCCATTTCCTCCATAATGAGATAACAGGGCAGCATCTTCTGTGCATTAGACTCTCAACAAAATTCTGCATGAAATCACTGGTCTTTCAGCTTTTATTAAGAATCCTAAATAGGATTTGTATACTTGTGGATACAGCTTCAGTGCCGGAACCCATGTGCAGCTTGTGCATGCAAGAGTTCCTTGTGTTTTATGAGCAAGTGCAGTGTAATATCGGATCTTATTTGGCAGTGTTTCTCAAATTGTGAGTTGGAACCCACTTGGTGGGTTGTGACCTGATGTCTGGTGGGTCCCACAGAGCCTCAAGTGAAAACATGGATGTTGGAAAGATAAGATAACTAATTGCTTCAAGACCTGAGGCTATTCCAAAATCAGTTAGCTGCTAACTTCCCTACAAAGGGCTAAGCAACTGCAGTTTGCAAGCTTGTATAAAGATAGGGAGATAGTTTGAGCATCTTTTTTTCTGGTGTTTTTTTTTTTTTGCCAAATCCTTCAGTGACAGGTAGTGAGGGCAGGGGACAGGCAGCTCGTATTTCATTTTGGAATTAATGTTTCTGTATATAATACATAGCACCACACATCATTGGACTGTGTTGTTTTTTAAAAAATAAATGAATATGTAAAGAATTGTTTCTCTTTTGTTTGGGGGGGGGTGTCGGGCACAGGACAGGACACTCCATCAATGTCAAGTTTGGCATTTTCTTTTCTTGTCAATGTTTGACACACCAGGCCCAAAAGGTTCACCATAACTGCTGTAGCCTAATATATTTTCAGAGTTAATTCCTTGTTGTAGGAGGTGGGTAATCTCTTGCAGTGTTTGTGTTTTATATGTTGTGAAAGTATCTTTTGATGACACTGATTTTGTGTATACTCATTGTCTCTAGAAATAAAATGGGTGGTAAACTACATATCAAAAGATGAAAAATTATTATGTTTCAATTCATAGCAAACAATGTTTGGAAATGTTTAAGTAGCCAAACTAATGAAAAAAATCAGATAAGGACATATTCTTCAATTTGTTTTCTTCTTTGCATACAGGAGCTGCTGTGCAGCAAGGTTCAGGAAGGCCAGGTTTTGTTAGAATGTGACGCGCTATGTAAGGAAATGAAACGGAAAGCTTTTGAGGTAATGTGCCTCTTGTGGTTACACGATATTCTCACCGCTTCAGGAGAGACAAATGAGTGCACAATTATTTTTCAGGATTAGCAGGCATGAAATAGAACGCAATCAAATCAGATTTTCATGTTCAACAGCTGCCACATGTCAGATATTGCTATTTTATTTAATGTGGAACATTTGTCACTGTCTTAATGTTTTAACATAAAGTGTTAAAGCCGTGAACCACTACATGTGTTGAATTGGAATAATGGTCTAATAATTGCTCATATATCTCGCTATCTGTTGTTGTTTGGATTGGCCTCTCTTGAAAACACCTGTTTATAGAGTTGCATACATGTTCAGTGGGAAATGGACAGGTTATCTTTCTGAAGCAGTCTATTCTGCATTGCTTGATCTATTTTTTTATTTGGCACTGGTATAATACAATTAATAAGCCCATAGATTCAAGTTTTCCTCAAAGATCTTTGTTGTAGTTCACTCATAGTGATTAATAATATTTATATACCAGTTTTCAACAAAATTGTTCCCAAAGTGATTTACAGAGCTAAATAAATTGTTCCCTGTTCCTAAAGGGCTCACAATATTTTTAAAAAGGACTCAAAAGAGACATCAGCAAACAGCCATTGGAAAAGACTCCATGCTAGGGTGAAGAGGGACAGTTACTCACCCCTAGCTAAAATATACGAGGACCATGTAAGGTGCCTCTTTAAGAACATAAGAAGAGCCCTGCTGGATCAGGCCAAAGGCCCATCTAGTCCAGCTTTCTGTATCTCACAGTGTCCCACCAGATACTTCAGGGAACACACAAGAAAACAAGATCTGTACCCTGGTACCACTTCTGGCATTCTGATGTAGCCTCTTTCTAAAAACAGGAGGTTGCAAATGCCCTTCCTGGCTTGTAACCCATGATGGACTTTTCCTCCAGAAATTTGTCCAGTCTCCTTTTAAAGGCATCTAGGCCAGATGCTGTCATCACATCCTGAGGCAAGGAGTTCCGCAGACAAATTACAGGCTGGGTAAAGAAATATTTTCTTTGCCCAGTTAGCAAGCTGTGTACATTGCCTGATCTCCTGTTACTTGATTACTTAACATTTTCATGATTGAATGTGTCACTGAATCCATTGGAAATATAACATTTGAGTCTAGACTGTGTGATGCAGAATTTGGGTCTGTGGTGATTTATCTATGATTATTCATTTCATTCATGGCAGACATGACATCAAGGCATTGCTACATTAGACAGCTAGTGAATTTGTATATGTGAACCAGCCCTTAGTACTGCTTGATTTGTTTTTAGTTTATGGAAAATTAGAAAATTATGGAAAATTTAGTTTATCGAAAATTCTTATGACGGAATAAGAGTGTTGAAAAATCTCACGAGATACTATTGCTGCTTTCAAAAGTGTCTATGTATGCAAAAATTCTTCTTCTGACTAAATCAGTGAAATGCTGATTTTAGATCTAGAAGACCGATGCATAAGACCGAGGTCTCCTAGCTGCTTGGATCAGTTTTGCTTTGTAATTGTAGGCTGAGAGATGGCAATAAACGACATCTTGAAATTGTTTGCATCTATTGAGTAGGCATATATGAAGATGCGGTTAGTCTCCTAAAGGCCATGTGTGAGAGGGAACTTGGAAGATGTTACCAATATTTTGGGAAAGGGGAGTAAGTTGGGATATGATGAATGAACTCTTAGGTATCTTTGCAGTGCCTCTTATTTTGGTTTGAATAGAGAAATTAAGAGAGGGACAGAGAGATGAAGACTTTTTAGAGAGAATACTATTAATAACTGTGTCCAGGGCCTTTTCAGGCAATCAGTCTTACAGCACAAGAGTTGTGCTTTTGTTTCTCATTAGTTGTGTGAAGTTTGCTACTCTCCGCTCGCTTTTATTTTGGGCATTTGTTGATATGTGTGTTAACTGAGGTTATAGACACACACACACACACACACACACACACACACACAGAGAGAGAGAGAGAGAGAGAGAGAGAGAGAGAGAGAACATTACTGATGAATTCTAAAATTAATTATTAAGTGTTAAAGTTATTAGAGGAGACTGGGGCCCAATCCTATCCAACTCTCCAATGCTAATGCAGCCCTATCAATGGGAAATGCGCTGAATCCTGCACTGGAGGGTTAGGGTCTGAGTTCCTTAAGTAGTTCATAATGTGGGTCATTAATACAAGCAGCTACTCATTTTGTCTTAATACAAGCAAAGCACCTGTCACCCAGTTCACCCATCTATTTCTTGGTGTTCAATTTTTTTTTCATATGAGTTTCTTGAATAAAAACCAGGTTCACTTCTTCTGTGCACAATGGGAAATGTCCCTCTAAGGAATTAGAGCATCTTTAACTGGCTGTCTTCTTTGGAATTGTGGCATGAAGGGAAAATGCTGATTACCTTCTCCTCATGCACTGCATTTCTGGTCAGGGTCTCCCACATCTTTTGTATTTTACCTAAGAAAAAAAAGCACAAGTCCAAAAGATGTATTAAGTATTGCAAGTGAACCCATAGTGATCTATGGAATCCCTGAACCCATAGTATTTCTGCAATTACCAGTAAGTTGTTGTGAATGTGCTAAGTATTACTTTTCATTTTCATACAGATTAAAGAGGCAGAGGCCAGAGCTGCCATTGAAGAAGAAAAACGAAAGCAACAGGTACTGGTGCTCTTCTTCTTTCACTCCAATGGAGAAAATTCTAGAACAGTGATTTTCAATCAGTGTGCTGCACCACATTGCTGTGCTGTGAATTTTCTGCAGGAGTCTGGAGGAGGGTCATTTATTAGTAGGGCCATTGGGGGGTATGAGCCTCCAACTAGCAGCACTGTATGCCTTGTCAATTGTCAAAAACCCTGATGGTGTGCCTTGATAATTTAGCACCTTGGGGAAGGGAAACCCCCTCTTAGAGGCTCATCCACGTAGCAGAAAACTCATTATGGATTAGTGTTACATCTGTCTAATAGGTAGAGATTGGTGAAAATGGTTTTATTTTTTTTGCAGATTTTGGTGTTTTCCAAAGTTAGAAGTGCAGAAAGCAGTGTTACGTGTTTTTATTCCAAGGGTGTATTTTTATAACTACAATCACTTTAAAAGTATACTAGGTAGGTGATATAGGTAAGAACATAAGAATAGCCCCACTGGATCAGGCCATAGGCCCATCTAGTCCAGCTTCCTGTATCTCACAGCGGCCCACCAAATGCCTTAAGGAGCACACCAGATAACAAGAGACCTCATCCTGGTGCCCTCCCTTGCATCTGGCATTCTGACATAGCCCATTTCTAAAATCAGGAGGTTGCACATACACATCATGGCTTGTAACCCGTAATGGATTTTTCCTCCAGAAACTTGTCCAATCCCCTTTTAAAGGCATCCAGGTCAGATGCCATCACCACATCCTGTGGCAAGGAGTTCCACAGACCAACAACACCCTGAGTAAAGAAATATTTTCTTTTGTCTGTTCTAACTCTCCCAACACTCAATTTTAGTGGATGTCCCCTGGTTCTGGTGTTATGTGAGAGTGTAAAGATCTCTCTATCCACTCTGTCTATCCCCTGCATAATTTTGTATGTCTCAATCGTGTCCCCCCTCAGGCGTCTCTTTTCTAGGCTGAAGAGGCCCAAACACCATAGCCTTTCCTCGTAAGGAAGGTGCCCCAGCCCCGTAATCATCTTAGTCGCTCTCTTTTGCACCTTTTCCATTTCCACTATGTCTTTTTTCAGATGCGGCGACCAGAACTGGACACAATACTCCAGGTGTGGCCTTACCATAGATTTGTACAACGGCATTATAGTATTGACACCCACTCTCTGTTTCCTGGTCTTCAACCAGTTCTCAATCCATGAGAGGACCTGTCCTCTAATTCCCTGACTGTGGAGTTTTTTCAGTAGCCTTTGGTGAGGGACCGTGTCGAATGCCTTCTGAAAGTCCAGATATATAATGTCCACGGGTTCTCCCACATCCACATGCCTGTTGACCTTTTCAAAGAATTCTATAAGGTTCGTGAGGCAAGACTTACCCTTACAGAAGCCATGCTGATTCTCCCTCAGCAAGGCCTGTTCATCTATGTGTTTTGAAATTCTATCTTTGATGAGGCATTCCTCATCTCACCCGGTATATATGTTAGGCTGACCGGCCTATAGTTTCCCAGGTCCCCTCTCTTTCCCTTTTTAAAGATCGGTGTGACATTTGCTATCCTTCAATCTTCTGGCACCTTGGCCGTTTTGAGGGACAAGTTGCATATTTTAGTCAAGAGATCAGCAACTTCATTCTTCAATTCTTTAATAACTCTTGGGTGGATGCCATCAGGGCCCGGTGACTTATTGATCTTTAATTTATCAATGAGGTCTGAAACATCTTCTCTTTTAACCTCTATCTGACTTAATTCCTTGGTCAGGAGGGGGCCGTTCGGGCAGTGGTATCTACCCGAGGTCTTCTGCTGTGAAGACAGATGCAAAGAACTCATTTAATTTCTCTGCCATCTCTAAGTCTCCTTTTATCTCCCCTTTCCCTCCCTCACCAGCCAGAGGGCCAACCGCTTCTCTGACAGGTTTCCTGCTTCTAACATATTTGAAGAAGCTTTTATTATTCCCCTTAATGTTGCTGGCCATGAGTTCCTCATAATCTCTCTTGGCCTCCCATATCACCTTCTTACATTTCTTTTGCCACAGTTTATGTTCCTTTTTATTCTCCTCATTAGGGCAAGACTTCCATTTACGGAAGGAAGCTTCCTTGTCCTTCACAGCCTCTCTAACTTGGCTGGTTAGCCATGCGGGCACCCTCCTGGACTTAGTTGAACCCTTCTTTCTTTGCGGTATACACCTCTGCTGGGCCTCTATTACTGTTGTTTTAAGCAGCCTCCATGCACTCTGGAGAGATTGGACTCTTTTTACCTTCCCTTTCAACCTCCTCCTAACCAGCCTCCTCATTTGAGGGAAGTCCGCCCGTTGGAAGTCAAGGGTTTTTGTGAGAGATTTGCCTGGTATTCTTTCCCTGATGTGCATGTCGAAACGGATCGCAGCATGATCACTGTTCCCCAATGGCTCCGTAACACTGATATCTCTAACCAGGTCCTGAGTACTGCACAATATTAAATCCAGAGTCACCTGTCCTCTGGTGGGCTCCATGACTAGCTACTCTAAGGCACAGTCATTTAGCATGTAAAGGAATCCAGTCTCCTTTTCGTGACCAGAACACAAACTGACCCAGTCAATATGAGGATAGTTGAAGTCCCCCATGATTACAACCCTGTCCCTCCTTGTCACCTCCCTTCTCTGTCTCCTCATTTCAAGGTCCCCTTCTGATTTCTGGTCTGGAGGACGATAGTACGCCCCCAGTATTACATCGCTTCTCAGGCGTGGTAATTTAACCCACAGAGATTCTACGGTGGAGTTGGACCCACCTTCAAACTCTCCTTTGCTGGATTCTATCCTTTCCTTAACATAAATGGCCACCCCACCTCCAACTCGCCCCTCCCTGTCCCTCCTGTAGAATTTATAGCCCGGGACTGCAGTATCCCACTGGTTCTCCGCATTCCACCAGGTTTCCGTTATGCCCACTATGTCAATGTTTTCCTTTGTCACCAGACATTCCAGTTCTCCCATCTTTGCTCAGAGACTTTGGGCATTTGCATAAAAGCATTTGTACATGGAATGCCCCAGGATGGGCTGCTTATTAGCTCCTTTGTCTCCGTATCCTCTGACTGTGCCAAACCGTCTATCACATCCCATCACGCTACCACTCCCAATTTTTTCTCCTACTCTGCCTTTGTCTTGTTGTTCTCTAACCTCCCCATCCTCGTCCCATAGGGATGAGGAGTCCCGAACTGGATGTTCCTCGGCTCCTGTCGGCCTTCCCCCAGGGATCAGTTTAAAAGCTGCTCTGCCACCTTTTTATGGTATAGTGGTGGTGGTATACTGTCGGTGGATGTGGCTACATACATGTTGAGGTGTTAAACAGTATGTAGAGGCGTTAAAGAATGCTTTTATTTTTTCACAGATTTTAGTTTTTTTACTGTCTTCTTTACAAAAATGAGAAGTGCAGAAAGCAGTGTTATATGTTCTTATTTTGTTACCACAAAAAAAAATCACCTGCATGATTAAAACTTCTGCATTTAGTTTTTCAAGCAAAGTATTGGGTGTTTTACAAAAACACTTGTAGAAATCTTATTTAATGAAGATGTACAACCCAAATTGGCAGTAATCAGGGTGGCATGACTTTGCTGCTACCCCACGCTGATGCTGCATTTGCCACATCTGCTGCAGCTCTAAAGAAAAGAAGCTCTTTACCATGGTTCTTGTGTGTTTTTGTCAAACATGGAAGTGTGAGAATTAGTTTTTTTTTTCAACATATGGTATGTACTGTCCCTGTAAATAAAGCTGGAAGTTTTGTACTTCTAGCATTAAGGAAATTGAAAGGAGAGTAAAGTAAGGAGGGGGATTATCTGCTTCTTGCTTGGATGAATAGGAAGCAGGATTGAGTCAGTGGCCGCAGCAGCCATGGGGTGAGGTGCTACCCAAATTGACCACTCCCATCAAACCACTACTTGCAAACCACTGCTGATGTAGTGTGCTTCACCTTGCTCCATGGTTGGGCCAGCAGTGGCAGTAATACTATGGTATAACAAATAGTGGCTTTTTGTGCTTTTTTTTTTCTTCCAACTCCTCTGAACAAATTGGAATTAAGTTTCTCTGCTTTGGGTCAAGCAGGAACCTATCCATTTTTTGAACTGAGAGAAAACCAGCTATAAAATCTGAGACTTCTGAAAAAGCAGCTGTTTTGACCACATGGGCTATGAATTTTGCTCAGGGGCAGAGTCTTCTTTAGACATTCCCTTAGATAAGTGGTTCTCAAACTGGTGGGTCACGACCCACAGTTCGTGTGAAGGTTCCCCTGTCCCTTTAAGGGGCGGGGGAAGGGGAGAGGCAGGAAATCGATCTCCAGGATCACGTCCCTATGGGGGAGGTGGGGGGGGGGCTTTCTACTTACTTTATGTAGGTAGGGCTGTAGCAGGCTACAGGAGGTGCAGGGAACCCTGCACAGTCCTCCACGGCACTCCAAGGCTTGGATTTGTCAATGAAAGTGGGTACAAAGCACTTCCATTTTGCAGGAGGTGCTTTGCGCCTGCTTTTATTGAGGATTCCAAGCCTTGGGGAGCACTGCAGAAGGCTGCGATCCTGGGGATAGCGTTGCTGCCCTAGCCCCCCCTCCACAAATACTTACTGACAGAGTAAAGCTCCCTCAAAGTAAGAGAAACACTGCCTTAGATTGTACTATATTTGCTTAGCTCCTGCGAATGTAAAACTGTACAATCTAGTGAAAGGGATACCTGCCTTAAAGTAGTTTCCTTATTAAACTTGTTCAGTTAATTGGAAATTTTTAATTGTGGTCTTTTTTGTATTTTTTAAATTGTTGTAAGCCACCTTGGGTCCCTTCAGGGAGAAAGATGGGATATAAATATAGTAAATAAATAAATTTTTCTCTTAAACTTCTTCACACACATTGAGATTAGTTTTTCTTTTAAATTAAATTGCAGTTCTCAAATGCTCTCATAAGAACTGAATTCTAATAAGAACCAGTTGCCTCCCCTATGTTTAAAAAAAATCAACCTTGTTTAGGCTTTTTGTTCAGTATTATGGAACTTGTGTAGCAGAAATGAAGTTCTATGCACTGTGTTCTGATAATTGGCAAAGGGTTAAAATTTAGAGAAGAGTTACTTAGTTAACTATTCTTAACAAAAATTGTTTGGTTAAAGAAACTTCAACTTTGCTTCTTAAAGAGCATTTCTTAATCTGCATATTCTATAGAAATTAGCTTGGGGGGGGGCCGAGTTAGAATATATACTTTGGCATATACACTGTAGGATTTTAGGCATCTAACCCTACCAAACTCTGACTCCAGTACTACCATATCATGCCTATAAAAGAATTTTGTTGCACACCTTTCTGAGGCACAGTTTTAAAAATGATTTGTGCTCCAGTTTTACACAATACCATTCTATAATTAGTTTTCAGAACTAATTTTTTTCTTTTTTCCTCCCATCCAGGCTGAATTGGAGGCGTTTGAAAATAGATTAAAAGGGCGTCGAAAAAACAAGAGAAGAAAAGATGAGATTGAAGTCGAGCCATCTGTATGGCAAAAGTATAAGAACATGATTGTGCTGCCAGTATGTGGAGCTGCTGTTGTGATGTTGGCGTGGTTCATAGCATACAATGACTGAAATATTAATATTTATTTCCACACACCTCAGTATGATTGTAGGTAGCTGCTGTTAACGATGGTTTATGGCATACGTTAGGATGTAATACTCAGTTGTAGTTTTAATTACAGTTTTCCTCTGTTCTTCTAAAGAAAAACAAAACCAAGCCCAATCTTTATACTTTACCAAAAGATCTATTTATAACAAGATAGTGAGTTAACAATATTAATCTTGTATGTTCCCATGGTGCAGCATCAGTCCCAAATACTTGTGTCAGACCCTTACAGGCCTCATTGGCTGAGATTCACCAAGTATTGTTTTTGTCAACATCCATTTGTTTTATGCCATGTCTAAAAATCTCCATGCATGTTCTAGTTGGATACCATGTTCTAGTTGGTATGTGTAGTCATCTTTAACAGTGCTAATCACCTCTTGGTTGGCAGAACAAGAAAGCTTTGATGCTGTCAAAGCTGACCATACTTGCTGTCTGTTGGAGAGGTTTGCAACTCTCATCCAACAACCACTGTACACAGAGCTCCTAAGCTAGATAGTTGCTGTAGCATACATGCACAGTTCTTGTTTTGTAAAGATTCTTCTTCGTGGTCCAAGACACTTGACTTGCAGTGCAAGTATTTCATTTTAATTGGGTTGTGGATCAGGCTGTTACCTGAATAGAAGGCAATATTTAATATTTTGCTTAGCCTAATTAAAGTAGATCTTTAAATAAAATATGGAACTACTCTTGTTGCATAGAAATTCTGTTTATAGTTTGTATATATCAGAAGTTTTCCTGATATAGTTCAGAATCCTGTTCCAAAATACATTTTTGTTAGATTTGAACAGGGAAACAAACTCTTTCCTCACAGGCATTATTTCAAAACCAATTTTGTGCAAATGGCTGGTATAAACATGATATTTTGCTATACACTCAGATTCCCCTCCCCCAATGGTTTTCACAAAGGAAACTTGCTTTACATAAAGGACAGGTATTCACAGTATGAAGAAAAAATACAGGTCTTTAATCAAAGTGTAGTGGTATATACCAAAATTTGAAATGTTGGCTTAAGCATGTGCTCTGAAAATTACATTAAGTGTAAACCCAAGTAGTTGTTCAGATGTCTAGCTACCCTTATAAATGTTTCAATTAAAAAATTGGCAACCTTGTCTCAAACTTCTCAAAAATGAATGTTCAAGATAATTGCTCAAAACATGAACTATTTTAGTAATTAATTATATAGCAAACACTGTCACATTAAATGAGAGAGTACAAGTTCATTCCGCAATCTTGCTGGTAATTAAAGTGGTAAATTTAACCTTAGTGATGTTCACTTTCCTTTTAAATGATGCCTCCATAAGAATTTGCTAAACTCAAATCTGGCATCTTGGGCAAACGTTCCAGGTGAGATCTGAAGGAGTACTTGTATAACTCCAAGTAGAGTTTGCAGTTATTTTCTTAGGTTGCCAGTAATAGATCTGATCAACATTACACAATGCAAAAATGTCTTTACATACATCATTATGTAAGGTTAGTGGCATCAGAAATATACTTTGCTAGCTATAAAATCTTTTATAGAAGTTCAATTCTTGAAATTGTGCAATTTTGACTTACTGTACTTTTAAAATGTGAAATATTTATTTTAAATTTATCATTACTTGAAAAAACCCTAAATTTTGAAAAGATTCATCCTGCAAGTACACATCTATTAAAACCTTAATTACTAGCTCAGTTGTTGACTGACTTACCCCCCAAAAATAAAAAAATAAACTTACTCATGTAACTAATAGATATTACACTAGATTATCTGGTTTCACTCTTAGGTCTGTTAGCACTGGCATACAGGGGGTGGGTCAAGGGGGGCAAATATCCTGGGGAGCCACACCTCCAGGATGGCATCTGCCAGGCCCCCCACTGCCATTCATGATGCTGCTGCATTTGTCTGCCCTTCGGAGGCCTTCTGAGGGCCAAGGCGAATGTGTGCGGCCCTTTCTGGAGGTCTTCTGAGGCCTCCAGAGGGCATTTAAACGACACTTCTGGTTTTCTGATGAAGACTGGAAGTGACCTTCAAAGGCCTTCCAGGGTCTTAGAAGACCTCTGCAGGGCCGGAGGAGGCCATGTGTAGCTGCCCCAGACACTGAGGTATGGGGGGCAATGGGGGTGGCATTCTGTGATCCTGGCCTCAGGAGGCATAGGGGCCAGGATCACAGGTGTCTGTTAGCACAGTGATTTTCAACCTTTTTTGTCTCATGGCACACTGACAAGGTACTAAAATTGTCAAGGCACACCATCAGTTTTTGGAAAATTGACAAGGCACACCATACTGTTGGTGGGGGGCTCATATCCCCCAATGGTCCTATTAAAAATTGACCCTCCACCAAACTCCGGCGGCACACCTGGAGACCATTCGCGGCACACAAGTGTGCCATGGCACAGTGGTTGAAAATGGCTGTGTTAGCAGGAGCCTTTTATAAATTTTGTATACTCATTACAAAAAGAGAAGGTATCTGTCAATTGAAATAAATTGCATGAAAAATGTGGTTTTCTATATCAGTGAGTTTTGAGTCCTCAGAGGAAGTGAGACGGCATTCCTGGCAGACCTCTCCTTGGACAGAGCTTGCCCTTCCCCTTGCTTGTGTCATAAGAGAGACAGTGGTGCTTAGTCCCAGGAAATTATGTATAGGATTGCAGCCTACATCTCAGGGAAAGAGGCTTGCAAACCACTGCTTCTCTATTTGCATCAGTCTTTTGTTGTAAGTGGCTTACAACATTACTCACTGGACTTCCTTCCACTGATTTTTTTCTTTCCCTCACTTGGTACACAGAGGAACTATCAAAACATGACTAAAGAAACAAGAGGTTGGTGGCAGTGTTACTTGTAAGCTGTGCAGCTTGGCTTTCCTGGAAGTCCAGCATCCAGAAACACCACCACACAGTAACAGAAGGTCCACGCTCACACCACTTAGACCAAGGGTTTCCAAAGTGTGCATCATGATGCCTTAGGTAAGGCATCACTGCACACTCACAGGAGAGCCATGGGATATCCCTGGTTGCCCCTCATTCCCCTGGGCGCCACCATCTTGGATCTTGCAAAATCCAAGATGGTGTTCTGTGATCTTGTGAGATTTCAGGAGATCCAAAACAGTGGCACCTAACTGACCCAGGAAGAAGAAGCTGCAGAGGCGTCATGACCCAGGTAAGTTTGGGAAACACTGCCTTAGAGGGAACATTGGTGTGTGTGTGTCACCATCATCTGGCACTTCCTGTTTTTTTTCCATCTAGAGTTCCTTGAAATGCTATGAACTTGTGCTTGGGGTGGGTACTTGACAAAAGCTGCAAAATAATGGAGATTGTTGGAGGTACTAGGCTTGACTATGTGTACAGAGTGTTAAAGCTTCATCAAACAAAACAGCTACATCTGAATACCAGCCACACAAAAGGCAAGTTCCTGCTCTTTCCCCCAACATAGAAAGAAAGGAGCAGAAAGAGATAGTAGATCGACGCTCACAGGAAGTTAATTGCTTCCTGTTAGCATCAATTGAGTTTTTTCAGGCATTCAGGCTGCCTGCCTGCGCATCTCTATAAGCTTAAATGCTTATATCAGTGTGTACAAGTAAGAAAATTTTTGCCCCAGTAAGGCTCTAAACAATGTTAATGGGCACAAGGGCGGGGGACGGGATGGGACACAGAGGATGGTGGATCCACTGATACTGAATGCACTGATACAGGGCCCCGCCTGTACTACCATTTTGTGTCTCAGATTTTTACTCAAAAATATTGACATGAAAGTATTACATGGTATCAATTAGAGATGGTTGTTTTATTCTAAGCCTACAGGATTATCAATGCTTTAATTCAGATCATTTGGAATTATGTATGTCAATACAATAAATTAATGTTCTGGATCTGTTCCAGAAGCCCCACAGTTAAAGCGGGTATGGGCAAACACTGTCCCACACTCTGCAGAGCCAAGGAAAGCTCCCCTCACCTCCATTCGTCCTCAGCCTTTTCCGGGCTTAGAATGAGCCCAACAGTAATAAAAGTATCACTTCCAGTTTCTCAGGGCCTCCCAGTGCTTTATTTTGTATTGGCAACCTTCAGTCTCGAAAGACTATGGTATCGCGCTCTGAAAGGTGGTTCTGGCACAGCGTCTAGTGTGGCTGAAAAGGCCAATCCGGGAGTGACAATCCCTTCCACACTGGGAGCAAGTGCAGTCTGTCCCTGGTCTGTCTCCCTGGCTATGGGCCTTCCTTCTTTGCCTCTTTGCCTCAGACTGTTGGCAAAGTGTCTCTTCAAACTGGGAAAGGCCATGCTGCACAGCCTGCCTCCAAGCGGACCGCTCAGAGGCCAGGGTTTCCCACTTGTTGAGGTCCATTCCTAAGGCCTACAAGATCCCTCTTGCAGATGTCCTTGTATCACAGCTGTGGTCTACCTGTAGGGCGCTTTCCTTGCACGAGTTCTCCATAGAGGAGATCCTTTGGGATGCGGCCATCATCCATTCTCACGACATGACCGAGCCAACGCAGGCGTCTCTGTTTCAGCAGTGCATACATGCTAGGGATTCCAGCATGTTCCAGGACTGTGTTGTTTGGAACTTTGTCCTGCCAGGTAATGCCGAGAATGCGCCGGAGGCAGCGCATGTTGAAAGTGTTCAGTTTCCTCTCCTGTTGTGAGCAGAGAGTCCATGACTCGCTGCAGTACAGAAGTGTACTCAGGACGCAAGCTCTGTAGACCTGGATCTTGGTATGTTCTGTCAGCTTCTTGTTGGACCAGACTCTCTTTGTGAGTCTGGAAAACGTGGTAGCTGCTTTACGGATGTGTTTGTTTAGCTCAGTATCGAGAGAAAGAGTGTCGGAGATCGTTGAGCCAAGGTACACAAAGTCATGGACAACCTCCAGTTCATGCGCAGAGATTGTAATGCAGGGAGGTGAGTCCACATCCTGAACCATGACCTGTGTTTTCTTTAGGCTGATCGTCAGTCCAAAATCTTGGCAGGCCTTGCTAAAACGATCCATGAGCTGCTGGAGATCTTTGGCAGAGTGGGTAGTGACAGCTGCATCGTCGGCAAAGAGGAAGTCACGAAGATCCTTAAGGAGATCTTAAGGAGGAAAAAAGGAGGAAATGTTCAGAGAACAAGCTGTCTCAAGAAGAGGAAGAATTTATGGATTGAATTCAAGAATAACAGAATGAAAAAGAAAAAAGAAAAACAGGGAGGCCAAGAAAATCAACATTTAAGAAGAAAAAGAAGAAAAAGAAGTGGAAGAACCAGTCGGAGGACTAAGAGGGAACACCAATAAGATAGAGTACAAAATAAACAATAAGAAGAAGGTCAAAATGGTTGAATAATAAGTAGATTTTTTTTAAATTATATTAAATTAAAATAGATGTAAATGAAAATTTGAAATATAAACATTGTGGAAATTTGGAATATAAGTATTTTGAAAATTAAAGTGGTAAATATATGAAATAAATTAGATGGAATTGCAAATTTGGAATATAAGTATTGTGTAAATTAAAGTGGTATTAAGATAAATAAAAGGGTTATTTTTTAAAAGAGAAGGTAAATAAAATAAATTATAGATGTCAATTTATTTTGGAGAAAATATTAAATCTGTATTTTGGGTTAATAAATATGTGGTGGATAGGCGAAGTATAATACCATTGTAATCGGAGATATTTGAAGCTTTTTTTGATTGGATAGATTTGGAAAATGATATATAATATGTAATAAGAGATATTGAAGGGGATAATACCATTGTAATCGGAGACTTCGTTTTTAGATGTGATATTAGAAATTAAGAATTAGATAAGAAATATTTTATTTTAGAGACTAGTTTAGTGATAAGAAGAGTGTATAAGTAAAAATTTGAAGTTTTTTTATGATGGGATAGATAAGGTTAGAGGGAAAATATGGAATGTTAAAGTATTAACCAGTTGGTTAATGAATATGATAATTTTTGTATTGATGAATAATTCCGTTTGGATTAATGTTTGTTGTAATCGATGGCCACCACCCTTGTGTGTAACCTATGTAGTCCTAGCCCTAAGTCTATCCAATTTTCCTTACCTGTATCTGTAATAAATAAATAAAGCATTGTGGAAAAAAAAGAGATGTGGTGCACAAAGAGGAATTTTTGTTGAACTCAATATTCCTCCTAAGAGGCCTGCCCTCCTTCATTGACTGAGCAGCAGCTCAGTGACATATCTGGATGCACAGCAATGAAGTTGTTTGTCATTGCCAGCCTTCTGGGAACACCAAACTGCAGGCTGCGCAGAGCTCAGCTTTATTGGGTTTTGAGCCTTGCTGCCACACAGTTTAAAAGGAACAATGCTCAGAATAGGTCATAATGGTCCCTAAAAAGAAAACTATTGATGAAGTGAAGGTGTGAAAGTCTCCACTCTGAAATAGCACAGTGGTTCCCAAACTGAGTTTGGGCCCATTGGTGGGTTGCAACCCAATTTTTGCTGGGTCTCAAAGCCCCAAGCAGAGCTTCCAATGAAAACACTGGTGATGGAAAGATCAGATAACTAATTTTGTCAAGCCCTGAAGCTATTCAAATATTATATAGCTGCTAATTGCCCTGCAGTTTGCAAGCTTGGGTAAACATAGGAGATAAAATATTGGAGCAACTTTTTTTTCTGGTTACTGTTATTATTTCTTTCTATCTTTTTTTTAAGTCTCATAAACCTAGGTGAGTCCTGATAGAGCAGCCATTTTCCACCACTGTCCCATGGCACACTGGCGTGCCATGAATGGTCCCTAGGTGCCTTGCCAGTGTGCCCGGAGCTGGCAATTTTAGTGCCTTGCCAGTGTGCCCGGAGCTGAAAAAGGTTGAAAATCACTGCAATAGAGTGTCATTTTAAAAGGTGGGTCCCAGTGCTAAAAAGTTTGGGAATCACTGAAGTAGCATATACAAGAGAACAGAGAAGCAGCATGAAGATGGGGTTCTTACGCTTTTTCACTTTGTGGAACTTTCTCTGAGAACATTCTACTTTTTACCTGTCCCCCTTCTTTCCCTCACTTCTTCCTCTCATATAGTGTCTCTCTCTGCATAGTTTTATTTTCAGCTATACATCTTTTCTTGAAGATGTTGATCATGAGAGTTCCTGAAGAGACAGCTTGAATGTTGTAATTTAGACCCTATCCTAACATAAGGTGCAAGGAAGATAGGAGAGTGGAAACAGTTAGCTTAATATCACAATCCTACGCATGTCTATTCAGAAGTAACTTTCATTGTGTTCAATAGGGCTTGTACCCAGGAATGTGGGTATGGGATTCCAGCCTTAAGATCTTTTTGTTGAATAACTATTAATTATTGCTTCTTGCTTTAATTAAGATTGTATCAAGGTGCATTGTGGGTTTATCTCTCCACTGGTCACACATTCTTTATATACCTTATTTGCCATATTTTCTAATTTGCTCTTTATGTAGTTTGCTCTTAAGTATTTCACAAACCATATTCCTTTGCCCTTATAGCTATGTGATTTAATCCTTGTGCCTTAAAAATAAACTGATTTATTCATGTCAGTGATATCTCTGAAGCAGGGCCTGGGGGGCGGGGTAAATTGGGTAATTTGTACCCAGGCCCACAGTCAAAAAGGGGGCTCAGGAGCCAAAGGAGGGGCCCCAGAAATTTCCTGGGACATTTTCCTATCTACTCAGTGCAGCTTCAGCTATTGCAGCTACTAGCAAGCCATATATGCTGGGCTGAGGAATGCATACATGACATTCCTTAACACAGTGTCAAATCTGAGAGGAAATTAGCCTGCTACAGTAGCTCTTTGGCTTGTGGATCTGCTTACCAAGATGGAGTGCATAGAAGCTCAAGGACGCAGCTGTGGGACTACAGCTGCTGCAGAAGCAAGTTTGGGTACGCACAGGACACTTTCCATTCTAGTGTGAGCCTAAATACGATGATGCTAATTTTCTGCATGATTTTCTAAGTTTGAAAGATTTTAGAGAGGCTTACAGACCAATCCTATCCACACTTTCCTGTGAATAAGCCCCACTGACTCTAATGGGACTTACTTCTGAGTAGATATGCATAGGATTGGACTCTTAGGAGTGTGTTTGGTTTTCTGTATTACTGTATCTAGCCGCTAATGCCACATGGGTTGGTAGACCCGGGCTCCAAAGACTTTTCCAGCTGTCTCTCCCCTCCCCCCACCCTGTTTTGTCCCTCCTTGTCCCATTCTGCTTGCCTGTGATCACCCTCCCCTGCTCTGTTTCACCCCTCCCCCTTTGCAAAGGGGCCCAAAAGAAACTTTGTACCCCCTGACAAAGTTCCTCCCAGATGCCCTGCTCTGAAGCATGTGCTGACGTTTTGCACATGTTTATAAACATGCACATGTTTGTTTCTTGATTGTTAGTTTGATGTTTCTCAAGTAGCACCCATATCCAGAACCATTTTGAAACTGAGTGGACTTAGAGAAGTAATTTGTTATGGAGTATGCAGTTCCCAAACTTTTCAACTGGCTCCCTTGACGTACTGGGCTCCCCATTAGGGCTACAATCCTATACATACACAGAGCGGCAGGTTTTTCTGTGAGGATTTTGTGCGCCCCTTGGCTGGTTTCCACAGCTCCCCAGGGAGCCTCAGCTCACAGTTTGGGAACCACGGGAGGGTAGCTTTTCTGAGCCAATCAAGAGTGAGGTGCCCTTCTGGAATTTGTCATTCAGGAACTTGTTGAATTCTCTTTGAATGCCTTTGCTATCCTCTCTCTTCTTCAGGATGTACTGATGAGCAACACTTTGTATTTCATCTGAGCCCTATGAAGAATTATATGATTCCATAATGTCCTTTTCACAAGTAATGCTTAAATCTTTTAAAATTACATTTCCTGCATGTATAATTCAGAATGTACATTCAGTTTTGTTCGCTACTTTTTCTTTTAATACATTAGTATCCCCCAAATGGTGCAGCCAGCTGGAGTTCTGAACTGTGAAGGCATTGGTGACCTGAGTATGAGAGAGCTGAGCCTTCCTAATATTAAATCACACTTTAGCTGTGATGAGGTGTGGTATGCTATTTGTATTACACCATCACTTCACAGGAAAGCACAGGGCCCCAAGTCACTTTGGTTCAAATTCTTTGCTTAAAAGTACAGGCCAACACAAAGCAGCAGGTAAAAATCACTCTGTCTGTCTGTCTGTCTGTCTAATTTAAGCTCAGCTTTTCTGCCACACTATGGGCACTCAAGGCACTTTCAACATCTATGTAGAAATTAGCAGCAATACTGCTTTTGGGAAGAGAGATATCTAGACTTCTAGTTTTCTAGAAGCGGCAACACCCCAGGGGTCAGTAATGACTCTGTGCTTGCACAGGAGATCTGTCTTTCTGTCTTTCTTTCTTGTCTTAAAAAATATTGTACTGTGTAGATTTGTGTATTGTAGTATCCAACCCTTGAAACAACAAGTGATGAACCTAATGTGCATCTCCGTCTCTCTCTCTCTCTTCTCTGTGTGTGTATGAGAGAGAGAGAGAGAGAGAGAGAGAGAAACCTAGCTTCATTTAGCTGTTCTCATGGAGGAGGTCTGCCACCTGCATTTGAGCCTGTTCTCTGCTCTGGCTGGAATGTGCTCGATCCTGGGGAAGGGTTTGCAAAGCAAGAGAGCCAACTTTGTGGAAAGAGTTTTATGTAAGCCTCCCCGCCACGGCTAACTGGTACCAAGCAGAGCTCAACGCGGTTTCATAAGGAGGGGAGGGGGAAGGGGAGGGGGGGCAGAGAAAGAGGGTTGTCAAGAAAGAGTCGGCTCTTTCCCCGGGATTGCTGCTGTGCGCCTCTGCCGAGAGTGCGGGCTGGGGTTTGAGGACGCCCAGGAGGGCCAAGAGCGACAGGTACGGGGCTGCAGGGACAATGTGGGCGCCCTCTGGACGCATGATCTGTGCATTTTGGTGTTGTCTTGACAAGCCAGGCTCTTAGTTGGTGGGGGAGGCGAGGAGGGGGCCAGCCCACCTCTTCACGCACATGCACATGCCCTGGCCTTTGGGATGGTCTGCCAGGCTCCTTGTCCCTTCCCACTGGGCTTGCCAAAGGAGGGGGTGACAGAGGCGCGCGCTTTCTCCCGGAGTTGTTCTGATGGTGCTTGGCTGGGGGGGGGGCACTGGGTGTGGACTGCTGAACGGACAAAATGCCCAGCCACCCCCACTCGGAAGGACCCTGCCTGCCTGCCTGCCTGCCAGCCAGCCAGCCAGCCGTGGGGGCACCACACACACACTCGTGACGGTGTGTTAGCCAGCCAGGCGGAGCGCCCCGGGGAAGGTGGCGCGGCAGCCCGAGCATGTTAGCCTTGCAGCAGCTGCCTCCGCAAGACGAGCCCTACCGGCAAGTCCTCGCCAAGCAGCGGGTAAGGCAACCCCAGCGCCCGCGTCTGGTTCCCAGGGGGGACTCGGGAGGCGCCTGCCCGGGCTGGCTTCCAGGTGGGGCGCACCTGGGGAGAGGAAAGGACCGGGTGGTTGTAGGATGCAGGATGCTGGAATGAGGTCTCGGGAGGCGTCTCCCCAGGAGCGCGCCGTCCTTGCACCTCTGTCTTAAGTAAGCCTCAGGCTGCAATCCTAGCCACACTTTCCTGGGAGTAAGCCCCATTGACTATAACAGGACTTGCTTCTGAGTAGACATAGGCTTGGGCTCTAAACCTCACTGTTCCTAAACACTATTTGCGCCTCCTTGTAATTGTCCTGAGAAACAAAGTGGTTCAACAGCACTCCAGACTAGTGGCTCCGTCCCCCCCCCCCTTCTATGCCTTCTTAGAGACGGAATCTTAATCCTTCTTAAGGACTGGAGCCACCCAGGAGGGGTGAGTTCTGGCTCTTTACGTCGGTGTTTTTTTAATCTGCTCCCCTAAAAATTAAAGCGTGGCTGCGATGAGAAGGTTCTGATTTCCGTACAGGCAGCCGGGGTTGGGCTGGGTGCAGGTCCCTGTTCAACGTGCCATGTGTGGCACGGTCCAGGGCTGCAGGGCACCCATTTCCCCTGTGCGCTTCCGGAGCTTTACGCAGGGCAGGGAACTGCTAAACCTCCTCTATAAACACACCGGGTATCCCCTTTCATGCCAACGGGCCATGAACTGCAAGCGCCAGCAAAGGCGATCGGCTCCTCCTCTCTCGGATCAAGCCCCAAGCCCGCTTGCGCGCACGCTGGCAAACTGGCCACCTGCAGCCCGTCCCTAAGCGGGTCTACTCTAAAGTCGGTCCCATTACGTTCAATCGGGCCTGCTCCCAGGAAAGTGTGCATAGGACTGTAGCTCTACAATCCGATTCTATGCATGTCTAGTCAGAAGTAAGTCCCATGAGAGCCAATGGGGCTTACTCCCAGGAAAGTGTGGGTAGGATTGGATTGTCAGTCAGTGCTTCGGGAAGACGGATTTCGCTGCGCGCCTCACACTGCGAGTTCATCTATTAACGGGTGTATTGAAAGGCCTCCTTTGAGCCTCACTCAGTGCGCCACCTGGGGCAGGTGCGGAGTCAGCTCAATGCCGCATTTAATTCCGGAGTCCCGCTCCGTCCTTTGGAATGGGGGGAGCCCCCGTATGTAACTGGGTGCTGCTGAAGGTTATTAGGGCTACCCGGGACAGTGGAGTCTGTTGCCGGGGGAGATCCCTGCTGGAAAGCTTCGGTTTCTGGCGATTGCGAGCGCAGGCTGCAGTCCTAGCCACACTTTCCTGGGAGTAAGTCACACTGACTATAATAGGACTTGCTTTTGCTAGGACTGGGCTCTGAGGCTGCAATCCTAGCCACACTTTCCCAAGAGTAAGCCTCATTGACTATAATAGGACTTTACTTCTGAGTAGACAATGCATAGGACTGGGTTCTGAGGCTGCAATCCTAGCCACACTTTCCCAAGAGTAAGCCCCATTGACTATAATAGGACTTACTTCTGAGTAGACATGCATAGGATTGGGCTCACAAGCAGCCCCGAACAGGCACAGGGAAATTAAGGGGGTGGGGGTTTCAAGCCTTTTTGCTGCCTAGGTGATCACGTTCAACGCATTAGACAGACTTCCAGAGAGATCTTAAGATCCAGAGTCTCCCGTGCATCTTAAAAGCTTCCAGATTCTTGTAGCATCGTCAAGACTAACAGCCCAATCCTCTGCATGTCTACTCAGAAGTAACTCCCATTAGAGTTAATGAGGCTTACTCCCAGGAAAGTGTGGGTAGGATTGGGCTGTCACAAATCTATTTCAGAGTAAATAAAACTTTGGGGGAAACTAGAGCCCATTTCATCACATGCATGTGGCAGCTGCGTTCACGGATATATGTGTGGTGTAGTCTCTGCAAAGTCAGGGAGGAGAGCGGCGGTACCTGCAACACCTTTGCTTGGCTTTGCGGGCGCTGCTGGCTCAACCTGGAGGAAGTCCGGGGAGCCCAGAAGGTCAGGCAGACCTCAGCCAGAAACCGATCTCAGAGGGCCAGGTGCATTTCGTTGCTGGCTTCAGACGTAGTAGTAGCAGCGACGGTTCCATTGGGTGATCACAAACCTAAGTGACTCCTGCTGCTCCTCTCGCAGGGGCCTCGATCCGCTTTATCCTGCAAAGACAGACTCTTCGGTCAATCCAGCCTCACTTACACTTGCAAGAATGTTCCTCAAATCCAACCAAATCTGAGGGCTTGTTGATCTGGCTGCAGTTAGTTGTACAGTCTACACAAAAGCCCCAGGTGTTAGGTTTGCACTGACAATGCCACTTCCCCCCCCCCCCATAGTATCATTGTTAGTTCCTAAAATATTTATACCTGTTTATCTCTTTTCAACAATAAAAACATTATCAAAATAGTTTGCACACAAAAAAAGTTTGCACTGCCCCCCCCCCAGGTCACAATCTTGATAAAGGCTAAAAGGCGATATGGGCAAGTCGACACTGGAGAAGGGGTCTGCTGGGATGATTAGAGATAGTTGTTGTCTCCCTCCTAAATAGGAGAGCTCCTACTTTCAAAGGTACCTTGGCAGGGATCTTCAGAGTACAACTTGGAAGAAGGTAGAGGAGAAAATTGGGTGTGTGGGAGTATAAATAGAATGCTATATAGAAGGGGAGATAAAAGGAGACTTAGAGATTGCAGAGAAATTAAATGAGTTCTTTGCATCTGTCTTCACAGCAGAAGACGTCGGGTAGATACCGCTGCCCGAACGGCCCCTCCTGATCGAGGAGTTAAGTCAGATAGAGGTTAAAAGAGAAGATGTTTCAGACCTCATTGATAAATTAAGGATCAATAAGTCACCGGGCCCTGATGGCATCCACCCAAGAGTTATTAAGGAATTGAAGAATGAAGTTGCAGATCTCTTTACTAAGATATGCAACTTGTCCCTCAAAACAGCCAAGGTGCCAGAAGATTGGAGGATAGCAAATGTCACACCGATCTTTAAAAAGGGAAAGAGGGGGGACCCGGGAAACTATAGGCCGGTCAGCCTAACATCTATACCGGGTAAGATGGTGGAATGCCTCATCAAAGATAGGATCTCAAAACACATAGACGAACAGGCCTTGCTGAGGGAGAGTCAGCATGGCTTCTGTAAGGGTAAGTCTTGCCTCACAAACCTTACAGAATTATTTGAAAAGGTCAACAGGCATGTGGATGTGGGAGAACCCGTGGACATTATATATCTGGACTTTCAGAAGGCGTTCAACACGGTCCCTCACCAAAGGCTACTGAAAAAACTCCACAGTCAGGGAATTAGAGGACAGGTCCGCTCATGGATTGAGAACTGGTTGAAGGCCAGGAAACAGAGAGTGGGTGTCAATGGGCAATTTTCACAATGGAGAGAAGTGAAAAGCGGTGTGCCCCAAGGATCTGTCCTGGACTGGTGCTTTTCAACCTCTTCATAAATGACCTGGAGACAGGGTTGAGCAGTGAGGTTGCAAAGTTTGCAGATGACACCAAACGTTTCCGAGTGGTAAAGACCAGAAGTGATTGTGAGGAGCTCTAGAAGGATCTATCCAGACTGGCAGAATGGGCAACAAAATGGCAGATGAGCTTCAATGTCAGTAAGTGTAAAGTCATGCACGTAGGGGCAAAAAAAATCAAAACTTTAGATATAGGCTGATGGGTTCTGAGCCGTCTGTGACAGATCAGGAGAGAGATCTTTGGGTGGTGGTGGACAGGTCGATGAAAGTGTCAACCCAATGTGCAGCAGCAGTGAAGAAGGCCAATTCTATGCTTGGGATCATTAGGAAAGGTATTGAGAACAAAACGGCTAATATTATAATGCTGTTGTACAAATCGATGGTAAGGCCATACCTGTAGTATTGTGTCCAGTTCTGGTCGCCGCATCTCAAAAAAGACATAGAGGAAATGGAAAAGATGCAAAAGAGAGCAACTAAGATGATTACGGGGCTGGGGCACCTTCCTTATGAGGAAAGGCTATGGCGTTTGGGCCTCTTCAGCCTAGAAAAGAGACGCCTGAGGGGGGACATGATTGAGACATACAAAATTATGCAGGGGATGGACAGAGTGGATAGGGAGATGCTCTTTACACTCTCACATAACACCAGAACCAGGGGACATCCACTAAAATTGAGTGTTGGGAGAGTTAGAACAGACAAAAGAAAATATTTCTTTACTCAGGGTGTGGTTGGTCTGTGGAACTCTTTGCCACAGGATGTGGAGATGGCGACTGGCCTGGACGCCTTTAAAAGGGGATTGGACAAGTTTCTGGAGGAAAAATCCATTATGGGATACAAGCCATGATGTGTATGCGCAACCTCCTGATTTTAGAAATGGGTTATGTCAGAATGCCAGATGCAAGGGAGGGCACCAGGATGAAGTCTCTTGTTATCTGGTGTGCTCCCTGGGTCATTTGGTGGGCCGCTGTGAGATACAGGAAGCTGGACTAGATGGGCCTATGGCCTGATCCAGTGGGGCTGTTTATGTTCTTATGTAATGCTAGATGCAGGGGGGTGGCAGGGAGATGCAGGTATGTTATGGTCTTGTGTGTGCTCCTTGAGGCATCTGGTGGGCCGCTGTGAGATACAGGAAGCTGGACTAGTTGGGCCCTGGGCCTGATCCAGCAGGGCTCTTTTTATGTTCTTATGTTAAAATGAAGATGTTGCTCTTTAGGTTCCAACACAGGTTGACCATAAAGCTTTGCATTTTGAAGCAAAGTTTATTCTAATGCAATGTTTCTCAAACTGTGGGTCGGGACCCACAAGGTGGGTTGTGAGCCAATTTCAGGTGGGTCCCCATTCATTTCAATATTTCATTTTTAGTATAGTAGACTTGATGCTACCCTTATATGTGACTTCACTTGGAGAAATGTTACAGACCTGTACTTTTAACAAGCTACTATGTACGTTCTTTTACCAAAGATAGTCAATGGAACTTACTCCAGGGTAAGTGTGGGTAGGATCGCAGCCTAGGATTGTTAAAAATTCTCCTGCTTGATGATGTCACTTCTAGTCATGACATCACTTCCAGTGGGTCCTGACAGATTTTCAGTGGGTCCTGGTGCTAAGTGTGTGAGAACCACTGTTCTAATAGAACCTTTCTTCTATGCATCATCTCCACTGTGACTGAAACTATTGCGGTTTGCTTCCAAGTATCCTGAAATTCCTTCCTTCCTTCCTTCCTTCCTTCCTCATACTGCATATCTGATATGATATAATCAGGATCTGGGGTTTTACCAGGCTCCAGTTCAGCCCATGAACTGAGGGAAGCAAGACTGGGACTGATATGTAACTATATATTTGGTTTAAAAAAAAAAAAAGAAGGACCAAGGGTGCATTGAGGAAGAACATGATATTCAGTATTCTAGTTCTTGCCTTTGAAGACTTACTTCAGTCATTCCTTTTAGCAATTTTAAATAACTGGTAATATTCTAGACCTAAACGGCTTCCGCAATCTACGCCAGATCTACCCCATCTCTTAAAGGAGATGCTATTCTCACTTTTTTCCAAACCCCCCACACTTTCCCTGAATGTTCAACCAGTGATTTTAAATTTCAAACGTATTCAATGACAAAAGGGAATACTTGCCTGCTCTCAGCCAGTCTACAACTGGAGAAGAACCCAACAGTAAAATGTATTTCCTTGCTGTCCAGCCATCCGCAAACAGCATGCAGGGTGCTGATCTCTGCCTAGAGCATCTTCTTTGAACCTTGTGGAATTTATTACAAGCTGAGTAGCCTGGGTAGTCAAGCTATAAGGACCATATATCCAGGTTCCATCTGATTTTTTTAAAAATCCTCATAGTCTCTCAGCTGACTTCCAACAACAGTAGCCTCCTGAACAAGCTTCTCAACAGAGAATCTAAGGAAACAGGGTACATCAGGGTGCTTCACTAGAAATAAGTGAGCCTTAATATGAGTTTTAAAAGAGGCAATATGTTTGGAAAGCAAAGCATTTTGGAGAAAGTGAGCAAGAATCTGTGCTTGTTGTCAGCTTGTAGTTACCTATTAGTTGATTTTTTTTGCCCATTGCTTAACTGGTTAAAAGTTGCGGCTGTAGTTTGTAGCTGTCTAACATTTGGCTGTCCACCTTTCTGATGATGTTCTCCGGTCTTGTGGCAATGACTACATATTCAGATGAGAGCAACCAGTTGCTAATATTATCTCCCTCTGCTTCAAGTATCAACAGCTGGCGTAGGTAGAGACGCCTTCTCAGTACCACTTTCCCAGCCTGGGAAGGAATCTCCTTCTGGAGTTCAGCAAACCTTTTCAACAAATGAATAATATAGAAATCAAATGCAGGCTGCAATCCTAACCACACTGTCCTGAGAGTAAGTCCCATTGAACAAAATAGAACTTACTTCTAAGTAGACCTGGTTAAGATTGTGCCCATAGGTATCTAAAATTTGAATAAAGCTGACACAGGATGAAATCTGTCACGTAGGAAATGGGTTTACTGAGTATTTGAGTTTTTTCCCCTACGTATGCATCAAATGTAAATATAAATAGCAATCAAAACTGAAGAGCTGGGTATCTCAGTGTAGGATGGGGTAAATGCTTTCTATTCCTGAAAGATTCATTGACTCATGTATGGCTGATCCTCCCTCCACAAAGGCTGATAAGCATTCATCTGTTGTCAAGGAGGCTCAAACTGATCCCTCCAGGAGCTCATTGGACTCAGATTTCTTAGTCACAGTTGGTGTAGAAACCATTAATAAAATTACACAAGTTAAGGAAATGTAAGAGCAACTTAGATCCTTCCCAGCAGAACAATTTTAGTAGTGTTTTATAGCCAGCCTTGTGGTTTTCCACTTCTGAACATTTAAAAGTGAAATGTAATCCCCATTCCTTTCTTTTCATTTATTTACTGTGCTTCCCCCCCCCCCCAGTATAGACAAGTATTATGAGTGCTCATTATGCTTTTTTTTTTTTATATTGGCAACCTTCAGTCACGAAAGACTATGGTATCGCGCTCTGAAAGGTGGTTCTGGCACAGCATCTAGTGTGGCTGAAAAGGCCAATCCGGGAGTGACAATCCCTTCCACACTGGGAGCAAGTGCAGTCTGTCCCTGGTCTGTCTCCCTGGCTATGGGCCTTCCTTCTTTGCCTCTTTGCCTCAGACTGTTGGCAAAGTGTCTCTTCAAACTGGGAAAGGCCATGCTGCACAGCCTGCCTCCAAGCAGGCCGCTCAGAGGCCAGGGTTTCCCACTTGTTGAGGTCCATTCCTAAGGCCTTCAGATCCCTCTTGCAGATGTCCTTGTATCGCAGCTGTGGTCTACCTGTGCTTTCCTTGCACGAGTTCACCATAGAGGAGATCCTTTGGGATCCGCCCATCATCCATTCTCACGACATGACGCGTCTCTGTTTCAGCAGTGCATACATGCTAGGGATTCCAGCACGTTCCAGGACTGTGTTGTTTGGAACTTTGTCCTGCCAGGTGATGCTGAGAATGTGTTGGAGGCAGCGCATGTGGAAAGCGTTCAGTTTCCTCTCCTGTTGTGAGCGGAGAGTCCATGACTCGCTGCAGTACAGAAGTGTACTCAGGACGCAAGCTCTGTAGACCTGGATCTTGGTATGTTCCGTCAGCTTCTTGTTGGACCAGACTCTCTTTGTGAGTCTGGAAAACGTGGTAGCTGCTTTGCCAATGCATTTGTTTAGCTCATGACTTTGTGTACCTTGGCTCAACGATCTCCGACACTCTTTCTCTCGATACTGAGCTCATTATGCTGGTGTGCTGTTAATTTAAAAAACATTGAAAGTGAAAAATTGTTTTCTGGTTTCTTGGGAAATGAAACATTTAATAGTTCAAAATATCCCCCCCCCCCCCACACACACACGCTGCGGGAAAACATTGATTTCATTCTTTACTACAACTAGACTAGAATACCTATCAGCTATCAAATACTTTACTGTATATGATCTGTATATGATCTGAACGGGTTGTGGTCTTATAATTAATCTGAACCTGGTTCTGGCCTGCCATCTTTTTTATCCCGACACACACTCTGTGATTTTTTGATGCTGAATGACAAGTCACAAATCCAGTCAGAATAGTTTTTTACTATTAAATGTCACAGATCACCTGACAGGGGAGCAAAAAAATTAAGATTGGCAACTTAACTTTGGAAGTAGTAAGGAGTATGTAAAATAATAAAAAAGAGTGGCCAAAGACCTGCTTGTGAGCCACATGGAGCTCTTTGACACATAATATGCAACTGGCAGAAATACATTATCTGAGATCCATTTTGCATCACAATTAAGACAACCCCTGCTAACTGGTTTAGAGGCACTTTTTCAAGTGGGTGCTTCTCTTCTATTTCACAGGGGGAGAGTAACTGGGCCACCTCACCCCAGCAGTGTCTTTTCTAGTGGGTGACTGCTGGTGTTGCATCTTTTTAGATTGTGAGCCCTTTTGGGACAGGGAGCCATTAGTTATTTGATTTTTCTCTGTAAACTGCTTTGTGAACTTTTGTTGGACTAGATGGGCCTTTGAATAAATCCAGCAGGGTTTTTCTTATTCAGACAGAGATAGAGAAAATCTCACCCTGTTGAATTTCTGTCACATAGCATAGGGTTGCTGCAACCAGAGCCAGGATGGTGTAGTGGTTTGTGAGTTGGACCTGAATCTGGAAGATCCCACTCAGCAGTAAGCTTTCTGGGTGACCTTGGACCAATCACCCTCTTTCTCAGCCTCACCTATCTCACATGGTTGTTGTGAGGGCAAAAGGTGGGGCAAAAGGAGGGGAGAAATTGTGTACATTTATGAAATTATTATTATTATTATTACACCACCCTGAGCTCCTTGGAGGAAGAAAGCTTCTTATCTACCTCACAGGGTTGTTGTGAGGACAAAAGAAGGGGAGGAACCACGTACACCTTTGAAAAGCACTGCTGCCCTGTGAGGTGCCCAAGCACCCACAACACATGCGCTCCTGCATGTGGGTTGTGGGTGCTTGGGCACCTCACATGGTGGTGGCGCTTTCTGAAGGACTCCAGCAGAGAGGCCCTGCCTCACCTGCCTATCTCTTCTTGGGATCATGTCCCTGTGGGTGCACATGGGTTGAGGGTGCTTGGGGGCCTCACAAAGCAGTGGTGCTTTTAGAAGGACTATGGTGGGGAGACTCTGCCTCACCTACCTCCCCTCGCAATGCTCCTCCCTGTCGGGAAGTGTGTCCCTGTGGAAGCATGTGGATTGTGGGTGCTTGGGTGAATTGTGGAAGCCTATGTGCCCCATACAGTGGTGGTGCTTTTCTGTGGTTCTTTTCAAAGGACTCTGGTGGGGAGGCTGTGCCTCACTACCTCCACACACACTTCACATCCCTTCCTGGGAGTGCATCCCTGCAGGAGTGTGTGGGTTGTGGGTGCTTGGGCACCTCACACAGTGGCAGTGCTGCTCGAAGGACTACAGTCGGGAGGCTCTGCCTCACCAGCCTTCCCACATGCTGCTCCTCCCTGCCTGGGAGTGTGTCCCTGTGGGAACATGTGGGTTGTGGGTACTTGGGTGGGTTGTGGGTGCTTGGGCGCCTGACACAGCGGTGGTGCTTTTTGAAGGACTCTGGTGGGGAGGCTCTGCCTCACTGCCTCCCCTCACACTGCATGTTCCTGCCTTGTTGCATATCCCTGTGGAAGCGCATGGGTTGTGGGTGCTTGGCCGCCTCACACAGCAACGGCACTGCTTTTCAAAGGACTCCAGTGGGGAGGCTCTGCCTCACCTGCCTTCCTACACACCACACGTCCCTGCCTGGGAGTAGGCCCCACAGCATAAAATGGAACTTGCTTTGAGCAAACCTACTAAGGTTTGGCACTGTGAGGCTGCCTATGACCACTTTTCTGAGGAGCAGAAAAGGTGATGTTTAGCTTTCTAGTCAGCAAAAGAGCGGGAAAACGGTTGGCAGGAAAAGGGAAAGTGGCTGAGGGGAGTTAAAATAGGAGCGCCAGCAGGGGATTCCCTCAGAGAGATGTCAGTGGAAATATCTCACTGAGGGGGCCTCTCTCTGCCTTGCGGTGTTGATGGTTTCATTTAATTCTCCCACCCCCTTGGCAGTCATGAGCTGAGGGGAAGCCTGCAATGACATTCAGGCTGGGGGCAACCCCACCATCATCACCTCCCTCCCCTCCCTTTCGCCTCATCACTATTAATAGTGGTGGCCCAGCTGAGATGTCAGATTCCCCTATGCAATGGAAAGTCTGAGGCAAAAATACCACCATAAAAATAGAGCAGCTGGGAGGGAAGCCGGTGCCACAGGGAGGGGTGGGGAATCATCAGAGCCTGGTAGGCACTGGGCCAAGGCAAGGAAGGTCATTTCCCGCCCAGAGTGAGGTGTGCATTCCAATGCCACCCTCCCGTCGCCTCAAGGCTGGCAGAAGCGGCATTTCCCCCTCAGGATGCCCTCCCTGGGCTCCAAACAGAGCAGGGAGGTGTGGTGGGTGGGGAGGCAGGTGAGGCAGAGCCTCCCCACAGCAGTCCTTCAAAAGGTGCCGTTGCTGCGTGAGGTTTTTACTTTTAACAAGCTACCATGTATATTCTTCAAACAATAACAGTAAATGGGACTTACTCCTGGGTAAGTAAGGGTAGGATTGCAGCCTAGGATTGTTAAAAAATTTTCTGCCTGATGATGTCACTTCCAGTCATGACATCACTTCTGGTGGGTCCTGAGAGATTCTCATTCTAAAAAGTGGGTCCCAGTGCTAAATGTGTGAGAACCACTGATGCAGAGAATGAGAATGCTGTTTAAAGACAAGTGGAGGACAGGTTATCACAGAGTAAATCAATATTGCAAACATCAGAAGAAGTTGAACTTTCATCAGTGTGTAATTGGGGGTGGGGAGAGAGGCAGAAATTTTTGCTAAGAGCATTAGGACATTACAAGCATATTCTTCCTGTTTTCCTTTGTGAAATATTGGAAAGCGTGCATCTCTGCACTTGAAAAAACTTCATATGTTGAATTTCTGTCTGTTGTGGAATTGTAAAGTCCAGATGTAAAAGTGGCACTGGGTAAAATTATCTCCTTTCTCTTCCTTGTCAATGAAACTAGGATTAATTGGTGGGTCATGTGAGGCCTAAAGTGCATTTATGTGGTGGGATGGGGAAAGCATGCTTTTCGCTTGCTGCTTCCTAATACTGTTTGATCGTAAAGAATACTATATATAGGCGTGCTCCCTTATCTGTGAGTTCCATTCTGGAACTCCCCACAGATACCTGAAACCACAGATATGGGCGAACGCCCATCTCCGCGGTCTGGGGGCTGCCCTCTCCCACCACTCCCCTCACCTCCAGATAGTTGTCTGAGCTCAGCAGAGGCTGTGGACATCTGTCCCTGGCCTCTGCCAGGCGAGCTGTATAGCTCATAACACGTGACTTCCGGTTTCTCCGTGAAACCAGAAGTCGTGTTTTGAGCTATACAACTCAGTCTGAGCCCTCCTCTGGAGGGGGTATGTGTGGGGGTGTGCCTTGGGGGGGGCCCAAGCCTGATCTGCGGATAACCAAATTCAGGGATATGGGATGCGTTGATATGGGACCCCCTGTAGTCCAATTATTCTGATATATTACTAGCATAATCTGGGTAGCCACAACGCAGCCCCGAAGTCAGGGAACAATGCTCCCTTACATTGAGGAGGCCTCTGTGACTGCCTCCTCACCACAGGATGCAGAGCTTGCCCCATTGGCACAGCTGCACCGGCACTGGAAAATTGGATAGAATTGGGCCCTGAGTCACTCAATAAGAGACGTACTATACTACTGCAAAGTAGTGATTTGTTGCATCCCTGGATACGTTTTTTTTTTATTTTTAAAAGAGACTCCCAGTTTATTCCTGACTGGATAATCTGATACTTTGCTTCAGTATCAGGTACTCCCAGACCATTCACTGGACACATCCCTACATATGTTAGAAGAAATGACCTGACTGGATTCCTATGCTAAACTGAAATGGTAGTCAATTTACAGCTGAAATAAAAGTCCCACGCTATGGTGCAGCCCCTCTTGCATCCAGTGCAAGAATTGCAGATGCTGGAGATCTCCTTGGGGTAAGAGGACATTTGTCACCTTACCCTGGATGAAGCCCCAGCAGCCACAATGGGGCTACTCGGATGTGCTCCAGTGATATTGCTGTTGCAAATCCGAGCTGCATCTTGTTGGGCTTCCAAGCCTAGGAAAGAGGATAGGATACTGCAGTAGCTGCTGCTGCCATTCCGAACCCTTCTTGGGCCTGATATGCGCTCCTCTCCACCCTCTCCTGCCCCATAATACCTCCAGTGCTCCAGTTCTGCCCTCCTGCACCCCCTGCTGGCCAGTAGAGTGCCTACTTTTTTTGGTGGGCACAGGCCTTTGACTAGTGGTGGCTGGCTGGCGGCAGCCTTACTGTTGGCATGACAATCATTCATGACAGTGCACGTGCCTGTCCTGTCAGCGACAGCTGACTTATGATTGGCAATGCCGTTTCTCTCTTTCTCTGTCTCTGTCTCTCTCTCACACACACACACATGCTATTTTCTCTCTTTCCTGCCTCCTTGCTTAATCACAGCCCCATGTCGATCCAAATCATATCCCTAGTCCTCTTGACTGTAACCTTATCCTGCTGATTGTATAAACAAATTGGTTAACCTGTATCTAACCACCTCGTGAATACTCCTGTGGACTTTGCCTGGCAAGTAAAATGGGGTTATCAGGTCAATTTTAGTGCTGATTGAAAATTTCATTATTGCTCATTTCTAGATCTATGTTCTTCAAAAAGAAAAAAGGAGTTTTCTCTGCTAGAGGCTTTGCCCCACTCTATTTGATTTCTAATTTCAGTTTTCAGGAATCCAACCATACAGCTGTTTTAATTGTAAATGCCTTTGTTCAGATCTGACATGTCTGCTGTCCCATGTGTGTAAGGTATCAGTTTAAATGAGAAATACAATGCATGTAAGCAAGCAAGACTGAAATGAAGGACCGTGCTAAAGATAGATGTGATGAAATGTTTTCAAAAATATGACTTGCAATTCGGGGAATCTGGGCTCAGCTGAGAGCAAGAAAGGTGAAGGACCCAGGGGGCTATTTTAGTTTTTTTGTGGTTCATGTTATCATGGAGATTTTCCATACACTATTTATACATACAAAATGTATGTATAAATGTATTATCATGGAGTTTTTCCATACACTATTTATACATACAAAATGTAGCAAGTACTGAAAAATATTTCACGTTTTTTTCCCCCAAGCTATAATTGAACTTTTTTTAAAAAGAAAGCAAACAAAAATAACCCATTTGTTAATAATCAATACAAAACAAGCCAGAAACTGTTAATAATATAATTCTAAGTTATGGAGAAAAATCTTATTTTGCTCAACTACTTCACAAACGTCTTATCTGGAAATGTTTATTTAATACCCATGACACATCCACATTAAAATTGTTAGTTTTACCATTTTGAAAATTCTCCAGTTTTTTCCCATCAATTCCAGTTTAGAGGAAAACTTTGAAGTTTTTCCATTTAGACTACTTCTAGACATTCAATCATTAAATATTTATAACCTATTCCAGATTTTCCATTTCAGCTAGACCAGTAACATATCCTAAAAATAACACAGATGGGTCCTTTTGTAATACAATCCCCGTTAATTAAATTCACTGCTTTCCCCATAAGATTTAACTTTCTTGCAGGCCCACCAATAATGAAGAAAGTCAGCCCTAAGCTTGCATACTTCTAACTCAAAATATTTGCACTATCAATCTGATATATTTTGTGCTGCAGTAAACTACCATCTATATAAGAACTTATTAAAAGTTTGTTTAATATTGGCAGTCATTGTAAATTTAGAACTATATGCTAAGATATATGGCCACTAATTATGTGAGTAGCTACTTCTAATAGGCTTTACTGAAATCTTCCTTGATTAACAGAAAAATCTTTCAAATTATCCAAAGTTGTAACTTTTAGAAACTTTCAAGTTATGCTAAAGGAGTGAAATGGAAATTGTTTTTAGATGCCTTGCCCTATATTAAGATAAGATATAAATATTTTAACAATATTTATCTTCAGGAACCTTAAGCCTAAGTTAAAATTTTCAATAATATACTGAATCATTCATTTAAAAAATCAGTGCACTACTATGTTAAAGAATGCATGCACAACATCACAAAACCACAAAAACAAAAATTACCTATGGTCATAATTGTTTTTTAATTTATTTAGATAACATAATAATTAAGGCAGTCTTCCTCTTCCTTTTTGTTCCACTACTGGAAAAAAAATAACTGATAAATGACCACGATTTTTGAGTGAAGGACTGAGTAATTCTCAGAAAATAATGGACAGCCCAATCTTAACTATGTAGTGCTTGGGATAGTCAAACCACCTGGCCTGTGCTGTATCCAGTGCTAATTGGGAGCTTATTTGAGGTCTCCTTGGGGTAAGGGGATATTTTCTCCCTTACCCAAGTAACACCCCAGCCCCCATTATGGGGCTACTTGGATCTCTACCAGCTGGCAGAAGTCACATGCCCGATCTGATCTCGGAAGCTAAGCAGGGTCAGGCTTGGTTAGTACTTGGATGGGAGACTGTCTGGGAATACCGGGTGCTGTAGTCTTATACCATAGTCTTTCGAGACTGAAGGTTGCCAACCAAGCAGCCTTGTGTAATGCAGGCAGGCCCAGGAAGGGGGTAAGGATATGACAGAAGAGGCATCTGTCAATCCCGCCTCCTCCCAAGCCTAATCAGCCCCCTTCTGCTCTCCGCCACACAGAAATGCTACCTCCCTGCCTCTGATCCACCCTCACACTGCCCCTCTGCTTTACAGCATGTTTGTGACATCTAGGCTTGCTAAGCAGCTGCAGCACTGGTGAATCAGTAAATCTGGATTGCCCTCTGACTTATCTTAGCTACACAGAAATGAGGAACTCATTTTAGACATGTATTTTTCCACTGCAGGGTGAAACCAGTGATAGGATTCCCCTTCAACTGTTTTGTTGGAATGGTACCAACATGGAACTGTACACTAAATATACTTTGTGTTCAGGAATCACTAATAGGTATTCCCTCAATGGCATTACTCCAACGACATATTTACAATTTCATGCTGCCAGAAATGGGATAGCATATGTGAAAGGATCTTAATTTAGGTACCAAGTTAGCTACGGCACCCTCCAGAGGATAGTAAGCATAAGAAGACTCTATTAGGCTGCACAAGTAAAATTATTTCTTTTGCTTTTCTTGTACAGAAATCAAATTGAAGCCTGTAGAATGAGAAAGTCTTCAAACGTTTGCCAGACAATCAGATAATCAAATTTTTTTGCAATACATATTGTTCACCAATGTATTTATTTTATTTTTCACATTTTTCCTCCAAGAAGCTCATGGTAGGGTGCATAGTTATTCCCCTGCTTTTGTCCATACAACAACCCAGTGGGGTAAGTGAGGCTGAGAGAAAGCTTCATGGCTGAGTAGGGATTTGAACCTGGATCTTCTAGGTTTAACTCTCAAATCACTGCATCATCCTGGCTTACCATCTGTAGCTTAATTATAAATATACAGGTTGGCCCTTGGCATCCATGAGGATTCCATTCCCAGAACCCGCACAGATGCCAGAAATCGCTGATAGTGAAATCTGCTACAAAAAAAATTAAAAATAGCATCTCTTTAAATTGTGGTTTAAAAACTGCTTTTCTTACCATTGTAGAGTGACAGGCAGCGGTCTCTGGTGATTAAAACATCTGTTCTCAGGTTGTGCAGAGGCACGTGACTCCTACCCTTGGCCTTGGCACCCTGAAGAGTGCAATATGGAAGTGATTAAATGTTGCATTAAACAATTTGCATGGCATTCTGGGGCTGCCACGGGAGGGGGTTGCAACCTGGAAATAGCCATTCTAATTGCCAGAGGCTGCCTGCTTGCAGCTCTGCAATGGTAAGAAAAGCAGTTTCTAAACCATGATTTAAAGGTTTAAAAAACTGAGAAGGAATTATTCTTTGTTAATTACTATTACTTGCTGTCAGTTCTGATTCTTCTCCCTAGTCTCCGTCTTCATCACCTCTGAACTCCAAATTAGAAACTCCCTTTGCACTTCAAACACTTTCAGTTCATGTGCTGGTTGTCTCTTGGACTTTGCTGGTGCCCCGAGTCGACTAAAAATATTGCCTAAACACATGTAAAACTCTCATGGATGTCCATAGGGGAGGATGGGATGCTTGCCCCCTGCAATTCTAAACACCAGTGGGAGACTGGCTTTGTCAAAATGAGGCACAAGTGCAAGGAAAATTCTTAAGCACACCTTTCAAAGAACACCTGTGCTGAAGTGGAATGCACTCTGTGTATAAATAAAATATTAATCCCACCAATCATTATATTAACCTCACTAACCCCAACAATCATTATAATGTGTTATAATAATAACAATGGCATCGCTAGGGTTGCAAGGGGTGCTGCCCGCACCAGGTGACGCACACTGGGGGAGGGGGGGTGACAGCACTAGTGACCAAAATCACTAAAATTGTGGTTTGTAAGAATAATACCATCATGTTATATACCATTCAATGTGTGATCTACAGCAGAATACAATAAAACTAACCACTTTGAAATATCTCTATTCTATCAAAAGATATGGCAAAAAAACCAGGAGAGTTGGGCGATGGTACATCACCATGCCCACCACCTGGGTTGTTGCCCTGCCTACTGCACGGGAGGAGGTCCATCACGGGGCTGATGTGCTGTCCTCCTGCACTGGGTGTCACAAACCCTAGTGAAACCACTGAATAATATAACACATTAACCCTACCAGCTCTGAATTCATCAGTTGCCGCTGCCTTTCTCACCCCCATGGTGAGACAACTTTGATGACTCCTTGATGATTGGCATATTGTACAGAGAGATTGGTAATGATAGCAAGTTGTTGGCAAAAAGAGATCAGATGATATATTTCAGTATTTGGCCACAGAGCTGTCAGTATCCTACATGTTTCTAAATTATGTTACTCAGCAGTTTATAAAAGGTTAACTACTTAGACAGCTCTCTATTTTATCAAATGGAATACTTGAAGGAAATTATTAATGTAATAGTAACAATAGCTGTATGCGAAAGCCAGCTTATCAAGTACAGTTTTCTTAGCTTTTTGTAGCTAATCAAAGATATCTTTCATAATAATGTCATAATTAGCAATATAGTACTAACTGCATTCTAGTAACAAACATAAATTGTTTATAAATGACAACTCTTTTATTGGAATTATGATGTTGGAAACAAGAAAAACTTTGTCTTGACTTGCAACGTGTTAATTAACCCAGAGAGACTGTTGCTTTGTGTTATGCTTTGAGCATTAATCAATAGTTAATTTTCTCTGTTCTTGTTTGTGTGCTGGCATTTTGTAAGGGTTTCTTTTGTTTGCAAACAAAGTCAAAGATTGTTTATTGTATTAGCTAATAGCCATCACAATAAGATAAAACATGTAAATCCAAAAATACATCAAGATACAAACAACGATAAAATGATAAAATTAGGTCAAAATCAAGCACAAAAGGCACCTACACCCATCATATTAAGGAATCTCCTTTACAATCTATTGCTATTTCCCCCAGGTAGTTGGCACGAATAGTTCTGGCAGCTTTAGCAAACAACGCCACACTATAGGTGACCGATGGGTCACAATCGGAAAGTAACCAATACAATTTCGTAAGTGTGTTCTCCCCGTGAAGGGTAGCCAAAATAGGCTCCAAAAATCTTACCCTAGGATTTGGATAAAGCTGACAATGAAGCAGGTAATGTACAATATCTTCAATCTGTCCTGCTCCACAAATACAAAGCCTCAAATGCCTGGAATGGACATATATCTGCCATCTAGAACTGCAGCTGGCATAGTTTGAAAACGCAGTTCAGTGAACGCCTTTCTCAAGGAGGCAAAGGTAAGTGAATATAAATATTGCACTCTTGAGTGACTTGGTTTCAGGAAACAGTACAACTGGGAAAAATCTGAAGAGCTTACTATTCCTGATCATTATCCAGTTTAAACATCCATTCCCTTAGCATTTGTTTTATTTCAGAAAAGACAAAAATGTCAGTAGAAAGAGCTTTAGATTTTAGGAGCATTTGCACCAGAGTGGCCCAGCCTCCTCTTCTCCACTGCTCGACCAAACAGAGTTTAGGAAGACAATTTTCTGGCATGACCAGGACTCTCTTGTAATAAGAAATTATAGCTACGACAGCCCTGGCCTTAATAGATACCATACCTGTCTCCATTCTAAGAAAAGCTGCCGGAGTTTTTGTTTGCAAACTGCAAGAGACTTCTCTTATGTTTAAGGAATGTTGTTTTCATGGAATGGATGAATGAATCAAAATCAAATTAACTCAATCCTACCTAAATCCCTGTATGGCAGTGCACGAGAGCTGAAGAGGCTTTTGCTGTATCCCACTGGGGATTTTTGACTGCTAGAGCTCTCCGTGGGGTTGGGGTAAGGGGATGTTTGTCCCTTTATCCTGGGGTAAGATGCAGGATCAGCAGTAATGGGTTAACTTGGACCTGTGCCAATGATATCGTTAATCCATGTAGGTGGATCAGGACCAGGAAGCAGGTTTGGATATGACTCTGCCATGGTGCTGTAGAAATCTCCTTACTATGCTTCATGTGTGGTTCTGTCAAACCTGGAAGTGCATTACTTCAGGCAGAGGCGTTCCTGGGGCAACCCCCCTTTTCTGCCCCCACACCCCCTTTACCTTTCCCCCTGCCACTGACCCAAAAGTAATTGCAGTGACATCATCACCACAATTACTTCCATGCAGCTACCTCCTCCACTCCCCCTTTGAAAAAAGGGGGGAACGAAGGAGCAGCCAAGACCCCAACAGAGCCTTCTGCGCCGCTTCCAGCAACCTCAGACCACTCCAGTGGAGCCCTCTGCACCACTTACAAGCAGCGCAGAAGTCTCCGTCAGGGCCTGGGACGCAGCTCACGTCTCCTCCAAAATCAGAAGTGGTGCACTCCGCTTCTACGCCGCTCTGAGGGATGCCTTCAAACGCAGAGGAGGGGCATCCAGAATCGCTGCTGGAGAGGCAGTGAGGTGCTGCTGCTCCAACAGCGATTCAACACCAGACTGGGGCTGCCCCCTCTCCCCTCCTCCTTTATAGGAGGAGACAAGATGACGTCCTAGAGAGGCAGCGTGCTGGAACTTGTGACTCCCAGCATGCAGACACTCTAGGGTGCCATATTGTCTACTCTGCAGGATAAGAAACGAGCACCCTAGGGCGTCAGCACACAGGGAGTCACAACTCCCACCGTGCTGCCCTTCTAGGGCACCCGTTTCCTCTCCTCCTATACAGGAGGTGGGAAGAGGGGGTGACCCAGTCTGGTGCTGAATCACTGCTGGAGAGGCAGCAGCTTGCTGCCTCTCCAGCAGTGATTCTGGGCACCCCTCCTCTGTTGAGAGGAGGAAAGAAGCTGCCAGCTTCTTTCACTTTAAAAACAGGCAGCGGGGGGGGGGGAGGAGGCTTGCGGAGGCACCCCAGAGTGTTGGCACTCAGGTCATTTGCCCCACTTGCCCCCCTCCAGGTACGCCTCTGACTTCAGGTTTTATTTAAAGGGACACTTCTGGCTTTAAGGAAACTGTACGGGGAGCAAGGTAAGGAGGGGGATAATTTTCTTCCTGTTCAGGTGAGTGAGAAAAAAATCATTGCAGCTTGAATCAGAAGTGGGCTGGAAGGAGGCAGAGACAGACTAGGGGTGAAGCACACCCTCAATCTGTCCCCTGGACCTCTTGCAATCCATTGCTGATGCAGTCCACCTCCCTTTGTGGTTAGGCCAGTGATGGAGGTGCCTAAACCCAATTTTAAGGGTTTTGTTTTTTTGTTGTCGAATTATAGTTCTTCTTTGTTGGTGAGAACGGGTGGGTGTGGGGGTGATTAATTGGGCCGGGGATACACCCCTGTTTCTATAGAATGGCCTAGATGTAAAAGAGGGAGCTGTTCATGATTCCATTTGAGGATAAATGTAGTGTGGCCTAGAGAAAGAGAGACTGGTTTTGAGAGTGGGATATGTCCTTGTGTTGATTCATGCTTGTAATCAAACTAAATTATATATATTAGAATGAACTAAATGCCTTTGCTTCTCATTTAGGAAAATAACAAGTAAAGTAACTTGGACTGCCAAAGGAATCCTCCATATGTTTGAGATAGAGCATTGTTCTGGCAATGGGCAAATTAGCTTTTTAAAAAATCATTGTTTGCATGCATGTAACACAACAGAAATGTGTTTTAATATGAATGATTTTCTTGGTTACTAAGTTGTATAATTGCTCAGAGCACTCAACTGATGAGGTGCATGGTCTACAATTAATAACCTTTCTATTCCAAAGAGATTATAAAAGATTTGGTATTTGTCCTAGATTCCTATTAAAATTACAAAAAAGGCTTAAAAAAGAAGTGTGTACAGTAGTGTGTATTAAACACCTCTAAAAATAAATCCTTTAGGACAGCTGGTCCAGTCTTTTGGATAAACTCAAAAATACCCTGTTTTGTGTTTGCTTTAAAAAGCTACTTTTTTTTTTTTTAATCTGAACCACAGATTTCAAAGCAATTCTAGCATGTAGTTCCTTATAATGAACATTTTTCAATCATAGCATACATTCTACTCATTAATTTTATCAATATAGGAGTGCATCACTTAACAACAGGATACATTCTGTGATCCCCATTGTTATGTGATGAGGTTGTTAAGTTGTCCAGCCCAATCTAGTGCCTTTGTTGTGCAAACAGACACTGCTTGCCAGAAACTAGCTGGCTGCACAGGCTACTGGAGATAGATTTCCTCTTCTTTGCATTAAAAGCCTCTTGTTGTGTAAATTTGTGTAAATAAGTTGTGTAAATAGACACTCTGCTGCAGGCTGTGGAAGTCCTGCATGCCTCATTAAAAGCCTTTTTGTTGTGCTTTGACCACCATCATAAATGTGTCCCATCATTAAGTGGAAGGTTGTTAAGTGACACACACCTGTATTTTGAATGGGGTAGCCATTATGTCGAAGTAGCCATACTTACTTAGTTGTTATTCATGTCAGAAATGATAAAACTGTGCTTTTCTGTACTTCAGGCTTCTATAACAGATGAAAACAATATGGAGGATGGTTGCTCTCAGAAACTGGCCTCTGCCAAGTATTTTCGACTGCTGTTACTAATATTGATTCCATGCATCTGTGCCCTTGTACTTTTGTTGGTAATTCTTCTCACATTTGTAGGTGAGTACTGTAGAATGTAAATGAGAACAAATGAGAAACATACTGAACTTAACTAGATGGTGTAAACCAGGGGTGCCCAAACTCTGGCCCAGAGGCCACTTTCCGCCCTCAGGGAGCCCCGATCCAGCCCACAGGGAGCCCTCAGTCTCCAATGAGCCTCTGGCCCTCCGGAGACTTGCTGAAGCCCATGCTGGCCCGATGTGACTACTCCCAGTGCGAGGGCCGACTGTTTGACCTCTTGTGCAAGCTGCGGGCCGAGGGCTCCCTCCGCTGCTTCACATATGAGAAAAGGCCAGCCTTGCTTTGTGCAAGGTCTTTTATAGGCCTTGAGCTAATGTGAGATCTTCATTCATTCATATAAGTTCAATTTCTAATATATTCATTTATGTAAATTTATTCAAATTTTAAAGGTAAATTAATTATTTTTCCCAGCACCAAACACAGTGTTAGAGAGATGATGTGGTCCTCCTGCCAAAATGTTTGGACACCCCTAGTGTAAATGGCTGCTTGAAGTGCTTTTTTAATAATTTAAGAAAAATCTCCAGATGTGAATATGTTTCTTTGGTAGGCAAGAGTAGAGGTGTAATCAATGGAGAGCGCACATATGTGTGGGGTGGGGGGGGGAAGTTTAGCTCTGGGACCTTTTCTTTAGCAGGAGCAGTGACTCAGGTGCTGCCTCTGAAACATTTTCGACAGAACCATAGTTGAGAAGAAACAGACTCTGCAGGAGAAACTGAGAAATTTGCCAAGGGTCAACATCTTTTCAGAGGACTATCTGAGGACAATAGTTGGCTCAAGCTACCTTAAGGTTAAAATGTTATGCAAATTTACCTGGGGAGTATGTCCTACTGCACACAGTGGAACTTACTTCTGAGTAAACACACATAGGCTACATGCATAGAAAACACTCAAATCTACTTGTCATATTTATTTGGACTTTTAAAAAATCCAATTTTTATCTTCTGTACATTTGTTTTAAAGCTGTTGCAAGAATTTAGTTGAAATGTCCTATATCTTTAAAGGAAACATAATAAGTTCAAAGTAAAGATTAAGTGCCAAGACAAAACGTTCTCATTTTAAGTTGATTTCTCTTGTTGTATAGTCATGCAGTGCAATCCTATATTGCGCTAGAACAGGCAGGCCAGGAGACCCGCACTGTATCCAGCGCAAGATTGGGGTTAGAAGTGGCTCAGCCAGAAGCAAGTGGAAAATCTTCCCCTTACCCCTGGGTAAGCCACCACAGCAACAATGGGTCTCCTTTGGACCTGTGCCACCTTAGGAGGTGACACAAGTCTGGGGAGAATGGAATGGTTTGGAGCTGCTCTGTGCAGCTCGGAAAACGGGGTTGGGATCCAGCATAACTGCTGGGTCCAACCCCACCTCCTGATCCCTGCCCACCCACCCACCGGAATGCCCTCCACCCGCCCTTTCCCTGCCCCAGAACACCTCCCTCCCGTCTCCTCCCCACTTCTTCAGACCCATGCTTTGGCCGATTTCAGCAACGCAATCTTCCCTCCCCAGGTTGGTGCAGAGGCTGGATGCAGCCCCTGTGGGCTGGTATGTGTGCCAGCACAGCCAACACATGAGGAGGCGCAAACATGCCAGCCTAACTTGCGCTGGCCTAATACAAGGTTAGGACTGCGCCCTTAGTAAGGCATATCTATGGGGAACATCATGATGAACTCCTGCATTACAAAAACTATTGCTGTACAACTGGGCAAGAGTAGCACTGTCTTAAACCTCATGAGGGGTTCTCTACAGAACCTTATTCTGGAGTTTCATAGCAATCTGACCCATGGATCATGTTCTACCTTCTATGGCTGTGTTTTGGTCCAATATGGACATTCAAGAATGATGTGTTAATATATACGTATATAAAGCAATGTATTTGGATTACATTGAAACTTTAGCATGTGTGGCAACAAAACAAATGCATGTTTAGCCATTACTATAAATAAATAATAGGTATTTATATACTGTCTTTCTGGTCATTGGATTACTCCTCTGACTTTATTCAAGGTGGTTTACATAGGCAGGCATTTCTAAATCCTTCAAAGGGATTTTACAATCATAGAGGTTCTCTCTTTCAAGAACCAACAACATGTCAGAATGGATCTTCCTGGTTTGGTCTCACTTCTGGCCTCCAGTTCTCCTATGCAGGCTGATAAGCAGCTCCATCTCTCACATGGAGGGCAGCCAAGACGCTTCTTGCTCACACCAAGAGCAGGTGGAATCACTCAGCTGGGCTTGTCAGCTGCTTCAAGGTCTCGCCATTCTCAGACGTTCAGGGAGCTGCCAGTGTCCTCGAACTGGCGACCTTCTGATGTTATCTTCAGGCTAACAGAGGCTCTACCCTCTAGACCAGACCTCTTGCCCTCCAGGACAGACCCTCTAGACCAGACCTCCTCCATTACTATTATCTCTACCTCTATTTAAACTGCGTGGGATGATTTGCAACTGGAATGGTAGCCTCTTTTTTATTTTATAGCCTCTGGTTTTAATATTTTGTTTAGGAGAAAACTATTGTTGGGCAAACCAACATTTTAAAAGTAATGACTGTACTGGCTGATAACTTGAAAAGTCGTTGGATCTGCCTTTAGCCAAAGAACAGACTGAAGTGGATTAAGATTATGCAAGCTTGCCAAACAGGAAGCATGATACTCAAAATTTAATTCTTGGTATTTAACATTCCATCTGAAGCCTTCAAATCCTCTGTTCTGTTCACTCATCTATGAAGTGAAAACATAGATGGGAGAAAGGTACCAGAAACCTTTTACACTGTTATGCTCTCCAGAGAGAAATGGTCAGTTAACGGTTCAGTTAAATGCATAAAACTAGAAGAAAAATACCAGATTTAATGTCACTTGACTGGGGAATGAGTTGTTGGCAACCTTCAGTCTCTGAAGGCTATGGTATTGCGCTCTAATTAAAACCAAGAAGCAGTACATTTTTGCAAAACTGGTATACCTATGAAAGTCAGCATTGACCAGTACCAGTAAAGAGTCCAACTGACTAAATTAGCAGATTTGTTTATGGAAAAAAAGTTGTTTTAGTGACAATGTTGATAATTTATTGTTTTTCACTCATTTGCCAATGACACCCAGCTGGCTGAGGGCAGCCCTTACTACCTGCCACTATTACTCATCTGAAAGTGAGGGGAGAGGATGGAGAGTGTAGTCAACTGGCCCAGGCCGTTTCCTCCTTCCTATCCCAGTTATTTACCATTTCCCCTTGCTCCTATGTGCCCTACCCTCCATAAAGAGAGCAGGATTGTGCTGTCCCTTTTTCTCTAATTCTTTTTCAATGCTTCTCTTCTATCCTCTATATTTTTCATCTTCAAAAATTTTTTAAAAAAATTTTCACTAATGAAAATCTGAATTATTATGTAATCTACTTGTGTATAGAACCTATCAGATGAAGACAAATGACATTAAGTATGGAAAGGTATAGAGGCAGGATAAGTAAACCAGCCAACCTACTTTCTCCTACCTATTTGCATCTAGCTCCCTGGGACTTGAGCTGTTGAACCTCCTCAGGAGCAAGTGATTAGGAGCATGGTCTTAGTCCTGAATTGGCTAGCAGGCATACTGTGCATGGGGATGAGGTCATTGGACAGACCCATGGATTGAACCAGCGAAGGACCTTGAGTTGCCTTACTATGAGCTGGAGTGTTGCTTTCACAATCTGTCTCCTGCAGGAGACAGCAGGATTGGATTTTGAGATAAGAGAAGACAGAGAGACATATCTGATAAAAAAATAAATAAATAGGTCCTATGTAGGCTGTTTTTATGGTCTAATCCCATCCAGGGCCAGCCCAGACCACGCAGTGACACCGATGCAGCATACACTGTATACTATGGTCCAACCAGGGATCAGGATGCCCAGGAGACATGAGCAAAGAAATGTTTTACATACTTCTCCTTATGCTGTCAGATGCTCAATAGTTCCCCTCAGATCTATGCCAGCTCTGTCTGAAATGTCTGAAGAGTCTCTGGGGGTGAGTTCAGGCCAGGAAGGGATAAGATCGGGCATGTGTGAGTGATGTCAAAATCCACCCCCTTCCCACCCCTGGTGCATCCTGATATGGCCCCTCTGCTGACTTACCAATGACGGTAGAGATTCCGTGGGCTGCTGTTGCTCATGCATGGCCTCCCGGCCTTTGCAATGGTGGCAGTTCTGCAGATCTCATGTCACGCCAGTGGATCACAGCATATGATGGCAGATCGCCAGATCTACCATTGTATCCCATAAAAGGATTGGGCTGTTAAAGACTGATTCTGTCTGAAAAGGCTAAAGCCTACAGTTCTAAGGTAAAGCACACTGACAGGAGTTAAATGTTTGTTGCATTGCATCCAAAGATGTATGTGCATAGGAGAAAATGTTATGCATGGCTGAATTATTGCTTTTAGTGTTCATTGCAGAAGTGGTGTTCGTGGAGGGGGGGCAAAACACTAAGTTTTTTCAGGTCCAGGGACGCCTGTTTAAAGTGGCCCTTCCCCCCTGCTTTCAGAGCCAGTCATGGCTCTGAAAGCAAAGGTTTTGGTAGCTGTGACTGGCTCTGAAGGCAGGGGGAGGAGCTGCTTTACACAAGTGTCCCTGCGCCTGAAAAAACTTAGTGTTCCCCCCCACCCACCCAGAACAGCAGTGCATTGCAGCAGTTCCAACTGTATGCATGCAAGTGGACATGTCATTCTTTTTTGGATTTTTCTTTCATGCTCCCTTTAAAAGAACTGTGTCTGATATGGTGTCCCCAAGATGACACTGAGATATCTTTGGAAAGGCATGGCTATTTTTACAACAGTCTCTGACGTGATCTGTGGTAGAAGCAACTATTAAAAGAGGAATTGTTTAGCTTATGAAATGCTTTAGTTCTTGGATGGTGGCAGCGAGGAAAAGGAATGATTATCCTTTGCTTGTTACTGAAATGTATAGGTTTAGAAATGAACTTCCAAGAAACAATCTGGTTAGGTACCTAACAATCTGGTTAGGTACAGATGTTTTTCAGCTTTCAGTATCTCAGACATGTGCTGCAGTGGTAATCAGTTCATGTACCTCTTTAATTATATAATGTTTTTGAGGAATAACTGAGTTTAACTTGAGGAAGATAATCTACATCTTTTGCGCAGAATCACAATATGAGTTCATTGGTCTCAACATTATTTTAAGGAGAATGGATCGACAATGACAACTTGCTTTCCACAAGGGGAAAAGGGGTGGAGATCTCTAAACGGTATTGATGTAGCGAGTCTTCTAAGGAAGGATTTATTGAAATTATCCTTTCAATAAAAACAATACAATCTTGTGGTTCCTTAAAGACTGGCACATTTATTGTAGCATCAGTGTATGCTACTTGATCAGAGGCAGGAAATATTATTCTCAGTTGACAGATATTTACCTATTCATGCATACATTACATTTACAGATGAGTATAGAGTAGTGTTTCTAGTGGTACTTGTGGGACCCCCCTACTTGGGACCCCCAAATAGCCCAGCAGAGAGACTAGCAATGTTATGTGACAAACATCTGTAGGAGGTTTGGCAGAGCTCCATGCTTTTCATACATTCCTGGCCACCCTGAACCTCTTACTGGTGTTTGTCACATTGCACCTGGTCTTTCAACCCGGAACTGGTGATGATGTCATCATCCATTACTTCTGGTGGTACTTCCAATAGGTGAATCATGCAAAGTGGTACGATGAGGAATAAACGTTGAGAAATGCTGGTATAGAAGGAAAAGATAGAAACATGAAATCACCCCAATCTTTGTATTTTTTCCTCAATGTGGGTTCATGCATTTGTGAGTGCGTGTAAACAAATGAAAAAGATGCCGTGGGTTTATTAATAGTTATGGTTATGAGAATTAGTTTTTTTAAAAATAGGAAGTTGGACTAAATGTTCACAACCAGATTTGTATTTTTTATTTTCTATAAAGTTTCTATAACAAATGCATACTTGATATTTTGCTACCATATGTGGGTGAAACAGCACCTAATGCAGAAGCACTCCAGACCTGTTTTCCTGCCTCTCCACCATGTAAGAGAGCATTGCAGGGAATGAGAAACCTGTACAAATCTTCTATATTCTCATTAAATCTCCTCTTGCACTGCCTGTATGTGTGTTTGCTTGCTTACATTGGTGTGTGTGTCAAAAGCAGAGCTCTGAATGTCAATATTAAGTTGACTATACAGCATTATAGAAAGTGGGAAATACTGAGTTTTGATAGGGAAACGCTTGCTACATGTTGTATGACTTTAGAGAGAGACAAAGAGCACTTACCTGGAGCGGCTCGAAAATGGCAAAAAAGGGAGATAAAGATCTGCAAATGGCAATGGAAAGTTTAGAGAAGAAACTTAATGACTCTATGAAAGAAATGTGTACCAAAATAACAGAAAATATGGAGAAAATGATGGATGGAATGAAAGGATTGATAGGAGACCTCAAAAATGAAGTGATACAAGTTAAAGTTGAGTTGAAGACAGTAAATCAAAAAGTACAAGATATGGAAAAGAAAACACAAGAAGTAGAGGGAAAGATTGACAGAGTGACTACTGATACTAAGAGATTTGAAGATTATATGCTGAAATTGGAATGTTATGCTATGGAGACCCATCTAAGGCTGAGAGGTGAGCCAGAGAATTTAATGGAAGATACAAAAGAAGATAGAAAAGAAGTGATTAGAATCTTGGCAGAATTTATAGATTTACAACCTGAGGAAATGGAATATCAATGTGACATGGTGTACCGAATAAATTCCCAGTATGCCCGCCAAAAGAACCTGCCTAGGGATATAATAGTGCAATTAATAACAAAGAGAACTAAAGAAGAAATATTGAGAAAGCACTATAGGGACCCTTTGAAGGTAAAAGGGGTAGAAATTGGGATCATGAAAGAACTACCAAGGAAAGTGGTGCAAGATAGGAAAAAATACAGAAAATTGACAGACAAGTTGAGAGGTAAAGGCGTAAGATATAGATGGGAAATTCCACAAGGATTAAGTTTTTATTTGAAGGGTGCACGGATTACAACTAAAACAGTTAGGGAGATGGAAGATTTTTTGGTGAATAATAAAGATTTGGACTAAAAAAGAAATAAAGTTTAATTTTATATCAACGATGGAATACAAACTAATTTCTTGGAATGTGAATGGACTAAATTCACCACAGCAAAGAAAATTAATTTTTCATTGGATACAAAAACAAAAGGCAAATATTGTTTGCTTGCAAGAAACACATATTTGTAAAAAGGATTATAAACTTTTGAAAAATAAGAATTTGGGGGAAGAATTTATCTCGGCAACAAATAAAAAAAAAAAAGAGGAATAGTGATGTATTTAAAGAAAGAGCTAGAACCAAAATTAATTTTTAATGATGCAGAAGGAAGATATTTGGCAATAGAAGTTATGTTGAACTACAAAAAGACATTATTAGTTGGAGTATATGCACCAAATGGAGCTAAGGATGGCTTTTTTGAAGCGTTAAAATTGGATCTGGGTCAAATCTATTATGAACAAACAATATTGATGGGAAATTTAAATGGAGTTGTGGATTTAGAATTAGACAGGAAGACTAAAAGTAAACGAAAGGAAGGCAAACTACCAGTATCTTTTTTCGAATTGATAGAGCAAGAAAACTTGGAAGACATATGGAGGAAATTAAATCAAGGAGTGCGAGATTATACATTTTATTCGACAAGGCATGAATCTTTTTCGAGAATAGATGTGATCTGGATGTCTAAAGAGTTAACCTTAATAACTAACAGTGTAGATATACTGCCTAAGCAGAATTCTGATCATAATCCAATGATATGGAAGGCAGCAACGAAGGCTAGAAAGAAGATATGGAGAATTAACGAAGACTTATTAACAAAGCAGAAAAATGTTGAATATTTACAGACTGAGACCAAACACTTCATTCAAGCTAATATGGACAATGATGTAGAAATTAGGAAGGTTTGGGATGCATATAAGGCTGTGATAAGAGGAAACCTAATAAGTTTAAATAGTTGGGGGAAAAAAGAAAAAGAATTTAAGTATAAAGACATTCAGGAGAAAATTAAGCAAAAAGAAAATGATTTAAAGAGAAGGCCAGGGAAAAAGTCTATATTAAGAGAAATAAAGATTCTACAAGAACAACTAAATGCATTAGCATTAAAAGAAATGGAATGGAATTTGAAAAGACTCCAACAAAAATCTTTTGAAGGAGGAAATAAACCAGGGAAGTATTTGGCATGGCAATTGAAGAAAAGAAAAGAGAAAAAAATTGTTACGAAGATCTGTCAAGATGGTAAAGATATAGTGGATCATCATGGAATAAAAAGAGAGTTTTATAAATATTATGCCAAATTATATGGAAAGCAAAAAATAGACAAGGTGGCAATTGAGACATATTTGCCAAAGCTAGATGTGCCAAAGATAAAGGAAGAAATGAAAGACAGATTAAACGATAAGATTACACAAATGGAGATATTGAAAGCCATACAAGATACCAAGCTGGGAAAAGCTCCCGGCCCAGATGGCCTAACGACAAAATTCTATAAAGCTTTAAAATTAGACCTGGTGGTCATGTTAGAGAGTCTCCTGAACGAGATTTTAAAAACGGGATCTATTCCAGACACATGGAGAGAAGCAAATATTTCTTTGATACCAAAAGAGGCGCAAGACTTAACAAATGTCAAGAACTATAGACCTATCTCACTTTTAAACAATGATTATAAGCTTTTTGCAAAGATAATGGCGGAAAGGTTGAAGGAAACGTTAAGTGAGCTGATATCGGAAGAACAAGCAGGTTTTTTTTGCCAAATAGGCAAATAAAAGATAATTTGCGAATGGTGATAGATGCTGTAGAATTTTATGACAAGCACCCAGAGAAAGAAGTTGCCTTTTTTTTTTGTTGATGCTGAAAAAGCATTTGACAATCTGAAATGGGACTTCCTGCTGGAATTAATTGACAAGATGGGTTTGGGCGAGAACTTTGCAAAGGCAATTAAGGCAATATATAGTGACCAGAGAGCCTCGTTGACTGTAAACTCTGACAACACAGAAAAATTTAAGGTTGAAAAAGGTACAAGACAAGGGTGCCCTCTGTCTCCATTGCTTTTTATAATGGTGTTAGAAATTTTATTTTTACAGGTCAAAGAGGACTCTGAAATCTCAGGTTTGAAATGTAGAGGTTTTTCATATAAATATAGAGCCTTTGCAGATGATGTGTTGTTTATAATAGAGAACCCAATGAAATCACTGTCAAATCTGTTAGTAAAAATAAAGGAATTTGGAGATTTAGCAGGCTTTTATGTAAATAAATCAAAGTCCAAGATTCTATGTAAAAATGTTAGTAAAGATAAACAAAAAGATATAGAAAACCTGATCGAATGTGAAGTAGTGCAAAGAACGAAATATTTAGGGGTGGAGTTAACAATGAAGAATATAGATTTGTATAAAAATAATTATGAAAAACTGTAGAAACAAATCGACAAGGATATGTTAAGATGGAATAAGTTGAATTTATCATTACTAGGTAGAATCTCTGTGATTAAGATGAACGTGCTACCAAGAATCCTGTTCTTTTTACAAACAATACCGATAATTAGAGACTTCAATATGTTTGAGCATTGGCAGAGGAAGCTTTTGAATTTTGTGTGGGCGGGAAAAAAACCGAGAATTAAGATGAAGGTGCTGTGTGATGCTAAAGAACGAGGAGGATTTCAACTGCCAAATTTGAGGTTGCATTATGAAGCAGTTTGTTTGTCATGGCTTAGTGAATGGTTAAATCTAAAAAACAGAAAACTTTTATCTTTAGAAGGTCATGACAAGATTTTTGGGTGGCATGCATATTTGATGTACGGGAAAAAACAAATGGATGGACACTTCATGCATCATTTCATAAAAAGGAGTATTTACATGGTCTGGGAAAAATATAAAAAATGCCTGGGAGAAAAAAAGCCGCTATGGATTGTTCCAGCAGAAGTTATAAAACCGACATCAACCTCTCAAGGAGAAGATTGGTTACAGTACAAAGATATTTTGGACATGGAGGGAGGGAAGGTGGAATTAAAGAAAAAGGACGATTTAACTTTTAGGTATGACTGGTTTGGGTACAGACAGATTAAAGACCTATTTGATGCAGAAAAGAGAACTGTTGGTTTTAGGGGAAAAAATTCTGAACTAGAAGAGATACTGCTGGGAGAAAAGAAAAAGCAAATTTCAAAGATCTACAGACTGATAAATGAATGGTACACTGCAGATGAACTTGTAAAAGTACAAATGGTGAAGTGGGCAGTGAATGTAAATAAAGAAATGATGACATCTTGGGAGCATCTCTGGAAGAAATCATTAAAGATCTCGATATGCAATAATATAAATGAAAATTGTTATAAGATGATGTACAGGTGGTATTTAACTCCAAAAAAACTAGCAAATATGAATAATAAGTTATCTAACAAATGTTGGAAATGTCGTGAGTATGAGGGGTCTTTCTACCATATGTGGTGGACTTGTAAAAAAGCAAAGCATTTCTGGTCAGAGATATTTATAGAGGTCACGAAGGTATTAAGATACACAATTTATAAGAGTCCGGAATTGTTCTTGCTAGGTTTAAGCTTAGAGGTAATAGCAGTCAATGATAGAACTTTATTATGGTATATGGTGACAGCAGCAAGGATGATATATGCGAAGTATTGGAAGCAAGAAAAAGTGCCTGATATAGACGAATGGCTACAAAAGATGATATATATGATGGAAATGGATAAAATTACGAGAAGTTTGAATGATGAAATGCTAGAGAAATTTCATTTGGAATGGTATAAATTTGAAGCCTACTTGGAGAAAAATTGGAAGGTCAAGGGTTCATTAATGTTATTAGAATGTTAATAAGAACTATACAATGAACAAAAGTTTATCTTGGTAAAAAAATAAAATGATAAATGGTTAAAATGTTGTGGGAAGTCCGGGGTGGGGAGGGAGGGGGGAGTGGAAATGAAATTTATATTGAAGTAAAAAAAATATGTAGAAATGTAAGGAGTGAATTGAAACTTGATGTTTTGGATCTACTATAGATATAATGTATTGTGAAAATTTCAATAAAATGTATATACAAACAAAAGCAGAGCTCTGTACTGTGGAATTTCTCTGTGCACAGACACTGTGTCCATGCTCAGTTGAAGAGAGCCTTGTGTATTTTTTTATTAGCAGAGCTGAAGGAATAAATCAATCCCATACCGGTTCTGGACCGCTGTCTGGAGACTGTTGGGAGCTGGATGTGGGCGAACAAGCTGAAATTGAATCCTGATAAGACAGAGGTTCTCCTGGTCCAGAAGTATTCGGACCACGTATTGGACTACCGTCCAGGACTTGGGTATTGGACTACCGTCCTGCTCTTAATGGGGTTGCATTCCCTCTGAAGGAGCAGGTCCGCAGCTTGGGGGGGTGATCCTGGATCCGCAGCTGCTCCTGGATTCCCAGGTGGTGGCTGTGGCCCGGGGAGCCTTTGCTCAGCTTCGGCTGATTAGCCAGCTGCGACCATACCTGTCGTTCAGACCTGGCCATGGTGACCTATGCCCTTGTGACATCCAGATTAGACTACTGCAACATGCTCTATGTGGGGCTGCCTCTGAAGACAGTCCAGAAACTACAATTAGTGCAGACCGCAGCTGCCCGTGTGGTTACTGGGGCTTGTCGGTTCGACTCAGTCGGGCCGCTGCTTCGGCGGCTATACTGGCTGCCAGTTCATTTCTCTGCTGAATTCAAAGTGGTAGTTTTAACTTTTAAAGCCCTATACGGCTCGGGTCCAGGGTATTTGAGGGACCACCTCCTTCCATACAATCCGACCCATCCTCTCAGGTCATCAGAGGGGGCCCTTCTGACTATGCCGTCACCAGTGGAGGTGAGGGGGATGGCGGCAAGAAAGAGGGTCTTCTCGGTGGTGGCTCCCCATCTGTGGAACTCCCTTACCCTGGAACTGAGAACAGCTCCCTCTTTAGAGTCTTTTCAGCAGGGGCTTAAGACCTTTTTATTTAAAAAGCCTTTTAATGCTGACACAAAGAGGCATGGTTATTATTTTTATTTATTTATTTATTTTAATTTTGGATTCCAAGTTTTATTGTGTTTTATTGTTTTTAAATGTTTTATTTTATACATATTTATATATTTTATGTTTTTATATTATTTTGTATGTAAGCAGTCTTGATTGCCCTTTACTGGGACAGAAAGGCAGGATATAAATTCTATAAATAAATAAATAAATAAATACACAGGCAAGTTGAGTTTTCCTAAGAACTTTATGATAACTAAGAAAGACCTACAGCCACTGCTACACAGGCAGAAACAAAACCAAAAAAAGAAACTAATGAGAGGTCTAGACAAAGTGGGAGAGAGTATGGAATATGAATTGTATTTTTAAAAAAAGAATTCAGAGTATCAAAATAGGAATTCAAACAGTTCATGAATCTGATTTTAGGCATGAATTTTAAATTGCAAAATGTTATACATAGCAAACAATGTCTACTTTCCCTTTTAAATAGCATTATGGTAAAGATATGCTCAGCTATATAACTGTAAAATGGCTTTCTAAAGATATACAACTGACAATGTGAAGACTAGTAAGTGTTACAATGGAAGGAATTCTATTTCTAACCACATAATAGTGATGCATAGAATAAAAAAAAACAAAACCACAAACCTCCTGACCCTTCCTGTTTTGTATTCCAACATTTGAAAAGTTCTGCGACGTTTTTGTGAGTTAGGGTTAAAGCATTTATTTCTGTTGTGTGTTATATTTAGGCTTGCTTATCAGCTTGGGCAGTGAGGTTTTTTAGGGACTGATTGCATTTTAATTATCTCAAATTTTTTTAAAATCTCTGAGGCTTTGGAGAAGTGATTTATTATGTAGGTTTTCACAGTTGGTATTCACAAGTCTTGCAACAGTTATTGTGTGGAATGTTTGTTTGTGATAAATTTTGGCTGTTGATTGGATAGTGTACTTTTTTCTTTTATGCAGGTGTGTTGGGGAAAAAATGCTTTTATTCAAATGGAAGTGACTTATTTGGTACTGATGATGACACTGAGATGCCTAACATTCCTTTTCCAAATATGACTGAAAGTGGATCGAATGTGATTCCTTCCATGGGCAACAAAATGCAGACGCCATCTTGGACTGCAAACCCATTATTATACGTTGACCAAATACACACAAACTTTAGTGTACGGAAGGGAACTGCCCAGGTTGCCATGCAGACTCCAACACTGAACACCAGTCCTACTGATGAAAGAATTTTGACCAAAGCACCTGCTGTCAATGCCTGGTCATCAGCCAGTATAGAAGAGGAAACTGTATGGACCACAGACACATCCATCAAGGTCATAGACAAGATATCCTCTGTGCCTGTGCTAAAACCTACCAGTCCATCTACTTTGCAAGGAGTAGATCTGAAAAAAAGTAAGTTTATATTAATGTGAATCTTCAATTTTAAGACAGAAGAAATACAGAAATATACAGTTAATGTTGTTTTGACAGATACATACTTCTCAGACTCATGGATACCAAGGAATATTGGTCAATTTGGGTATACATTATGCATGTATACATCAGTGACATGTGGTGAGGTCCAAGGCTGGAGAGGCGCTGAGCACAGCGCTTGATGACATGGGAGTATGGCAGTCATGAGATGATGTCATCACACACTGCCAAACATCCCGGTGACCAAGCTTCTGTATTATTTTTATGTGCACATGTGCAATTACAGGGGAAACTGAGCTTCCACTGCCACATCTATAAGTCTGTATCACAGGGAGACACTAGAACTGTGGCAGCAAGGAAGATTACGCACGCAATCACGGGGAGGCCAAGGCTATGTATGACAGATGCGAGTTTCTGCTTTCCTTGACTGCATGTTCCTGGTATACATTTCCTTGTGTGGATGTAACACAATAACTTCCTTTAATGTTAATCCATTCTTAACTGGATGGCTAACATGATACATGTTTATACTGCTGAAGGTGTGTTTATTGCAGATCCAAGCAAGGGTGGCATACTAAGGTCTTTGTTTTTTTTAAAGGAAAATCATAAGCATATTTGTGTAATTACTTAGCAAGTAAAGTACATTAAGCATGTCTTGTTGAAGTGTTCAACGTTTCAGTTCTTAATTTGCTCATTTGTTCATGCGTCTTACTCCACTGAGAGCCTGTTGATCATGCAATAAATAATTGCTCACACCTAACTAAGTTGGTCTTGCTTAAGTCCCATTGAAACTACTTGAATAAAAAGACTAACAGGACTTTAATTGCTATTAATTTAGTTGACTTGATGCCTCTGTGTCTTTCGGCCCAATCCTATCCAGGCAATCCACCAACAGAACATGTGTCCACTTGTGGTGGGAAGGCAGAACAAGGGCGGGGGAGGGTAGAATTGGGTGGTGACAGGGGTTGAGTCTATATGAATCAAAGCACTTTCCATATATAAATAAAATTCATACACTGGCAGAATGGAATCAAATGGGACTTACAACAGTGCCCTGAAAATGTGAACCAAAAACGTTGAACTTTATAAAACTTACTTCCTTGTCTTACTTGTCTTATAATTTTGATCTTTATTATGAGAGAAAGTATACTAGCCATATGAATCAGGGTAATTACAAGTTCTTTGTTGGTAACTGTGATGCCCACGCCATATATAACCTGCAAATTGAAGGGAAAAAAATAAATAACTTTATATACATAAGTTGATACTGTTGTGCACAACTGATGAAAAACAGACAAAGGCAAATAAAATGTGGGCTGTTTGTAACCTGATCTGTAAATGTTGCTCTCGTCTAGAGGAAGATTGAGCATTGTGACTTCTCTCCTACCAAAGAGAGTTGTACAGGCTGAACTACATTACCTTCTTTTATATGTAATCAGATGGCTTAAGAGAGGACAACCTCATCTTCCATCTTGCAGTAAGCTCTCAGAATATTCCACCTGATTATGTATGGGAAATGTCAAAAGAGTGCAAGGAATCCAGTGATGCTGGATCTGGCTCCACCTGTTGGAAATCTGCTCTGTCAGTGTTAGAAGCTCCATTGAATAAGATAGGAAATATTAACTTCCACTGTTTCTGCAACAATTGAATACCCAATAAACCACATGCTGAAATTGCTTCAATCATTTTATATATTTTCCTCCTTTCCTCTGCAAGAGGGACAGTTCTCATTTGAACATCACAAAAGAGTATATTGAAAGGGTGTGTTAATTTGCCTATAGGAGAGCATAGCTGCCTGATAACTCATTTCTATTTCTAGGAATAACATTAGAACTTGGAAATCATCCCCGCTGAGTGCATGGTGTTTTGTTTTTGCAATTTCAGTTGATTTTAACATGTATTGGATAACATCTTCCTCTTTCATGTAGCTTGCTTTAATTTCTTATAACTTTATCAATATTTCCTCCTTGCTTCCATTTGTTACACATGCAGACATCTTAAACAACAAATAACAATTAGAGACTATCCCTAACTACCATAAAAAGTTGCATCAACAAAAAGCTTATTTTGTTGCTTCACTCTCAACTATAAACTTGCAAGCTGTTATTAAATGCTAAAAACCATTATTGACAGCAGTGCAAACATTCTTTTCTCAAGCTCTGCCTGGAGAAAGAAATTCACCTCTGCCATCTGTTTCTTCACTTATGGGAGACTATATAAGCAGCATGATGGGAGAAAAATAGAGGCAACTTAGAGCCAAAGCTTAAGTATGTCTACTTAAAATTAAGTCTTGTGTTCAATAAGCCTTGCTCCTCAAAAAATATGTATAGTATGCACATTTACCTGAAAGCAGTGGCATTACTAGGTTGTGTGGGGGGTGTGGGCCGCACTGGGTGATGTGCCCCTTGGTTTTTCTTCCTCTCCACTCTCCTCCCACCCCTCAACTGCTACCTGGCACCAGCCTACCTCCCCTGGTGCTCTCTATTGTCCATGGTGGCAAGGATCTGCTACTTCAGCTTCCTTGTGGTAGTGATCTCAAATGGCTTGGCAGTGGTATAATCTTTGTGCTGTCACAGGGCCTTTTACACCAGTGGGACATTAGTCCCACCATCATTAACAGCCCATAGGATTGGGCTCTTATATAAGTGTGGATAGATAGGATTATAGCCTAAAAGGCTGAAGGTTATAATGAAATAAAATTTGTTTACAGGTAACATTTAAGAATTGCAGAGGCATTAGTTCATTTAAGTCTTCCATAGCTGTTTGGGGTAAAGGCATTTGGAGTTGAAAACTGCTGGTTTCACCTGCAGAATTGATCTTGTGGCTACTGATTAGCCAATTTCACTCTTGGAAGAAAGTTGTAATTGCACCTTAGTTTTATAGGAGTAATTACCTTATTTTGGCACAATACTGAAAGAAACAGTAGAGTTTTAGAGTCTAATTCTATGCCTGTCTACTCAAGTAAGTCCCATTAAAGTCAGTAGGGCTTACTCCCAGGTAAGTGTGAACAGGATTGCAGCCTTAGACTATTTTTTTTTTTTTTTTTGAGCATCACTATTAACTTTTTCTCTTTGGATCAAAGTTATTCTTCCTCCATGGCTGAAAGATTGCTCAGTGTGTGCCCTTTGAGCATTCTGGTGAATACTGGTTTTGATTTAACTGAGTAATGACCCTGACGATCACTTGCTGTGCTGTAGCTGAACGTTCTGCTTCTCCACTTTATCTTTACCAAAGATGATCTGCCTTTGGTGAAAATATATTCAACACAGTGGTTTAATTATGAATTGACGCAGTGTTCAAGAATACTATTAAGGAAGTTGCATTAAGATGGTCGCTTTAACAGTCTAATATGCATTTATGGACTTATTTCTTAGGCAAGCACAACGAAGAGAAAAATCTATTTGCAATCCACCAGCATACTGTGTGGATAGGACTGGGGCATAAATAGTTCAGGTAGTGTTTGAACACATAACTCTTATTTTAAAAGGTGAATAAAAAAGAAGACAGAACAGGCCACACCTTTATTAAATAACGTACTACAATTTAAGGATTAGGGTGGAGATATAATCCTATGCCAATAGCATTGTGCCTTTCACATTGCTTGTAGTGTAATCCTAGGCAGGTCTATGCTGTACTTCTGTAAGTCCAATAACTTACTCCTAAGTAACTGTGTATAGGATTGCAGCCTCATGGCCCAATCCAAATGATTTCTCCAGTGCTGGAGAAATGTGCATTCTGCAGGTGCAGGCTTCTGCAAAGCAGCTGTGAAGTGCTTTGCAGCAGTGCAAGCTGCTGGCAAGTTGAGCTAGTGCCTTCCTGTGCATGCTGGTGACTGTTGGGAGGCTCGCTGGAACAGGTAAGCCCTGTGCAGGGGATGCAACAGAGCAGGGAAGGGGTGGAATGGGGAGGAGGTAGGTAGGGAATGAATTGGGCCCAGTGGCTGTGGTGCATGCCAAATCCTGAGCCCCTTCCTGAGCCTGATGTGTCTGCATGGAGCAACATGGACTTGTAACAGTGACTGAGCTGGAACATGTCTGAGTTGCCCAAGAGCAGTTTCTGGGGTTTACAAATGTCGCCTGAGGAGACCTCCAGCAGCAAAAAATCTCCCACAGGTTGCAGCGGAAGCTGTGTAGGTGCCACTGCATTGCTACGAAGGGGTTTAGGTAGGACTGGGCTGTCAGTTTTAATTTTTTCATACTAAAGGCAGCCCAAGTACATGAATTCAGTAGAAGTTAGATAATACAGCCTTATGAATTTGTTAACAAAGATTAATTGGCCTATACATAAACTGATAATAAAGCAATTATAAATTCCTTTACAATGAAGAAAATTTTTGCTCTGGGAAAACAAGTTATACATGTTGAGCCTACTTATCTGTTGATTTTTCTATCTGCGGATCTGATTAAGTGCCTGTCCCCCAGTCCCAAGCTGAGCCAGACTTTGCTTAACCTTGTTATGCTGGATCAAAAGAGACCGCTGAAACCAACGTAACTTTAAGGCTTTTATTGTGAGGAATGGAACCTGACCCAAATAACAACACCCTTGTTCCAAATTCCCTGATTAAGTGAGGACCTGAGGCAGGCACTAGACAGGCAGGAGGCAGCAGGACTTGAGGCAAAGGCTGGCTGGTTGCTCCCTGGCTCTCAGTGGCTCTCTCAGGGGCTCCTTGCTGCAGCTCTCTCTCCTCAGCTCTCAGGTTTCAGCTCCGCTCTGCAGCTCCTTCTCTCCCAGGTCGCCTGGTGAGCTTTCTTCCTCTCCAGAGCTTGCTCTCCAAGGCTCCTCACAGCAGCTTTTCCCTGGTGGTCTATCCGCTCCTTGCTTGTGCAGCCCCTTTTATAGGCCTCTGCACACAGCAGCCTCTACCTTCCCTCTGCTGGTACTGCAGCCTCCTCTCCTGCAGCAGTTTTCCCTCTGGTCCTCCTCAGACTGAGCCCAAGTTTTACACATAACAACCTAAACCCTCCAAAGGTGATTGGAGTGCAGCTGTAAGAAGCCCCAAGCCACAAATTTGCTGATCAGTTGTTTTGGGTATCTGGGGTTGGGGGTGTCCAAGAACGGATCCCCTGCAGGTACTGGGGCCCCACCTGTAGAATTTTATATAACAAGTTGGTCTTATTGTATAGTTCAGCTTATTTGCTCTCAGTCTATTATAGAAAGGTCTGAACAAGTGAACCCTGAGAGGAGCTGTCTTGATTCATTAAATAAATAATACAAAAGAAAATATTTTTATTTCTAACTTAGGAATTGAAATATGTAAGTATTCATGAATACATTTCATATTTTTGCAAATGCATATCTTACAGACCAATTGTACAGGACTGCCTAGATGAAGCAAGGTGATCATGGCAAAAGAACATTGTGTTCCATATTTATTATTTCTAACAGGCTGGTTTTAAGACCAGCTGCACCAGCAAATGGAGCTTGGGATGGCTTCTATCAACTGCTGTTCCAGCCTGCTACATAAACACAATATTACACCAGTTAGGAACATGTGCTGAAACAGGCATTTAGAAATAGTATGCCACCAGAGCCGTAAGAGTTGATTTAGTATAGGATTTATTTGTGAAAGGGAGCTTTTTCAGATGATAGGGTCCTCCTGTCTGGGAGACAACTCACTCTGGGAATCTGGAAACTGTGAAAGCAAGAGAATGACAGGTGGTGAGTTCCAACAACCCACTGAGGGACAAGTAGCCTGTCTGTTTGGTTTCCATGGAGTGAAGGGAGCCCTGCCCCTTAAGCTCACAGAAAGCCAGGTACCTGCTGCAGCATGGCAAGCACATGTTGGGTGAACTCACTAAGACAGCTGTGAGTAGCGCCAAGGAGTAAACTCATAGCTGTGCTGCGAGTTCAAATGAGATCTGCAAGCCAAGGCAGGAAAAAATGCAGCAACCTAATTCCTCTGGGGGGCAATCAGGCCCAGCATAATGGGGAAGGGAGGAAGGTGGAGATGAGAGGTAGGTGCGCTGGAAAAGGCAGGCCTTTCCACCCTTCCTAAAACTCCCTTTCAGGGTCAATGAGGAGAGCTCTCAACAGAGGGCAAGAAGTAGCAGAGCAGAGCAGAGTAGCACAAAATCAAATAGCATTTGCAAGTATCCAGGCAGAAATGCCTAGGTCGTGCCAGCTCTGCTGGCAGTATGCGCGTTCTGTTAGCAGAGCTCAATGGGTAGGATTGGGCTGCACATCTTTATTTTATTATGATTGTGACAGTGAAGCCTCTGATACCAAGGGGCTGAAGTGATGGTCCGGAATGTTCAAAGACATTCCATGTGCCTAGGGACCAAAGCTATTCGCTTTTGTGAAGGAAAGGGAAGTATCAAGAGCATAATGGTAAGTAGCTGAGATTAAAACTTCACTCCAGTTTGGGGACAGGTGTAGTTTTATGGAGCAGGATGAGGAATGGAAAAAAAGATCTTCAAAGACAGAGGAGCTAAAGGACAGAGAGTCTGTAGGCACAGTGAAAAGGGGGTTCAGAGTCTGTAGTAAAATGAGAAACCTGAACCAAAGGAAAGAGCAGGTGACCAAGACTGAAGAAAAGACACAAGAAACTGTGGCAAGAAATTGCCAGTACAAAAGGAGAAGGCAAAGACTGAGGGCCCAATCCTATCCAAATTTTCCAGTCTCGGTGCAGCTGTGCCATTGGGTCATGCACTGCTTCTTGTGGTGGGGCAGCAGTCATAGAGGCCCCCTTAATGTATGGGAACATTTGTTTCCTTCCCCTGGGGCTGCATTGTGGCTGCACCAGTGCTAGAAAATTGGATAGGATTGGGCCCCAACTTAGCATACTGTGGTGACCCAGACAGCCAAATTTTGGGTGTAGGCTATCAGTATAACAACATTGTTGGTTCATGCCCCAAATGTGTTTTCCTTTCACAGGTTCCTGCATAAATATCACCTACAGGCAGTGCCAAATGCTGCCTTACAACTACACCACTTTAACACCAGTCCTTTCCATTGTCAAAAGCATTGAAATGGAAAAATTTCTCAAGTTCTTCAGTTATCTCAACCGCCTCAGCTGCTATCAACACATCATGCTGTTCGGCTGTAGTCTTGCTCTTCCTGAGTGCATCCATGATGGTGATGACAGGTATTTGGGAACCAATTGGTCACTGATTAGAGCTAGCTGTAGCAAAATATGGCATATCTAATCATTGCAATGCAGCCTGCAGTTAGGCCTTATGATCTTTATTATTTTTTAATTTTTTTATATTATATACCCCTTCTCAACAGGAGTAATTCACAAAATGGTTCACATAGTAAAGCGAATCAATAAATGGTTCCCTGTCTCCAAAGGACTCCAAATCTTTAAAATAAAACAGAATAAACAGTAGCAACAGGCACTGGAAAGGATGCAATACTGGGGCGAAGAGGGCTAGTTACTCACCCCCTGCTAAATATTAGAGAGTACCACTTTGAAAGGTGCCTTTTTGTCCAGTTAGTAGGGTAATCATTTCACTAAAACAAGTATGCCATCCACAGGTATCTCCAACGGTTTTCTGCCAAGTTCTGCAAAGAGCAAGCTATACCAGAGGGGTTAAACATAAGGCCCGTGGAAGCTATTTGTCTAGCCCACATGATAGTTGGGCTCTCCCAGTAGTACCACCAGCTGCTTATCTGCACGCAGCACATTGGCAGAAGTGGTACTGGTGAAAAGGTGGCAGTGGGAGAGCCCAATTATCATGGGGGTCACTCTTTCAGATTTGCTGAAGTGTCACTGCTGAAAGGGTGGCCCACATAATAATTGGGCTCTCCTAGTTCAGCCTTTTCAGCAGTGTTGCTTCTGCCAAGGTGTTGGGAGGGAGAGATGGAAGGAAACCTCAGAAGGCAAGAAACAATATGGGGGAAGAGGCAGACCAATAGAGGTTAGAAAGGGAGAAGCTGCAAATGGACTGGGAGAGCCCAATTATGCAGGGTGTCTTTCAGCGACGTTACTTCTGCCAAGATGTTACTTTGCAGAGCACCTCTCAGCTGCTGAGCTGCAAAATGGGTGCCTCAGCAGAAGTGACATTTCTAGAAGAGTGGACCGTGTGATAATTGGGCTCCCTCATATCTTGAAAATATGATCAAGATTTGTGTATGTTCTCTTCTGTCATTTGCAGCAAATGAGTTGCTAAGTGAGAAAAAAGTGCTTATTTCTAGTCAACAGGTCCAAGGAGAGAATGGGGGTGGGGCTGGTTGAAAAATTGGGGATAGAATCCTGCATGTGTTCATGATCCTCAAATACTATTCTCCTTTTATTTGTTTTGGATGCTCCATAAGAATCCCAAAGTACTGATCACTGATTATGAACCACTTCCTGCTTACTGACATCACTTCTGGCCCTCAGCAGGCACCATGAATGCTAGTTGGCCTACTGTATGAAATGAATTTGACACTCCTGAGCTGTATTATGTTTGCTCAGGAACAATTAATTTGTGTTGTAACAGTTTGAATAATTTGAATCAAGAAACTCCTGTGAATCAGTTTGTTCGAATTTCTGTGCATGATGCAGCCACTGTTAGGTGCTTCTAATCTTTATTGATCTTAATCAATTAAATATGTAAATTTAACTTCTTTAAAAGTTGTGCAAAGCCATTTCCCCCCCCCCCCATGAATACTACTTCTCCTATATAAATAAATTACAGGTGGGGCCTCTGTATCCACAAATTCACTCCACTGTGAATGCCAAATCCTTGGAATGCCCCCCTGCAGATCTCCTAGACAAACCTGGAACCTCATTCTGGTTGCCTCTGGGAGGCTTTCTGAACCTCGGAGCCACCTCAGAAAGCCACCCACAGTAATTTTCGGGAAACTTCCTATAGAACTGAAAGTTGTTCTCAAATAGCTCTGGGGGCAATTCTGAGCTTTGGAGAGGCTGCGTGAAGTGGTGCGCTGCCTGTACGAGGCTCAGAAGAATTCCAGACATGACCAGAGCACAGTTGTCGGGAGCACAGGTGGGCTCTGAAAATCTGGAAGTTGCCTGAAAATCACTCTAGGGGCCATTCTAAGCCTCAAAGAGGCTGCATGACACATTACTCAACCCCTCCAAGGCTCAGAAAGCCACCCGTAGTGGTTTTCGGGTGACTTTCTGTAAAACCAGAAGTCACTCAAAAATCACTGCAAGAGCCATGCTGAGCCTTGGAAAGGTTGTGTGAGGTGGTGCACAGCCTGCCTGAGGCTCAGATGGATTCTGGATGTGACCGGAGCACAGATGGACTCTGAAAATTGCAGATTTCGTTAGCAACAATTTTCAGTATTCATGGGGGATCCAGGAACAGAACCCTTGCAGATAAAGAGGCTCTTCCTGTATTATAATTCTTCCAGATCTCCTCTGGGGAGTTCAGAGTGCTGTACAGGGTTCCCACCTTGTTATCCTTATAAAAACCCTGTGGAGTGGATCAGACTGAGGGGGGGGGGAGGGATTTGAACCTGTCTATAACCAGCCCAATCTTGTCTGGGTCAGCTAATATTATAATGCCATTGTACAAATCAATGGTATGGCCGCACCTAGAGTATTGTGCTCAGTTCTGGTCCTCACATCTTAAAAAGGATATAGTGGAACTAGAAAAGGTGCAGAGCTACCAAAATGATTGCTGGGCTGGGGAACCTCCCTTACTAGGAAAGGCTGCAGCACTTGAGGCTCTTCAGTCTAGAAAAGAGGCACCTGAGGCGGGACATGATCTAGACATGCAAAATTATGATTGACAGAGTGGATAGAGGGATGCTTTCACACAACACCAGAACCAGGAGACATCCACTAAAATTGAGTGTTGGGAGAGTTAGGACAGACAAAAGAAAATATTTCTTTACCTGGCGTATAATTAGTCTGTGGAACTCCTTGCCAGATGTGGTGATGGCATCCAGCCTAGATAACTTTCAAAGGGGATTGGACAGATTTATGAAGGAAAATTCCATTACAGGTTACAAGACATGATGGGTATGTACAAATTGAGATTAGCTGATCGCTTATTTTGAGGGCTATGTAGGAATTTTTTTGTCATTCGAATTGGCCATGGATGGCAGTTTTTTCACCTACCTCAGACTAGCAAGGGAGGGAAGGTATATTCAGTAGGTTTCATGCATTAAAAATTGGTCACTGGGCTGAATAAAGTACAACAAGTTGAACCCAATTGCAATCTGGTATCTTTGCTGGGGTGTGTGAACATAAATAGAAAGTTAGATGCAGGGAGGTGGCACCATATGTAAGTATCTTGTGCTCCCTGTGGCTACTGGCGGGCCGCTGTGAGATACAGGAAGCTGGGCCCTGGGCCTGATCCAGCAGGGCTGTTCTAATGTTCTTGTGCTGCTGGAGTTCTGGTAGTGCAAGATCCTTTGTGGTGGCCTGAAACCCAGGACACTATCACACACTTCTAGATTGCTACTGCAAACTTCAAGAGATATAGGGTACATGCCAGCAGCTCTGGGAGACCCCATCTGTGTTAGTACATTGGCAGCAGGGCAGGGAGGGGGAGATTTGGGGGCATTCTGGAGGAGGGAAGTGGGAAGACAGGAGCCAGTGAGTAGGCTGAAGTGGTTGACCCTGGTGGCAAATGTGCACACTGCTTCCTGTCCTCCATTTTTCAGCCTGCCCTGCCCTCTTTCCCACCTTGGATATAGGCCAGCTATATAGCTGGTGTGGGTACAATGATACCCATAGATGGCCAGGAAGTCTACCCAGAGATGAATAAAACATATATTTGTTTACCTTTGGTTGACGTATGGTCACTCCCTCACCATTGGATGCAGTGTGCACTCCATCAGCTAACCAATAGGGTGTTCTTGTGCTTTTAATAGCTGCATGCTGGAGAGAAGTTCAGTTTCTCCTGTCAGTTGTCCGATACAGATGAATAGTCAGGGTTCCATAGGATCTAAAACTGCATATGCAGATTTCACATGCATAGTCTGAATACAAGTCACAGGGTATGTGTGCCAATGTGGCAGGACCAGCTGCTGAAATTCCACTGTCCCCCTCCATATGTTCATTCACCCTGAATAATAATCTATATAAAACTATATGCAGCTGTGTCACTAGAGTTTGAGTCACCCAGTGCTAGAGTTCATTGTGTCATCTCCATGATGAACTCCTCCTGTACCAAACCGTACAGAATAAGGATGCAATCCTATCCATACTTTCCTGGGAGCAAGCCCCATTGACTATAATGGAACTTACTTCTGAGTAGACATGGTTAGGATTGGGCTCAAAATTACATATCCTATGCACAATTTAGGGCGCAATCCTAACCCCTTATGTCAGTGCTTTCCAGCGCTGGCATAGTGGTGCCAATGGGGCATGTGCTGCATCCTGCAGTTGGGTGTCACTCACGGAGGCCTCTTCAAAGGAAGGGAATGTTTGTTCCCTTACCTCAGAGCTCGCATTGCCCTTATGTCAGTGCTGGAAACTAGTGCTGGAAAGCACTGACATAAGTGGTTAGGATTGCGCCCTTAGATGCAGTAGCATCACTAGGGTTGGTATAAACCCCATTAACTTTATTTGTTTGTTTTTGATTGTTTAAATATATAAGAGTACAGATCACTCAAAAAATCAGTAACCAACCAAACACCAGTGGCCAGCTTGATGACATTCACACAACTGAATAAGCAGTATTAGCTCTGATACACAGAAATGACAGCTGGTTCATACTAACACCTTATTGGTTCTCTGCTGTATCATAATAACATTTCATTGGCTCTTGGAACAATCAGTCTCATTGGTCAGTTTTAAGTTAAGGAAATTCATTTTTTGGTTACATAAGGCAGTTGTGATTTCCTTTTCTGGTTATTTGGCTATAACGTTTGATGGAATACAGATATGGATGCTGCATAAGAATTCAAAGTTACTGATCACCCATTATAAAGTACCTCATGATTCTAGTAATGGGTCACATCAGAATGCCAGATGCAGGGGAGGGCACCAGGATGCAAGTCTCTTGTTATCTTGTGTGCTCCCTGAGGCATTTAAAAAAAAAATTTTTTTTAATTTTTCCAAAAACAAAAATAACAAACACACATAACATAAACACAATATTAGAAGGTGCAAGATATCATACATCACTATAACTAATAAATCATTACATATTTCCTAATCCAGTTTCTCTTCTATGTTAGCCTCTTAATATCATTTATCTATCACATCATATCATATATAATATATATAATAGATTCATCTAAATACCCTATCTTATACTTCTACAACTTTATTTTCAACCTGTTGATCCCTCTCTAAAAATCTGCCCATTTCTGCCACATTCATTATTTTCTCTATTAATTCATCTTTCATTGGGATCTTCGTGTCTTTCCAGTATCTAGCATATAAAATCCTCACAACAATTAATATCACATATTAATTGTATCTACCAGTATCTACTAAATTTTAACAACTTTTAATATCCGAATAATTACATATATCATTTCTCTATCTATAACATCCAAAATTAATATATCCTCATGACTAAATACATAAACATATACATAAACATCCAAAGCAATATCACCTAAAATTAATTCTAATTCATTAAAATTATCCTCTAAAATTCTATTAATGTCAAGCTAACTAAAATTTTTATACATATTACATATCACCTATAAAGCTTATATATATTCTCATTGATATCTAATAAACTTTAATTTCTAGCATATAAAATTAGCACATTACTGTCTTTCTTTTTATCTATTCCCTTGTCTCCAACCTAAATATCCACAGGTCTGCCAAATCTCTTCTCTTCTCTAGACTTTAACTTCTAGACTTTATCTTTTTTTTCTAATAAATTTCACATGAATTCCTCTTAACAGATCATGGTTTAATGTACTCGCTCTTCTTTCTGACACAACATCTTGATGAGTCATCTCTTTCACTTGATCATTCCAATCTATGTCAGTTGGTTGAAGTATTTCTTCTTCCTTCACTTGATCAATCCAATCTGCATCAGTTAGAAGAAGTATTTCTTCTCTTTTCTGGTTTGGTGACTTTTGAGTCTTTATCTTCCAAGATATCTCCATCTCTTCCAATTGTTTGTTTTGTCCTGTCTCCAATGTTTTGATCTTCCATTTCTTTGCTCTTTTGTTGATCCTCTCCTGTTTGTTGTGTATTAAACTCTTTTGTCTGTTTAATTAAGATTTCCAGACTAATTTGGATTTGTAAATATCAATTTGCTTGTTGCTTTCCCATTTCCAGTACTTTTTCCATAATCCTTTGTTTTTTTCTCATGTGATTCGGATATAACATCTTTGAGTTACACATTAAGAACATTTAATTGTGTAGTTAATACATCCAAACTAGCTTGAACCCACAGATATTGATTCATTTGTTGCTGTCCCATCGCCACTAATTTCTCTATATTGTCTTGTATTGTCTGCTTCCATTCTTTCCCTTTCGGTTCCTCTTGTGTTAGTTTTCCCAAGCTAGACTTCGGGGCAGAAGAGCTCCTAACTTTCACTTCTTTTCCTGTCATCCTTTTTCTTCCTTCTTATATCTTCTTTCTTCTTACTTCACTTGCAAAGTCCTGTTCTTGTCCTTGTAGTGTCATTTTTTAGTCCACTCGATGTCCCTGATGTTGTTATTTCTGTTGTTTATATCTTATTTCTATTATTTATATCTGTTTCTATGTCAACAGCATTCCTTTCCAGAAGATAATCAAAGGAATGTAAACAATCAACCACTTTTACAAAACAACAAAAAAAAATGCAGGTCTCCAGCCACTCTCCACAGGCACTCCACAAGCTCTCCACAGGAAAATGAAACTGAACATTCCACAACAATAATTGTATTCCAAGATGGTTAATTTGTAATCCAACAAATTTTAGATTTATAAAGTTAGAGTTATGCACTCATATTTCCATAACAAGCTCCACAGGTCTCCTCCAAAGCTTCTTCTCATATCAACAAACAAATAAGCAGAGAAAGCCTCCCCCTCCTTCTTCTTCTCCCAGGAGGGGGAAAGCCTGCCCCTCCTCCTCCTTCTCTCAGGCAAAAGCTTAATCAGGCAGTCAATTAATGCCAGACGCACACAACACTCACTTGCTTCTTTCAGCTTCCTTCCCTGCTTGGAGCCTTTGGCTTAATTTCAACATTGAATCCTCACCATCACCGACATCGATGGCTGGGTTCCCTTGGAGAAAAAACAGTCCCTGACTGGACCCTTCTTCTCCGAAACTGTACACCATCAGTAGGATCAAGGTCTCTCCTGGCCACTGATCCTCGGATTTCATCAGACCCACGATTTTGGGAAGAAATAGTGTGCTTTCCAAGAGCTTTCCAGGAGCTCAGAAAAACACAACTACTCAGTCACTTCAGGCCCTACCTCCCCCTCCCTGAGGCATTTGATGGGCCACTGTGAGATACAAGAAGCTGGACTAGATGGGCCCTGGGCCTGATCCAGCAGGGCCAACATAAGCAGGGCTTATGTTCTTATGTTCTTAATCCTGATTATCTTGAAAGTAACCTGCTTCTTTGTTCTAAAGGAGGGCACAATGGCTCATGTCAGACATCATATGGAAGCAAGACTGAATACAGCATCCTCAGGCTCACATTCCTTTTTCCTTTCTCCAGTGCAGTGCAAGGAGATAAAGGATTATACCTGTGATTGTATCTCGGCCTCAGATCCTCTTTTATTTGCAAACTCTAGTTAATGTATTTTGAGGAAATTCCATGTTGAAAAGGGACAATCTCTGTGGCAGACAGAGTGGACGCAAATTTGTGATTGGATTGTACAAACACAATGGCACTTGTGTTGCTTATCTTCCCCACCACCTCCTCCTAGTGAAGCTCCTTGGGCCACCCCAAAGCTGCTCTTGATCACATCCCTACCATCCCCCTGTCCCGCTCCAGCCCTTAAGGAGCCAGGGACAAGTGCTTCCCTGGTGGGTAGGTTGCAACCCACCAGTTTGGGAACCACTGTTGTATAAGATTGTAGCCCTAATGGGGAGCTGGGGCTAATGGCCCACTAGGCCAAGGGAGACACCAATTGAAAAAGTTTGTGAACCACTGATTTAAGGGATCTGCACTTTCTTCAAGGATGCTCCAAGGGATTTTTCACTTGAGGAATAAATGTATCTATGCCATTCTTCTTCTGGAGCAGGATGACTGTTACTGTTTAACAAGCTGCTTTAAAAAAATCAGTGGGCCATAGCATACAGTATGGCCACCAATATGTCTATAAGTGAGCAAACTCCACTGGGCCTGTAATATCATGCAGGACCAGGATTATGCAGAGTTCTAGTCCTGTGTGACCCATTAAATGAAATTCTATAAATATTTTTTGAATTGCTGCTCAAAGAGAACAAAAAATTATGTTTCAAAGGGAGCAGGACAGTAGTCCAGCTGAAAATTATAGAGTTAAGGCTGTGATCTTGACTCAGTCAAATAATTTGTATTCTGAGGTATACACTTCATTATAGTAAAAAAGTTACGCAAGTGAAGTGACGCTTGTACTACTACAGATAAATAGTTCTTTAGTAGAAAAATGCTCTTTTAAAAAATAAAATTAAAGAGACTGAAAGGAAATATTGTTTGGCCCCATTCCCATGAGTGATTTTAGGTCCCCTTTTAGGTCCTGTTGATAGATACACATAGGTAGGCACCAAGCTATTCCAAATTCTCTCACCCTCCAAAAATAAATGTCAAACATAAACCGGAAAAGCATTCTTGAACAACTTGCTCTGAAGAAGTGTCACTGGCTCAGATAACAGAGCTTTAATTGGCAGGGCAGCATGCAAGCAACGCAGTGAGAATAGTTATACAGTATTCAACAGCCCTTGTCAGTGGGAGAAGTTACAAGTCATTTGCTGTGCAATCCTATACTTCTGAAATGCCAGTCTGAGTGTTACAGCATATGGCCTATGCTCTTGTACACTGGCACAATGATAACCCCACAATCATAGCCTCAATTCCACTGATGGTTGTGCCACAAATGCCAGCACAATGCTGCATCAATGTTCATTCAACACAGGTCCATGTGCTACAGTCTCCCAGCCTGGCGTGCCTGTCTGTGGTGCTGCAGGATGCTAAATATCCCATGAGATGATCTGCATATGTCCCTTTCTGTGGCTTAGAGGTTAGACAGCAGTTTTATGGACTGGCCATATGGGTTCAAGACCTAATGTACCTCTTCTTCTGTCTCTGCCATGGTTGTTTCTAGACAGACATGCAAAAGGTGAATATACGTACTATTGCCACAGCAAGTCCCTTGCCTGCACTCAAAAGGCTGGCAGCCTGGGTCTCTGTACAGCACTCTGCCTTGCCTGAGTGCTGTGGAGGCTCCCCTTGTGGTTGACCCCAGTCCCTCCATGACAAAAGTCTTCCTTCCCACTGGAAAACTTCCCCACAGCAATTCAAACCCTTATCAGTCCACTGAATTAAACATAAGTTTAATGTTCATGGTAAGTAAATGTATTTAGGAATTTAAATGCTTCTTTCAATATTATGGCTCTCAAATATCTAATCATATGTGGCTCTTATGTTAAGAAAGTTTGGCCACCTCTGCTGCCACAGAGGGAAGTGTGTGTTTATTTCTCATGTTTATTGTCACCTCCCAAGGGAGCTGTCTTTCTTTCCCTAATCTGTTATAGTCAGAAAGCTATCTCATGCAAGTGTGTGTAAGTGGTACAAGTACTCCAGATGCTAGGATTCCTCAAAGTTCTCTGCTTTTGTCATCTTGCTATCTGTGCCACAGTTGCTCCTGCAGGGTTGTGTGTTGTGACATCCTTGTGTCATTTGTGTGTGGTCATTCATCTGGCCTGCATTACCCACCACGCCCTACTCTGTTCACCCTGGTAGTTAGTACTTCTCTGGGATTGGGTAGGATGGATGATTGGCTCTTGACATCAGACCAGCATCCCGTAATTGGTAGGATGTGCTAGGGTCTCCATGGATGCTAATGAGTTTACTGAGATGGCCGTGCCAGTGTGGACTTGTCTAGGCACTTTTTTCCCCTTCCCCTTTTGTGCTGGGTGAGCATAAAATATGGCAGAGGTCACACCATTGTGCCAATGTAGCAGCAATGGCAGTGAAAATTTGGCATAGAATTGGATCATTGTTGTTGTTTTTCCATCTGCCCTGAGCCAGAGATCTTTTACAAAAAGTTGCAATGGTTTGCCTTTCACCACATCACAAAGTAGTGTTGAAAGATGCTATTTTTAGAACACAACATCTTAACACGTAAGGTGTCTGTTGAAGATAAACACAGGGTGTCAGAACACTCAAGGTTTGAGAGAAGGCTCTTATCTCTCTAATATGTGATAATTTCAACACTTTAGTGTGGAAAGGACATTTAGCATACATATATGAAAAGTAATATTTTCACCTACTTCTCATTAAAAAAAAAATCCAAAGCAGCTCACAAAACCTCAAAACAGAAATTTTTAAAAAATCAAACAGTAAAAAAACAAAAACAAAAAACCTACAAAACCCAAATAGTCAAGAGTACAAAGGAGCAACCCCTCCCCCCCAAGTAGAGCAAAGCAAAAACCAACTGCAGTAAACAAAAACAAACCCTATACCTATAAGTCTTCTGAAATCAAAATCTTAAGATAACACTGGTAGGCCAGAGTCAAGGGGAACAAGCAGAGCTCCCTGAGAGGCAGTTCTAAAGTCTGAGCACAGTCGCTGGAAAGGACCTTCCTGGGCACCTACCTACCTGACATCTGAATAAATGTAGAGCCCAATCCTATGCATGTCTCCTCAGAAGTACATCCCATTATACTGTAGTCAATGGGGCTTTCTTCCAGGAAAGTGTGAATAGGATTGTAGCCCCAGATCTCCTACCTAAGTAACTGAACAACATTGAGCTTTATAGTCTTTTAAAAAATACTTATTATAATTCAAGAAAAACCCAATCAAATATTACAAGTGTAGAAATGCTAATTACTATTATTATTATTAACAATAACAGTATTTATACACCGCTTTTCAACAAAAAGTTCCCAAAGTGGTTTACAGAAAAAAATCAAATTACAAATGGCTAATAATAAAATCTTATTGGTTCCCTGCTGTGTCATCGTAACACTTAAGCACAAGAAGATGAGAAGTCCTATGGCACTTTGGAAACTAACTGGTGCAATTAAAATAAGCCAGGATTCTTCAGGAGGAGGCACAGCAGTGATTGCTAGAGTGGCAATTTTTCTTCTCCTCAGATGCATCCTGCCCTTGATTTAAGAAGTGTTCTACTGACTGGTACCTGGGGCAAACAGAGAGTTGACCAATGGGCTACAGTATTCTCAGGGGCTGGATCAGAGCCAGCATGTGCAGCTTTTACCTGCTGGTTTTTAGAGCATCTGGCTCACCATCTACATGCTAACGTAAGAGGCAGCATTGACCACTGTTACGGAGGATACTGGTTTCTGAAACTGTTCCTGCAATGTTGACATGCAGCTATCTTCATAAAACATTCCACAGAGCATTCCCATGAGAATTTTATCATGGTAATCATTGTGGGAATGTTCTTGTGACAGGAAAAATATCCTGCATTAATTGATTATGTTTTGGAATGTGTAAAAGATCAGACAAACTGAATTTTTCACAACTGATTTTATCTCTGATAATCTTACTATACAGTTACATTTTGCAGGGACTATGTAATATTAGCACTTGTCCTAAGATGACTGCAAGTACATTTAATTATTTTTTTAAAGAAATGGTGGTGCTTGTCTGTTTTTGCATCTGGTAAAGAAAGATTAATCAAGATGCAAATGCGTAATCATAATTTCATTGCTGAGGGGGTAAACAAGTATGTCAGCAATGTGCAGTATTTGACTGCTGCTTAAGGTCCTGTAAATTTAGTTTATCAAGCTTAAGCGCCCAATTGGGCTAATGAACAAGCTTCATTGGGCTAATGAAGTACATAAGAACATAAGAACATAAGAACAGCCCCACTGGATCAGGCCATAGGCCCATCTAGTCCAGCTTCCTGTATCTCACAGCGGCCCACCAAATGCCCCAGGGAGCACACCAGATAACAAGAGACCTCGTCCTGGTGCTCTCCCCTACATCTGGCATTCTGACTTAACCCATTCCTAAAATCAGGAGGTTGCGCATACACATCATGGCTTGTACCCCATAATGGATTTTTCCTCCAGAAACTCGTCCAATCCCCTTTTAAAGGCGTCTAGGCTAGACGCCAGCACCACATCCTGTGGCAAGGAGTTCCACAGACTGACCACGCGCTGAGTAAAGAAATATTTTCTTTTGTCTGTCCTAACCCGCCCAACACTCAATTTTAGTGGATGTCCCCTGGTTCTGGTATTATGTGAGAGTGTAAAGAGCATCTCCCTATCCACTCTGTCCATCCCCTGCATAATTTTGTATGTCTCAATCATGTCCCCCCTCAAGCGTCTCTTTTCTAGGCTGAAGAGGCCCAAACGCCGTAGCCTTTCCTCATAAGGAAGGTGCCCCAGCCCCGTAATCAGCTTAGTCGCTCTCTTTTGCACCTTCTCCATTTCCACTATGTCTTTTTTGAGATGCGGCGACCAGAACTGGACACAATACTCCAGGTGTGGCCTTACCATCGATTTGTACAACGGCATTATAATATTAGCCGTTTTGTTCTCAATACCCTTCCTAATGATCCCAAGCATAGAATTGGCCTTCTTCACTGCCGCCGCACATTGGGTCGACACTTTCATCGACCTGTCCACCACCACCCCAAGATCTCTCTCCTGATCTGTCACACACAGCTCAGAACCCATCAGCCTATATCTAAAGTTTTGATTTTTTGCCCCAATGTGCATGACTTTACACTTACTGACATTGAAGCGCATCTGCCATTTTGCTGCCCATTCTGCCAGTCTGGAGAGATCCTTCTGGAGCTCCTCACAATCACTTCTGGTCTTTACCACTCGGAAAAGTTTGGTGTCGTCTGCAAACTTAGCCACTTCACTGCTCAACCCTGTCTCCAGGTCATTTATGAAGAGGTTGAAAAGCACCGGTCCCAGGACAGATCCTTGGGGCACACCGCTTTTCACCTCTCTCCATTGTGAAAATTGCCCATTGACACCCACTCTCTGCTTCCTGGCCTCCAACCAGTTCTCAATCCACGAGAGGACCTGTCCTCTAATTCCCTGACTGTGGAGTTTTTTCAGTAGCCTTTGGTGAGGGACCGTGTCAAACGCCTTCTGAAAGTCCAGATATATAATGTCCACGGGTTCTCCCTCATCCACATGCCTGTTGACCTTTTCAAAGAATTCTATAAGGTTTGTGAGGCAAGACTTACCCTGACAGAAGCCATGCTGACATACCAAAATGGCTACCACTGCATCCTGCAGTGAGGAGCACTCCATGAGGTTCCCTTATCTGGGATTAATCCTCCACAGTATGGGGAGTCTACTTGGATCTGTGCTAGCTGGTGCAGGTCTGCGTGGACCTCTGCTGTGGGATCTGGTTCAGGAAGGGTTTTAGGATTCGGTGGCCACTGCAGCCACTGAACCCACTACTTCCCAGACCCAATCTGCCCAGACCCAATTGGCTGTTCCACCCTCCCCACCCCTGTCTCCTACTACCCTGCCATCTTACCTGGATTGGAAGTGAGCTGGAAGTGGGTTCCAATTGCAATTTTTAGCCTTTTAGAGCCTTGGGGAGCCCTGCATGTCTGTGGGGCTCCCCACATGCCCTGGAAGCTGGTGCTTGCTTTGAAAAGAAGTGAAAACCCTCCTTCTGTCCCCGGCAATGGCGTGATCCTGGGGATCATGTCACTTCCATCATCTTGCCCCCACAAGGACTTGTGGTCTCAGAGTCTGAGTAGGACTTTGGGAACTGCTGCTACACATTGTATAGAGTACAAGGTTTTTCACCAGGATTCTGCAGCTTCCCTGGCTAGTTTCCATGGTTCCCCAGTGAGTCTTGGCTCACAGATTGTGAACCACAGCCTTAAATGGTCTCAATTTAAAAGCATACTGTTTGTTCAAACGTGAAATTTTACAAAAAGAAACATCAATTATATTTTTATACTGGATTTGAAATTCGGAATTTAAATCCTAGCATTAAATATTTTTCCTACCAATATTGGTAGGAAATCAAACTTATTTTTTAATTTACCTAAGCAGGTATGGACGGCATATGACTGTGAATAGCTCAACTTCTTATTCTTTAAAACCAAATTTATCTATAAGTTGCCTTGAGGACATTTAAGTCAAATGATGGAGTATATGTTTTTTTTTAAAATTAAATCCAATTTATACTACGGGATGTGAATGTATATGTTTTACCATTAATGCCCATTATTTGGTAGTCAAATCTGAATTTACCATATAAAATATGTTTCAGCTGTAGGACTGTTATTGTCATGACATATGGAAATAGAAAAAGTCTGGGATCTGTTTCATTTAAAAAGAAACTGCTCAGGTTTGTGCCTTACATTTTAAAAATGTTGAAATAATTTTACACACTGATACAGAGCTGTAATGTCTTTTTTTTTTTCCTTCTCCTTTCAGTCATGGACTCCTGCCTTGTAGATCATTTTGTGATGCTGCAAAGGAAGGATGTGAACCACTTCTTGGGATGGTAAATTCTTCATGGCCAGAGTTCCTTGCATGTTCCCAGTTCCTAAACAAAACTGAAAATGACAACATCACAAGAGTCTGCTTTTCTCCAGAACGAGAAAAAGGAAAGCATTGTAAGTGCCCTTTAACATTTTTTGTTAGCTGGGAAGAAACTGATGCAGCAAGCGCAGGTTTTACATATAACAGCCAAATTGCAAGTCACAAATAACCAAGTACATCTTTTCTCTGATATTTTTTACTTTTAACAAAAAGCAGCCTCCAAATTTTGTAACTGCCAAACAAATAAACTGGGTAATGCACAGTATATTGTATCAAATTGTATCCAAAACCAGCTATGTCTGAAAAAGACATATTCATGAAGATAATGTTCAGATCATGCAACTGAGTAGTTCCTTCATTTAGAAAGCTGGTGAGTGTGTGAAGCCATGCTGTCCATGGTAGCAGGTTCACAGCTTGGATTGCTTCTGGTTCCACCCTTACTTCTGCTCTCTCTTTCTCAAGTTGTACCAATGGCCAGGATCTTAGTTTGGAAATGCATACCTTAGGCCGCAAACCTATCCACACTTTCCTGGGAGTAAGTCCCATTGAACACAATAGTACTTACTTCTGAGTAGACATGCATAGAATTGTGCCTTTAGTAACCTTTAGATGAATTTCAGCTTAATGTGGGGTTGCTCTTGAAGATGGTTCAGAAACTATGTTTGATCCAAAATGCAGCAACCAGAATTTCAGCTGCAGAAATCATATGACACCACTTCTGAACCCTCAATATTAACTACCATTCGGGACCCAGTTCAGGGCACTAGTACATAAGAAGAGTTCTGCTGGATCAGCCCATCTAGTCCATCTTCCTTTTTCTCACAGTGGCCCACCAGTTGCCTCAGGACAACAAGCACACAAGTTACAAGATACCTGCATCCTGGTGCCCTCCCTTGCACCTGGTATTCTGAGGTAGCCTACTTCTAAAACTAGGAGGTTGCACATACCCGTTATGGCTTGTAACCTGTGATGGACTTTTCTTCTAGAAATCTGTCCAACCCCCTTTTAAAGGCAACTAGGCCAGATACAATTACCACATCCTGTGGCAAGGAGTTCCACTGACTAATTGGATGCTGGGTAAAACAAAATTTTCTTTTATAAGTTCTAATGCTCCCAACACTCAGTTTTAGTGAATGTCCTCTGGTTCTGGTGTTGTGTGAGAGGAAAAAGCATATCCCTCTGTCCACTATATCCCTCTTCTGAATAATTTTATATGTATCAAACATGTCCTTCCTCACTCTTTTTCTAGACTGAAGGGCCCCAAACACTGTAGCCTTTCTTCATAAGGGAGGTGTCCCAGCCCAGTAATCATTAGGATTGCTCTCTTCTGCACCTTTTCCAGTGTCACTGTGTCCTATTTTGAGATGTGGTGACTCGTATTGAAAACTCAACTAAGCCCAATATTGGCGGTAAGTCCTCCCGCCAGCTGGCAGTGAGGCTTTTTGGGGTGGGCCCTGCAGAACTGGGCAGGGGGAGTGAGAGTTTGAGGGAGGATCAGGCCCAGAAGGGGGGGCAAGGATGGCAACAGACTCTGCTGTTGAATCCAATGCCCCCCTCCCTGACTGGAAAGCCTGACATGGCCCTACTTGGTTCTGCGCCTCCTTGGTTCTGCACCAGCCTTCAAATGGAAGGCCCATTGCGTTCTTTTTGAGCAGATGTTCCCTTACCCTGAGAAGACTCTGGAGGCTGCCCCCACCTCATAGGGTGCAGCCGTGGCCATTTTAGCACTGCTCCTCCTCTGGGCACTGATGGAGCTTAGGATTGGGTTGGTAGAACCCAGAAAAATGTTGGTTTTACTTCTTGGACACTTTACTTTTGGATTTGATAGAATTTTTTATGAGTGTACCATTTTAATGTTTCGTGTTATTTGCTATAAACTGCTCAGAGATTTAAACTAATGAGCAGTCTAGAAATGAAGTGCTTCATTAAGTTGGACAAAGATATTTACTCTTATGACAACAGAAAGAACTGAGAATTCATCTGGAATAAATATTTTCATAAGTTTCTCAGATGAGTTGTTTGCATGCAAGGGAGTGAAAGTCAAGTTTCATCAATTTTTCTGCCTTCTTGATCCCTCTAACCTATACTCCACCTTGTCCACATATTTGGAAAAGCAGTATTTAAATGGCATTCCTGTGGGTTAGAAATGTACCTCCCTTGCAATGAAAATAACTTCAGTTATATTTTTCTTCTAGTCCCCTGTCCATCTTCCTTGTATTTTCTTAAATAACCAAAGCTGGGAATGGTTTGGACTGCACTAAACAACATAGCAACAATTAATGAGGAAAATATTATCCTCCCTTGTTAATATATAACCTTACATATTTCAGAGTGTGGGATTGTTAATGTCTATCACTTATTCAAACAGAATGCATGAGCATCAGTAAAATATGTTTTTCTTTATATTATAATGTCTTTATATTCTAATGTTGTACCTTTTTTTAAAAGTTCTTTTGTGTATTACTGGTTCTTGGTTTGGAAAATTAAAAACAATCTGCCTAGGGAACCCAAGCAATATCTGGGTATCAATCAGACTGAGACATAGTTGCTTTCATACTAGTTGCCCAGGCTTCTCAGACATAAGGCCAACAGGTCGAATACTGCCTGGAGAAGCTCTTTATTCAACTGACATAATAATTGGGCTCTGCCAGTGCTGTCCTTTCAGCACAGCCACTTCTGCAGAGGCTTTGGGAGGGAGAGAAGGAAGGGAGTTTCCAAAGGCAAGGAACACTAGGGGAGAAGAGGCAGACCAAGAGAGGTGAGAGAAGATGCTGCTGAAGCACTGGAAAAACCTAATTACCATGTGAGCCACCCTTTCAGCAGAGTTTAAAATGATTTCAGGGTCACTTCTGGGTCAACCCTGTCTATCAGTGGTAGATTTGCTATGTTAATATATGAAGAATATATAAATAAAAATATAATATAAATGTTATATATAGAGCAATGTAAATAGTATCTGTACTTTAATTTTGCTTGACTAGACCAATGCTTCCTAAATGCCTACAAGGGAGTTGGGAGCACTGTTAGTGTATGCAGGGGAGGGACTATAGCAGCAATGTGATTCCCAGGATTGCGCTGCTGCCAGGGATGGGAGGATTTTTATTAAACACCAGCTTCTAGCGCTGGAGTTGTGAAACTGGAAGTGCCTTTTTTCTATTTTAAACCTGTTTGGAGGTGTGGAGAGCCCTGTAGAAGGCTCCCCTAATCCCCTGGAACCCCTAGGACTCTGGTGCTGGAGGCTGGTGAGTAAAAAAAAACCCTCTCATCCTTGGCAGCAGCGTGATCCTGGGGATCATGTTGTTGCTTTCCCCCTCCCCTTAAAGGGGGAGGGGCAAGTGCTTCCATGGCTGTTGTGTTGCAGTCTGGTCCAGTGGGAACCACTGAACTGGACCAGTGTTTCTTTTGTCCTCTGGTAACATCATCATCAGTTGCTTTTGGATTGGGAGGCCAGATGCAGCATGACAAACACCTGTAAGAGACTCAGGATGGACAGGAGGGCTTTCTTGAGTGCCTTTGGGGCCCCCTACTGCTGTTTGTTATGTTGTGTTCCTGGTCTCACTGCCAGGCAGCAGGTGTCCAAGGGTTCCACAAGCACCACCAGTACCACTGTTGGTGCCCTTACCACTGGTTGAGAAACACTGGACTAGACCATTTCTACTCCTAATTAATACGAGTAGATCAGTCTGAAGAAAATGTTATTGTAATTAGAACTGGGTACAGATTTTGCTTTTTAATATGAGAACACAGTCTATTTCCTTCCTTGTTCTTCATTTTTCAGTACTTTGTGAAGGGAACGAGAGCTTCTTGTGCACAAGTGGAATCTGCATCCCTGGAATCCTCCAGTGTAATGGCTACAATGACTGTGATGATTGGAGCGATGAGGCACATTGCAGTACGTCACTTAAAACACATTATATAATGTGTGTCTGGAAAGGACAACACTGCCACTATTCAGATGGGCTTAGAAATCAAAGCCACCTACTGTAGCAGGATAACAGCTTTGCGTAGGATTTACGTATGCCTGCTTCTGACATTTCTTTCAGAAATCAGTGGGGCCTGTTTACTTTTGCTGAACTTGACCACAGAATGTGCTTGTAGACCTTTTAAATTTTATGCTTTTAAAAACATGATTTCATTAGTAGTTGAACAACTAATATTTCTGCAACAGCACACAGAGATTCTGAGACAGTTTTTATTTTTAAATGTCTGAGTATCTGAGTAAGCCTTTCACAAAGATTATCTTTGTAAAAAGATAACCTTTTTACAAGCCACACTTTATAAGCTTTTGACAACCTAGCTGGCACAATTTAACAGGACATGCAAAACAACTTTCTTACAAAATTCTTTCTGATCTAGCCCTGGAGGTGATCACAAAAATATTTGTTAACGAAATACGTACGGTGGAAAAGAAGATGTGGTCTCTCCAGTGCACAGTGCATTCTGTCTACCACATCCAGTTTCTTTGTGTTAATGAAAGAGAGCTAAAGACTGGATTGCACTTTCCATGAGTTGGCACATATAAGCAAATCTCCCTCTCTGAAATCCTGAAGGAGCAAGCAAGCTCTTTCTCACCAGCTGACATTCTTACAGGCAGCCAAGACTGGGAACATTTGCCTGCCTGTAGTTTTCTCTATGGTATGTGTGTGAGGAAGGCGCCCCCACCAACATACATGCCTACAACATCAGCAGCTTCTCACTGGGAAGCGTTGCTGGCCAGACACTTTTATTCTGATATTCTGCTGGCAGTTGGAAAAGGAAAAGGTAGGGAAGTTCAGGTATAGCAGCAACAAGATTATATGGGCAGAGAAAAATAAAAACTTGTGTTCCCCCCCCCCCCCCCGCAGCTAAACCATGAAATGATCTTCTGCATCTTGCATCAGTGGTGGATGATGGGGTTGCTCCAGAGGGCAGTTGAGATTGTTCTTTCTCCTGAGACTGCCCCTGCCACTTCTCTCCAGCTTGCCATAGATGCAAGTCGTATTTATCAACTTCCCATTTGCTAAAAGCAAGCAGAAAATGCATCATCTGATTCCTTACATGCACTGTAAGGAAGTGCAGGGCTTCCAGTTTTAGTTAAGGAGTCATGCAAACAAAGAGTACCTTTGTTAGTACAGTCCCTTCAAATATAACTGGAAGTCTTGCACTTCCAGGTTTGGGAAAATTGTGTGAAAGAGCATGGTAAAGAAGCAGGTGATCTATATGGGATTTTTTTTTAAAAGCCTCATGGCAGGGAGACAGTATTGGGAAGCACCCCAAGTTATGCCATCTCTGGGTTCCACTGAGGACCCAGGAATGGCATTGGGATGAGTGAAATTTAAGCAAGGTAGTAGGACTGGAACAAAAAAGTTTTCCAGTTAAGTGAAGTTGCTGGAGTGTTGCAAGTGGATATAGAAAGCTCAAGTTCATGTCCCTGCTCTGCAATTAACAGAGTTTGCCCACGACAGCTAGATGCCTGAGTGGAAAATCACTGGGAGCAAAAATGTAATAAATAAATTATTGAGGGTTGTATCCTGAGGTTCTCTTATTCCAGCTGCTTTCTCTGGAGAGAGGAACTTTAGGTTACAAGCTTGATAAATTGCCATAAATTAGTGGACCAAAAATTTGCTACCTGAGAACTAAATTGATTGTCCCTAGGTTAGTCACTATATAATCTAGTTTCTGTGATGGTGTGATAGCTGTCCTAAACCCTGTCCCAAGCTATATCTCCATGTTGTCTGACTTGTACATTGCTGTAATTATCATAACTTCTCATGCTAGTGCTTCCCCATCTGCTTTCTGAGTCTGGTTAGGAAATACTGATGCAATTATAACAACCGTATGGTCTGGGCTTCCATATGTTACTGAAGGAACATGAAGATGAATTATGGTCAGAGTGGTGTGGAAGCAATGACTGACTGGTATGAATTGATTCTATTTCCCTGTCAAATCTATAAGGTTGAGCTCTTTAGAAAAAAGTAGAAAGAAGAAATGCAAGAAATAAATTATTTGGAGATAGCTCTACAAACCCAGAAGAAGAAAGTTCTGAGTTCTCAAACATGGTAGAAGGAAAGGTTCTATAGAAGAGAGAAACAGCAAAGAGATGATGGCTGGGTTCATGGTTTAGCATTACACCTTGGGTTCACATGTTCCCTCTTCCCCTTAGTGTGCATTGGGAGGAAATTTTCAGTTTCCTTCCATGGTCCTGGTTTGTTCACTAATTGTGACTATTCACTGGATTCAGATGCAAGAACAATCCTGGTTTGTTTTCAACCATGAGCAGAAGCTGCACATTTCTTACGCTTGCATGTGAGCCCAAGGCTTGTGCTAGTAATACTAAATTATGGTTTAATCATGGTTCTGAAAGTGGCCAATAACTACTTTTTTCTCTTTTTTTAAAAGCAAGGGCCTCCAAACTATAGCCTGTGGGCCGGATCTAGTGCACTAAGAAAATCCTCTTCGGTGTGGCACAGCAGTGGTGAAGACTTACCTTCCTTCCTTCCTTCTTTTCTGCCTGCCTGCCACTCCATTTCCTCTCTTCATGCTTGATCTTTGCAGAAACTCATGCCAGACAGCTGCTTCCCCTGGGAAATCAGGGTGCAGGACCATCCAGAGCAATCGGTAGCAGAAGTGGCTGCCTGGCGCGAGTTTCTGCAAAGATCAGGCACGAAGACGGGAGGCAGTGGGGCGGAATGGTAAGGCTTCGCCACCACCCTGCCATGCCATGCCTGAGAGAACATAAGAACAGCCCCACTGGATCAGGCCATAGGCCCATCTAGTTCAGCTTCCTGTATCTCACAGTGGCCCACCAAATGCCCCAGGGAGCACACCAGATAACAAGAGACCTGCATCCTGGTGCCCTCCCTTGCACCTGGCATTCTGATACATAGCCCATTTCTAGAATCAGGAGGTTGCACATACACATCATGGCTTGTAACCCGTAATGGATTTTTCCTTCAGAAACTTGTCCAATCCCCTTTTAAAGGCGACCAGGCCAGTCGCCATCACCACATCCTGTGGCAAGGAGTTCCACAGACCAACCACACGCTGAGTAAAGAAATATTTTCTTTTGTCTGTCCTAACCCTCCCAACACTCAATTTTAGTGGATGTCCCCTGGTTCTGGTGTTATGTGAGAGTGTAAAGAGCATCTCTCTATCCACTCTATCCTTCCCATGCATAATTTTGTATGTCTCAATCATGTCCCCCTTCAGGCGTCTCTTTTCTAGGCTGAAGAGGCCCAAACGCTGTAGCCTTTCCTCATAAGGAAGGTGCCCCAGCCCAGTAGTCATCTTAGTTGCCCTCTTTTGCACCTTTTCCATTTCCACTATGTCCTTTTTGAGATGTGGCGACCAGAACTGAACACAATACACCAGGTGTGGCCTTACCATCGATTTGTACAACGGCATTATAATACTAGCCGTTTTGTTCTCAATACCCTTCTTAATGATCCCAAGCATAGAATTGGCCTTCTTCACTGCCGCCGCACATTGGGTCGACACTTTCATTTACTTGTGGACCACCACCCCAAGATCTTTCTCCTGATCTGTCACAGACAGCTCAGAACCCATTAGCCTATATGTGGTTTTGATTTTCTCCATGCACTATGGGCCATAGTTTGGAGGCCCTTGTTTTAAAGGAAGACTGTTCTGCATGAATTTAGAGCAGTGGTTCCCAAACTGGTTGGTTGCGACCCACCAGGGCAACCTGAAAAGGGCCATTCCTGTTTAAGGAGAATGGCCCAGAAATCGGCAGCAACGCAATCACTATGATCGTGCTGCTGCCAAGCAGGGAAGGGTTTTTTCACTTATCCGGGGATCATTATGGTTCTCCAGAGGGTCTGGGAAGCCTGCAACCCCCTCTGCAGCCCTCCCCAAGGGTTGAAAATGTTGAAAAAGGGGAGAAAAACCCACTTCCTGTTTTCATCCTGAGCGATTGCTGCCTTCTCCCTCCATGTGAAGAGTTATAGGGTTCCCAAAGTCGGGAACCACTGATTTAGAAGGAAAAAAAGGATGGCTCCTTTATATTTATTCATTTGCTTTATATTTACTCCTTTATACTTACACAGTGGACAATGTGTTATGTTCACAGCCTTTTCTGTGAGAAGGGCTGGCATCTTCAGAAACATAATGCCTGGAGCACAGGCCATATTAATCACGTCCTATGACTGCCCCATGAAGGCATGTGTGTAAATAAAAGTTCAAAGTATGCAATTGTTTTGCTAACAAGAGATTGTTACTCCTTGGTCTGGGATATGGATGCAGTTGTATTAATATTTTGCTTTTCAGGATTCAGTCCTGAAACCTAGCACTGGAGACGAAGTACAGAGCTAAAAACTTAGATTAAATCCTGGAATATAGTGCAGCTGTGCTGTATAACTGAGTCAAAATATTCTGTTTTTTTTGACAGACTGCAGTGAAGGGGTCTTCCGTTGTAACACTGGAAAATGCCTCAATTATACCTTTGTTTGTGATGGGTATGATGACTGTGGAGACCTAAGTGATGAACATAATTGTGGTAAGGAATATTATAGAAATTTTTTTTAATTTAAGATTTAGCAGGGATGAGTTTGATAGCAGTCAACTTGAATTGCACTAAGTGGCTATTTGACATCTCAAGTTCACTTGAGTCTTAGATGTCACTCAGGGCCAGTGACTTGAAAAAGGTCTGAACTCGAAATGACTTGAGTTCTATCTCTTTTGTGTGTGTGTGTGTTCTTTCTTACTTTTTTTTTTCTTTGCTGCTTCTGCATCACACCGAAAGACATCATGATCCGGAAACTGGCATTCAGAAGGATGGCAGCAGCCATCCTGGCAGCAGCCATGGTGGGAGGATAGGTCATGACTCGGCTCATATCTCAAAATGAATCTGACTTTTGAAAGACTTAAAAAGTATTATTAATGTTTTTTCTAAAAATTGACTCAGTGGCTTATAGTTCAAATTTTAAAAAAACGTACTGTCAGTGGTTTTAACCTTGCCTAGCACAGTGCATTGTGACTATTACAGCACAGTGTGACTTGGGCCCCAATCCTATCCCCTGTCACCAGCCTCATCAAAAAGGTGCATCATCATTTGTTGCAGCCTCATCAAAAAGGTGCACACTGCATCCAGTGGCGGTGGTGGTGGGATTCAAAGGCAAAGAGGAGAGAAGTAACAATTAAATTTAGTTACCTGTTTAAGCCCTGGGGCCACCCATGGGTCTCCTCAGACATATACCATCTCTTTGGTGGTGGCATATGTCTGAGGAGGATAAAGGGGTGGGGAGGTTTTAAAAAAGAGGGGGTTGGATCCAGCATACGCCATTGCTGCTTCATTCACCTACCCCCCCCCCCAGCCTCCTGCCTGCCTCTTGGTCCCTTTCCATCACTGGCATAGCGGTGCCAATGGGACAAGTGCTGCATCCTGCAGTTGGGTGTCACTCACAGAGGCCTCCTCAAAGTAAGGCAATGTTTGTTCCCTTACCTCGGAGCTGCATTGCGCTTATGTCAGTGCTGGAAAGCAATGACATAAGGGGTTAGGATTGCGCCCTAATGCAGCGATTCTCAACTCTGGGTTGAGACCTGATTTGTTGTGGGTTGCAGGGCTGGCACTACTTGGAAGGTGCATTATGTGGTATGACGCAGCTGCAGTGGGCAACAAAGTGGGTCACAGTGGTAAAAAGTTTGACAACCACTTTTCTGAAGTACTACTGCTGCTATAGTTTTGATTATGATGATAGCTCAGATCTGATTTTCAGAAAAGCTTTTCTAGCAGAATGAATACAGTGTCTAAACCTCCCCCAATGCCACATAGACACATTTAGCTGAAAAAATTTGGTTATACAACATTTTTCCCTGTGATAATATAAGATTGCTAAAGCTTGAAAAGTGCTGAACAATACTGTGCCTGAACAGTTATTTTGCTCTGAATGCCGGTTTTTGGTATGGTTCTTCCTCTGCTAACATAACATTTAGTAGTGGCTACATAATAGTAAGCTTTTTCAGAAATACAACAAAATGGTCTACTGCTGTGAGAGAAGACTGCTGAAATTCCTTTACTTGATTGCATGTATGTGTAATTCCATTATCCTCTGTTTTACCTGCCTGCAATTCTTTTAACTCAGTGTGCACTCTGTGTTGGCAGTTTCCAGGCTACAGAATTCCTCCAACAAAACTAATTTGATTGACTCATCATAAGGGTCTTGTGACCTGCTCTGTGCCCTCTGCCTCCTCCCAAGGGGGCAGGTCTATGTCATATGGGTTGGGAGCTATAATAAGTCCAATAACACTGAAGGATGCTGCTTAATTTCAGAATTTGTTGTGGGAATAATACAGAGGTTGATAGGAGGGGAGATGGTTCTTCAAGACTAAGCTTGCCTCAGCACCCAGTAAGGGCATGGGGAGCTATTAGCTAGAAACTTTCATTCACACTTTGGCTATCTTGATCAGGAGCCAGTATTTCAGTCCTGCTACTGCCTTTCTTTGTTATGGCACTGGGAAATACTCTGGGTGGCTTCACACTACTCCTTGTGTAGCGATTGGCACTGGAGTTGGGGGTCTCCTGACTGTTTCTTCTTCCCCTTTCTTCTGCTGCTGCCTCTTCTACTACCTCCTTCTAGCCCCTTGGTTCCTCCTGTCTTGATTTTTTTCTTACTTCCCTGCCTCTCCCAACCATCCCATGGTTCCTTACTGTACTCCACGCCTTGTCACTGATTGATCTTCTCTTTTCATCTCCATTCCATCTCTTTGCTTTCCACCTCCTTTCCATTCTCTACATTTCCTCTTTCTCCCCCTTTGCTTCCTCCTCCTGCTTCTACCTCTTTGTCTCCTTTTAAACCCTCCACCACCGCATTTGTGCCTGTCACTCAAAATCACCATCAGTTGTGAAACACAGAGAAGAGCAAGCCTTGCTGAGGGAGAATCAGCAGGGCTTTTGTAAGGGTAAGACTTGCCTCATGAACCTTTTAGAGTTCTTTGAAAAGGTCAACAGGCATACAGGAGAAAGGTATCCACATACCTATCAACAGGTGCGTGGATGTGGGAGAACCTGTGGATATTATATATCTGAATTTCAGAATGCATTTGACACGGTCTCTTGCCAAAGGCTGCTGAGAAAACTTCACAGTCAGGGAAAAAGAGGGTCATCTGTGAGATGACAAGCTGCACCTGCTAAAATTCCCTCTTTTATACAATTGTTAAAGGTCCAGGAACTCTAAAGTGGAAAGTTTGCACAGCCCTGCTCTTATGGATTAAGAATTCGTTGAGGACCAGGAAACATTGAGTGAGTGTCAATGGGAAATTTTTACAGTGGAGAGAGGTGAGAAGTGGTGTGCCCCAGGGATCTGTCCTGGGATTGGTGCTTTTCAACTTATTCATAAATGACCTGGAGACAGGGATAAACAGTGAGGTGGCCAAGTTTGTGGATAACACTAACCTTTCCTGGGTGATGAAGACCAGAAAGAATTGTGAAGAGCTCCAGAAGGATCTCTCCAAACTGGGAGAATGGATTACATAACTTTAATCACTCATAAACACTCAATTTTAGTGGATGTCCCCTGGTTCTGGTGTTATGTGAGAGTGTAAAGAGCATCTCTCTATCCACTTTATCCTTCCCATGCATAATTCTATATGTCTTAATCATGTCCCCCCTCAGGTGCCTTTTTTCTAGGCTAAAGAGGCCCAAACGCCGTAACATTTCCTCATAAGGAAGGTGCCCCAGCCCAGTCGCTCTGTTTTGCACCTTTTCCATTTCCACTATGTCCTTTTTGAGATGTGGTGACCAGAACTGGACACAATACTCCAGGTGTGGCCTTACCATAGATTTGTACAATGGCATTATAATATTAGCTGTTTTGTTCTCAGTACCTTTTCTAATGATCCCAAGCATAGAATTGACCTTCTTCACTGCTGCCGCACATTGGGTCGACACTTTCATCGAGCTGTCCACCACCACCCCAAGATCTCTCTCCTGATCTGTCACAGACAGCTCAGAACCCATTAGCCTATATGTGAAGTTTTGATTTTTTGCCCCAATGTGCATGACTTTACACTTACTTACATTGAAATGCATCTGCCATTTTGCTGCCCATTCTTCCAGTTTGGAGAGATCCTTCTGGAGCTCCTCACAATCACTTGCGGTCTTCACCACTCAGAAAAGTTTGGTGTCATCTGCAAACTTTGCCACCTCACTGCTTAACCCTGTCTCCAGGTCATTTATGAAGAGGTTGAAGAGCACCAGTCCCAGGACAGATCCTTGGGGCACACCGCTTTTCATCTCTCTCCATTGTGAAATTGCCCATTGACACCCACTCTCTGTTTCCTGGTCTTCAACCAGTTCTCAATCCATGAGAGGACCTGCCCTCAAATTCCCTGACTGTGGAGTTTTTTCAGTAGCCTTTGGTGAGGGACCGTGTTGAACGCCTTCTGAAAGTCCAGATATATAATGTCCACGGGTTCTCCCAAATCCACATGCCTGTTGACCTTTTCAAAGAATTCTAAAAGGTTTGTGAGGCAAGACTTATCCTTACAGAAGCCACGCTGATTCTCTCTCAGCAAGGCTTGTTCGTCTATGTGGTTTGAGATTCTATCTTTGATGAGGCATTCCACCATCTTACCTGGTATAGATGTTAGACTGACTGACCTATAGTTTCCCGGGTCCCCCTCCTTCCTTTTTTAAAAATTGGTGTGACATTTGCTATCCTCCAATCCTCTGGCACTGTGGCCGTTTTGAGGGACAAGTTGCATATTTTAGTCAAGAGATCAGCAACTTCATTCTTAAATTCCTTAATAACTCTTGGATGGATACTCTAAGAATGCTACATTTTTATGTTATTAAAGACAATCCTTGTCCTCAAGTTAAGTAGTGTCTAAAATACAGTTTGTCTGCCAAGAGAGGCCTCTACTCTGTATGAAGCTGGTAACTGTTGTCTTGCAATTGTTCCTTGACAATATTGGTGCTCATAGAAAAAGATGTTCTTCCATTTATAGCTTGAAGCACAGAAACAAGTTTTCAGACAAAGTACCTGCTAGGATTGCAAATTTTCCTTCCAACAGAGACTCTGTGCTATAAACAGTTGTAAGGCAGACAGCTTGGCACGATCATGCAGGGATCAGGAAATCTATACATGTTGAAATGCTTCCTGTTACATAGTGATTAAAAATATGGCATCTTTGTCAGAATCAGCAGTGTCAACTTTAGTCTCACTTCAAGAAAAGAACATTTGAAAATTGACTTGACTTTTTCTTTGTTTGCTTAATGTTCAGTTTCAGAATTCCACATGCAATATGGGTGCCAGAATTTAAAGAACTGTGCAATTACTTCTGTGCAACTACTCCAACAGCCTTTTTTGTTTCTCAGGGCCAAGCTACACATGACATAGTGGTTTGGTACCTGAAGCTTTGTTCCTTCAGAGGAATTACTTTTCTCTGGAAGAAGAAAATTTTAGATTCCAGCCCAGTGTCTTCCATTAAAAGCAGCTGTAGGGAGCCCTCACTTGGATCACGACCATGTTGCTGGTGGATATTTTTAACACTTTTCCTTAACTGCTTTCTCAAGCTACTATTAGCCATGGGGGGGCGGATATGGTTACCTGTATTTTTCCTTACACAGCAATTAATAGCAGCTTTGTGAGCAGTTTGACTTGGGGCTATGGCTTAGAGCAGGGATGCCCAAACCCTGGCTCGGGGCCACTTGTGGCCCTCAGGGGCTCCCAATCTGACCCGCAGGGAGTCCCCAGTCTCCAATAAGCCTCTGGCCCTCCAGAGATTTGCTGTAGCCTGTGCTGGCCCAATGCAACTGCTCTCAGTGTGAGGACGACGGTTCGACCTCTCACCTGAGCTGTGGGACAAGGGCTCCCTCCACTACTTGCTGTTTCACATTAGTGATGCAGCAGTGGCAGTGAAGGAAAGGCTGGCCTTGCTTTGTACAAGGCCTTTTATAGGCCTTGAACTACTGCAAGACCATTCATTCTTATAAGTTCCATCTCCAATATATTCATTTATGTAAATTTATTCAAATTTAAAATGTAAGTTAATTCTTTTTTTTTTTCCTGGCTCCTGACACAGTGTCAGAGATGATGTGACCCCCCTGCCAAAATGTTTGGACACCCCTGGCTTAGAGGACATGATTAACCAATCTAAAGTGATGCTCAGGCTGCTTTTAGTAAAAGAGAAGATGTTGATCACTGATTTCCCACTAATCCAGCCATTTTCAACCATTGTGCCATGGCACACTGGTGTGCCGCGATTGGTTCCCATGTGTGCTGCAGGAATTTGGGAGAGGATCATTTATCAATAGGGCCATTGGGGAATGTAAGTCCCCACTGACAGCACAGTGTGCCTTGTCAATTGTCAAAAAGCTGATGGTATGCCTTGCCCATTTTAGTGCCTTGCCAGTGTGCCACAAGATGCAAAAAGGTTGAAAATCACTGCACTAATCTCTCATGATGATACATATAATTTGGCTATCAAACAGCAGCAGTAGAAAGCTTCTTTTGAAATTAAGTGGATTTCAAAACGAGCTGCTTTGGCATTTTTTTTTAAAAAAAGTACTTGGATATTCTGCATCTTTGAATTCCAGTCAGGGTTTCTAATACCTCAACTTAGCAGCTGCAAGACTGAAAAATTTGACAAGCACAAATTCTCCCAGCACCACATTCTTGGTGAAAGGACAGTACTGTACCACTGACAAAAGAACTAACAGTTCACTTTAGAGCAGCATTTTCCAAACTGTGAGTCAGGACCTAATTTTTGGTGAGTTGCAAGCTGATCTTTGGTGGGTCGTGAAAGTCGAACCCAGTTTCAGTTTTTTTGTCTGGCCTGCAAGTCTTAACTGCACATCTTGCTCTCCAGTTCAACCTTCTGGGTACCTGGAATGTTTATAAATGTTTGCAGGAACAGTCCTTGAATTCCATTTCTAGAATCTATCAAATGTCTACACACACTCATGCAATACATATGTGATAGCAGCCTCGGGTGGGAGGCAGGGCACCAGAATGAGGTCTCTTGTTATCTGGTGTGCTCCCTGGGGCATTTGGTGGGCCGCTGTGAGATACAGGAAGCTGGACTAGATGGGCCTATGGCCTGATCCGGTGGGGCTGTTCTTATGTTCAGGAGCATAGGACCCCTATTATTATTAATTAACATTTTTAATAAATAAAATATTATTGCTTTCTAAATCTCTTTTTTTGTTTGTTTTTAATAGGTCGCTATAGGTTGTCATTTTTAAAGGTGGTTCAGATGCTAAAACAGGAAGCACTGCTTTAGGGCAGTTGGCAAATCAGTTGTTTATTGAATAATGCAAGAAATTCTGTTTATTCTTTTTTTTTTCTTCTTTTTCTCAATGTTATTCTAATAAGACTGTAATCCAGTAACACAACACCAGTGTGGTGATGGAAGATGCATAACAATGGACTGGGTATGCGATGGTGACCATGATTGCATGGACAAATCAGATGAGGTCAATTGTTGTAAGTTATTTGAATGTGTAAGTCTTAATACCAGTATTTTTAAATGTAATGGAGAAGAATATTGCTAGAAATAAAAGAGCAAAAGATTTGTGTGTTGATTTCTGGTATATTTCCTTGTAAACCTTATTGGGGATTTAAAGCTCAATCATATGACTGTCTACTCTATAGTCAATGGAGCTTACTTGCAGGAAAGTGTGGATAGGATTGCAGCCTTAGTACAGAAACAACCAAATAGTATTTATTACACTGAGGAAGCTTCCAAGGTTATCCTGCATGAGGGGAGTGTGAATGTGCATACATACAAATCCTAGGTTGCTCAGAATCTGGATTGGCCCAAGAGATTCTTGTCCTTGGTATAATGCCACTGCTATATACACAGAAGTAGTTGGTGATAGCTTAGCAAATCTAGGAGAATTTTGTTAATTAACCCTGTAATGTACCAGGAAACCATTGTCTCATATTCATACACACATTTATAAGCTTCAGTGAAGATCACAGAAATGATTACAGGACTGAGTCGGCAACTAGAAAGATTTTGATAGCACCAGTTATTACTTGTGTTGTGAATTGTCACTCTGCTTATCTTATATGCATTTAAGTATTACACATAGACCATTCATCTTGCATTTAATGAAGTGGCATATCATTCCATGATAGCTCATGCTACAATAAACGTGTTAGCTTTTAAGGGTCAAACTTTGCTATGGTTAATGTGTGTGCTGGTCTCTTAATTTTTTTTTTAAATATAAACAAAAACAAATGATGCATGAGGGGAAACAATCTGGAGCAAAACTGTTGCAGATGGGAGGAGAAAGCTTTAAATCTTTATCCTTGTTGTGGTTCTGATCCAGATCACATGCTCCCCATGTGCTATTTACAATAAAGATAAAATTAGCACCCAATGGAAACATCTGTAAAAATGCAGGGAGCATAATCCAGATTGGAAACACAATGAGGGCAAAGCCTTATCCCCCCCCCATGGGTTTCCTCTCAATCATTTTCTTGCTGTACTATTTTAGCAAAACTAAAACATTTAAGGGGCGAACACATGCATTAACTATTACAAGCAGACTGACCTTCAGGTAGCACATGACTTTTGATTTGCTTCCATTGAATGCAGGACAACTTAGTTCAAAGTAAACACTCACAAGTTTGTACTGTAAATGAATTTTCAGGAAACGGAGACCTTTTCCAAATTATCAGAACACCTTCCTATCTCTTTCAGCATGCCACAGTCAGGGACTGGCGGAATGCAGAAACGGGCAATGTGTTCCCAGTGCGTTCCAGTGTGACGGGGACAACGATTGTAAGGATGGAAGTGATGAAGAGAACTGCAGTGAAAGTAAGGACATGCTGCAAGTCACTCAGCACTCATATTGAAAAGATCCAGGACTTTCTTGGGAAAAATAAATAGGGACATCTGCATATTTTCAGAAAGAGAGTGGAGTTTTTTGGAGGAGGATGCAGAGTATCCTCTCAAATACGATTATTGTAGTACAAAGTATTCTCCACAGCATTTATCCTCTTGACTTCTGTCCATTTCTTAGGGCACATACTTGGAGGATTTCCTGTGCAGGTCACATCACACAGCTCCTAGTAGCTTAAATGGGGATTATGACAGAGAACATGCCAGGGAATTGTAGTCTCTGCACAAGAGTCCCTCTTGTTGCACCTGAATTTTGTTGCACTTGCTGCACAAGTTTGATTTTGTATTTTATTTATTTATTTATTTATTTTGTATTTTATTTTCTATTTATTTTGTATTTTATTTATTTATTTTATTTATTACTTCCTATCTAAATATACATATATACTGAAGAAACTTAGAATGGTAGAAGATATTTGGCCTTTAATTCAATGAAGACTCATGTGGATCATAAATTTGCTTAGAAGCGATAGCAAATGTCTGGTTTGAACCTTTTGCCACTTTGGACTGGTCAAATTAATGCAAACCAATTTCCAGATCAGTAGTATACAAAGAGATATGCTTGTCCTTTGTCTTTGATTTATCTAGGACCAAAGAACCAAGATCAAAGCCATGAGTTATATTCAAAGGTGCTAAAAAGAACTGCTTTAATTAATTAATTAATTAATTAATTAAATAAATAAATAAATAAATAAATAAATAAATAAATAAATAGATGTGTACCAATGTGTAAAGCTACTCCTCAAGGATATTTTCTTCTCCAACTCTTGCAATGGAGAATAATCTTTCTTGACTGATACTTGTTGGTATGAGACAAATATAGATCTGAATCTATAATCTGCAGAAATATCATCAGTGCTTGACCATTTCAGGGTTTCACTTTCATTTAGCCCCAGAAGCTGTTAAAAAATGTTGTCTCAAAATGTAAAGTAAAAAAAAGACGTGTTTGTCAGCATAAGCCTTATCTTAACCACTGAAAAACCACCATTAGCCACACATATCTGAGAGCCAGTGTGGTGATGTGACTAGAATTCTGGTCTAGATGAAATTGTATTCAAATCCCATCTTGACTCAGCATTTTTTTTTTTGCAGGCGGAGGGGAATCAGGTGAATTTCTAAAAGCCCAATCCTATGTGGCACTGTTGCAGCTGGAATTAGTGTTCTGGTAGCAGAATGTGCTTTACAGCTTTTTGAATGCCGATTCAGAGGTGCTCATAGCTGTGTACCTCCAGGTCACTGTCACAGACACTGTGAAGGCCCTGTGTGTGGTGGTCAGGAAAAGAAGGCCCACCTTGGAAAGTTGTGGGGTGGGCATAACGGAGTGGGTGTAACAGGTCATATTGGAGAGAGGGCCGGGGGTGTACCCGAAGCAGGAGAGGCACCTGGTGCAGGTGACTTTCACTATCCCCACCAAAGTGAGCTGACATATGTCCTCTTTGTGTCCTCAGACTTGCGCCAGCTAAGGAGCTGGTGTGGGTCTGAAAAGACCCATTGGTGGGCATGGGGCTTACTAGGGGTAAGGGAAAATATTTTCCCTTTCCCCTCCCAAGCCTCCTTATCCCCTCACCACCATCACCACAGCATGCAGCCTGGCCCGTTTTGGCACAGCTGCATGCTATGGAGGGGGAAAGCATACAATATTTAAAGTTTGCATTTTTAAAATGTGAAGAGCCAGGATTAAATGAAGCAGCCTTTTGAGCATAGATAAGATGGTAAAATGGGTTTGTCACTAAGTAATGTGTGAAACAACCCTCACTACTAGGGGGAAATCTAAATATGTGCAGTTAACCTCAATTTAGCAGCTAATGGGGAGAAGGAGTATCTGTTAATTCTGAAAGTCTGTTAAATCTGAATGCACTGAGGTCAATGGAGATATGCATGTGCAAAACATATGTGACCAATTTTTAATAAGGCAGAAAATGTTCATTTTTTCCAAAGCCTCTTAAATCAAGGTCTGTTAAATCTAGGGTTCACTGTAAGAGAGACAGATTTTCACTATTTTTGCACGTCATCAATTTATATATGACAGAGGAGAGAGGATTAAAAGGGGTATTGATGACAGAACCAGAGTGAGAACTGTACTGGGAGGGAGACCATTCACATATCAATCCGTTTCTCAGTACTTGGTGATCAACATGGGAATGTGTGAATTGGAAAATTGTGTTTGCTGTGATATGAAACTTCTGCCTGGGCTATTTGATTTGTGATATCAGATCATTCACACATGCAAGGCACCACTCAATGCTGCTGATAATGAACTTGCTTGTATGAATCACCTCTGGGTGGGAACAAGTGTGTTTTATCTCATTTAAACTCTAGGGCTATGGGAGATGAACGTCTTTTCAAATAGTACAACACTGTATTGACTCTAAACTCATGAGATGAGGACAGAGGACTATAAATGTAAGTCAATAAATTAGATAGCACACTATCTAAATAAATTTTCTAGCTTGAGCCTAGAAATTGCAGGGGAGAAAACAGTTTATATGTGAGACTGTGAGTAGAAATGGAAGGAAGTTCTGCCAGTACTGTCATACTATTTCATCTGCCCGATTTACCAGTGAACATTAGGTCACCACCCAGCTGAGTGAGAAAGCAGTCTCCTTTCCACATGCCTCCTTAAGGAAATGCAATTAGGTTAGGTTGATATTACTACCATCATTCATTCTGTGGAAACAGAAATCAAATACAGAGGTCTCAGTGGGTGTGTTTATAAAAGCTGTACAAAAACTTGGGTGTTTATAGGAATTCTGTTTAGACTGCGCCATGATAAGCAAGATTCCATGTGCTGTTTCATGCAGATGCTAATGCATAATGACTTGAGAAGGGAACTCCCATGGAAAAATAGCGTAAGAGAGGGGCATGAAGACCTTACAAAATGTTTCAGTGCACAGATTTTTGATACCTTGGAACCTGTTGTGAAAGTGTGCGGGTATAATTTTTGAAAGTGTATGTGAGTCTCTCCAAACGTCTGTCTTCTAAAAGGTTCCCAATACCTATGCCAAAACCTATGATATTTTGCCCCACAGCTGTGAAGTGGGACGTACATTTAAACAAACAAGCCAAATCAAGGGTGTACTGTATTTACCTCTGTGCTGCACATTTGATGATAGCAAAGCTGTAGATCTGAAAGTTTGAATAACTTGGTGCATGTTTCTAGTTTCCAATTATAAGTTATGTTGCAGCAAAAAGGAAGGAAAACTGGAGGCATGTTATCACAACTTCTTATTATACAGTTTGACTGATGTGGCTTCATCCAAAGTATAGTGAACATTGTGGTTTGGTGAGGTGCTTTGAATTCCTTTAGTGATTCTTAGTTCAAAGAGGATTCAAGCCTAGGTTTCTTGAGATCATTATTCATTACACTGCACAGCTCTTGGAGGTACAGGCTCTGCTGGGCTTTTAATGTAAGGGAAATTCAGGATATGAACTTGCAAACACATGGGTACATGTGGGGAGGGGGGCAGCTGGAGTTTCAACTAAGCCAGACATACACTAAGGGTTCAGTCCTATCCAACACTACAGAACTGATGCAGCTGCAGTTCAGCTCCAGGTTAGGGAATAAATGTTCCCTTCCTTTGATAAGGCTTCTGTGACTGCCCATCCAGCGCAGGATGCAGCGCATGCCCTGTTGGTATGGCTGCAACAGTGCTGCCTGCAAAATTCCTGGTCAAATGGACTATGACTCTGTGAGCCCAATCCTATCCAACTTTCCAGCACTGATGCAGCCACTGTGCAGCCCCAAGGTAAGATAACAAATATTCCTTTACCTTGAGGAAGCCTGCGTGATTGTCCCCACGCCACAGGATGCAGCACACAACCAAGTTGGCAAAGCTGCATCGGTGCTGGATAGGATTTGGATAGGATTGGGTTCAGAGTCTTAAAACGTGAGGCAAAAATACTGGTATGATAACTAAGTATTTATATGGATGAGTAGAATAAATGTTGACTGAATTGTATGGTCAAGTCGTTCTCAAACTTTTTCGAGTCCCTAGAGGCTACTGCCTGATTTATAAATGCCAAGGGGTGTGGCTATAATGGTGATTGGGCAGTGGTGCTCCCCGCCCAGTAGCAGCTTGTTTAACCCTTTATGCTTATTCACTCTGTCAATTTAGTGAACCACCAAAAATTGGGTCATGACCCACAGTTTGAGAACCGCTGGATTGATTCCCATCATCATAACATTTTGTCTATAGGCAAATTCTCAGTGACTTCAAATGTTGTTCCAGGTATCTTTGGTATGGGTGTTGGACAAACCTTTTGTTAATTCTTTCCTGATGTAATATTGTTGAAAGTTTTACACCTCTGTCGTCACCATCACTTCTCACCAACGTTTCCCCCATCTCAGTGCTCCCAAGTACAACCAAGGATGGAGAAATGGCATGCCTTGCCAAACTACTAGGCAACCTGTTGGGATGGGGGTTGGCATTCCGCCTCCATCTGTGATTGGCCTAGGCTGCCAGTCAGAAGCAATCACAGCGAGGAAGGATACAGCTTCTCCCACCACCCCTGTTACTGTGGTGGCTATCCAAACCGACCTAGCTCTTTCTCCTTCCCAAAGCCAGTTCCCTGACTTCTGTTTCTCTCTCATGCTATAGCAGCACATTGCTAGAGTGTGACAAAAAAACAGAATGTTGTAAGCTGGTTTTTGCACTGTAAAACTATTCCACCATTCTGCAATCGTTGCAAAATTTTATTTTGTTCTTCTAGGTCAGGCGCCGTGTCAGGAGAGAGAACAGAAATGTACTTCGACTTCCTGTCCTGATTCCTGTAGCTACTCTTCTCTGTGTGACATGAATAATAGCCAAGCAAACTGTAGTGAGTAGGGTATTGATTTATGCCATTATTACCTCTCATGTATGCTACCAGTAGCTTCCATGTACCTTGCACTGATGATAGCGTACTTTAGGACTCGGAGGAAAATAATTTGTTTGTTTTAGTTTCTGCTGACAATTAATGGTTTTGTATCTCAGTGTTGAAGTGTTTTTGATTAAATCAAACAAACAAAAGGTTCAATCAGCCTACTTCATACATGAGGGTTATGTTCCAGAGTTAGTATCTAGAGCCAAAATTACATATAGTTAAATTTACCTTGAAAATCCCTTAAAGATGTACTGTGTGTTTAAAAACTATGAGAGACTGATGAAACTGAGAGAACAGCAGCTTCGTTCTCTGATCTCACACTCACTCTGGGGCATGTATTTAGTTGGTGGAATGGTTAGTGGAACTGCCTGAACTATTTAAATTATTGCTTTTCTCTGTTTTTTTGGGGGGGCAAGCACATGTAGTTGAATTCACGCAAGTGAAGTCTGCGTGAGACTAAAGTTAACAAAATTTAATATTCATTTAATATTTGTGAGCAGGTCAGGGCCATGGGGAAATGGTGCCTGAAGCCCCACTGCAGCCCTCCTGCCAGTAGGATACATGCCTCTGCTTTCTTATCTGGTTCAGTGTAATTACCATCACAGTAATTTACTTGTGAAAAATGTCCTGTGTTCTTCTTTGGAGATTGCTTTCAAGGAAGCTAAGTGATATGATTATTATTTATGCCTGCATTGTTAAGACTGCCAAACTTTCACAAGTCACTTCACTCATAATCAAGTTTAAGAAACAACTTTTTAATTATGTTTTCTTTTTTTATTGTGTATTCGCTGGGAGAATGATTCTCTAGATCAGCCATTTTCAAGCACTGTGCCATGGCACATCGGTGTGCCGCGGATGGTCTACAGGTGTGCCACGGGAGTTTGGGGGAGGATCATTTGTTAGTAGGGCCGCTAGAGGATGCGAGCCCCACACTGTCACTGTGGTGTGCCTTGTCAATTATCAAAAAACTGATTGTGTGCCTTGACAATTTTAGTGCCTTGTCAGTGTGCCATGAGATGAAAAATCACTGCTCTAGATAGTATAATGAGACTATAAAATAGTTGCCTGCCTGTGCAACCTGGCTTGGAAGCAACTGCTAAAGGCATTCCCCTGCATTAGCAACCTCTAATGCAGTGGTTCCCAAACTGGTGGGTCATGACCCGTTGGGGGAACTGGAAGCAGGGCATTCCTCCTTAAGGGGAATGGCCCTGCTCTGATGGCAGTGACAGCATCGCAGGGATTGTGGCGCTGCCACTTCCAAGCAGCTTTTCTACTTACTTGGGGGGGGGGCAGTGCTGGCCTCCTGCAGGGTCCTGGAAGCTCATAGCCCCATCTGATCTCCTTTGCAGCTACTTCCCTCGAAAACAGAAAGCAACTTTAGATCAGAAATAAGGGCTGTTTACAGCAGCCAAGGAGGAGATCAGAGGAGGCTGCAAGCCTCCATGCCCCTGCAGGAGGCCAGCGCTGCCCCCCAGGTAAGTAAAAAAGCCCCCTGGAAATAGCAGCACATGCAAACTTCTGGTTCCTGACCCATGCAAACACCTGGTTCCCAACCCCACTGCAGGAATTTGGGAACCACTGCTTTAATGGGTTCTAACAATGGCACTTGACTAAAATACAAAAAATCCAATGGAATTTTTTTAAAATTTAAAATAATGTAGGCAGGGGGACTGTGAAAGGGACAAACTAAAAAATCTGCTATGGCAGATTTACCTAGTATAGCACCATCATTTGCTATTAATAGTGAAACACCTTTTCAGGTCTAACTGCACAATTAAGCTCACGTGTAACTAGACCCTAATTTGTGTTTTTGAACAGGTTTCTGTTGTGGTCAGTTTTGAAGTAGAATCTTATACACTCAGCAGTGTATCTGGCCAGAACTTACTCCAGAACTTACCCAGCACAAGTCCGTATAACAGTTCTGGAGATATTTTTGTATACCATGTGAGGCCTCCCTGTGGGGGAGGGGAGGGCCCACCTGGCCTTTCCGAGGGGGACCCCTTGTGGAGGCCTCAAACTTGTTCCCCCACAAGAAGGGGGGGGGTTGCATCACCCAGTTCCCCTTCTTTGGGTTGGCAGCATTCATTAGTCAGGAGCAGGGGCTGCTAGCAGCAGATCCTACTGCCTGCTCTTCTAACTCCCAACTGCCTTGTCATCCCTGGCCTCCAGGTATATGTAGGGCAGACCCCTCCCCTTTGGCCCCTCCCCTTCCCTCACAGGGATGGTATAAAAAGGGCCTGTCTCTGGGCCTGCCCTTCCCTGGGCTTACCACAACTGCTCCCCTTACTCTCTCTGTTTCCCTCCCACCTCCTCTCACCTGGAGTTGCCAGGGTTGTTCCTGAGAGGGCTTGGAAGGCTGCTGCCTCTGCTCTGGTCCAGAAGCCTCCTCCCTGGGTAAGCTGGGGACTCGGGGGAGGAGGGGAACCCTGACACACCATTTGTTAGTTCTTCCCCATTTCAGGCCCCATGGATGCTTCACCACTATTCACATACATACTCCAAGGCTGCAAGAGGCCTATTCCACATTAGGTGTATTTTTCTAGTACAGTCTGAAGCTAATGTCTCAAAGAAAGAACAATCAAGAGCCTAGCTGAGTGGTTGTGAGGCGGAATGGAACACCAAGACTTCATTGGATGAGTGGCCCCTCCTCAGGAGCTGAGCTCCTGAAGTGTTAGTTTTTGTCTTTTGTTGGCCAAGATAGATGTTGCTCTCAATTTCTTCATCATTAACTTTAACTAGTGATGCATGTAGCACACGTAAGACATTTTATTAGTATCCTTTCACATCCTCCTGAGTATGCAACATTTTTCATATTTATATTATTTGGCAAAATATAGCAACAACTGCTTTCCAAGTCCACAGCCAGGATCCAGTGGCCCACATGATGATTTATGTACACATAGTGAGGCTTTTGAATCCTCTTTTCAAAGCGGCTCTTGTGCTATTTAGCAAGTTGCTCTTGAAAGATGGGGAAACTGAGAGTGCGTCATGAGAAGCTGTGGGCTGGATTCAAAAGGAATATCAGTATGCAAATGGAAGCACTGGAACATGTAGAAATGGACATGTAATTCTCAATATACTGAACTTCCATGTAATGGTGTTCATCAGGTTTCTAGATGAATCTTTGGATGTTGATTGGTTGATACACATTCCCACCTGAGGCCTGTAGTTGAAGGGTGAGATTAGTTGTGCATGACTATATCTGAATTGGTTGCTTTTCTTTTTCTGAACAATTATTGCAATTGTAATTTAAAAAGGCCACACAAGAGACTTTATGCATAACTTGATGTGCCTCTTTAACCATGAATGTCATGTATTTGAGTAATTGGTTCCCTATTTTATTTTCCGGGAAGAGAGCTTTGTGTTTTCTCCTATGCCATTTTGTGTGCAGTATTTTATTTGTGAAAAATGAATCAATTATAATACATGTCTGAAAGAGGAAGAAGGCTGTATGGCACATGAAGTGTCTATTCACTCCATACAATTGTTGCATACATCTAGTAAGCAGAGGTGTTCTATACACCCCTGCTAACTGGGAAAAGAGGCACCTTTTAAAGTGGTGTCCTCTTATATTTAGCAAGGGGAAAGCAACTATCTCTCTTTGCCCTGGCATGGCATCTTTCATCTTTCCCAGTCGCTGTTCTGGTGTCTCTTCTGTATTTTTTTTTAAGAATGTGAGCCCTGTGGGGGCAGGGAACCATTTAGTGATTTATTTCTATGTAAACCGCTTTGTGAACCGCTGTGTTGAAAAATGGTATATATATGAATGATCTGGATTAATTGCACAAGTTTCTGACTGATGTGTGTGGCACATAAACACTCACTAGTTGAATTCCTCTGTTGAAACATCTGCTTTTGTGTCTAAAGCTTTAAATAGATTTAAAACAATCTGTCCTCCTTATATTTTAAACCAGTCAATACTGGTTTGAAACTCTGTGTGCTAAGGTTTACTAATAGTACAATCCTAAGCAGCATGCGTGTCAGCATAGCGCTTGCTGCACCAGGGCTAGCCACCCCAAAAGTTCTGTAAAGCACTTCGTGATGGCATAGCAGTTGCCAGCTGTGGTGCAAAGGCCCATACTGGTAGAAGACCCAGCACATGCTAGACGTGGTACATTTTGCACCAAGCTGTGTGGGCGCAGGGATATGGGCAGGGGAAGGGTTGTAATGAGGTGGGGGAAGTGCATCTGTTGGGGACATGGTGGGTGGATCAGGCCTGAGTCAGAGCGGGGGGGATTGTTAGCAGATGTACACTCTGTACCCTACCCCCGTTCCCGGACCTGATCCGCCGACACAGCTCCATGGGGGGGGGGGGAATTGTTAGCAGTTGCACACTCCATACCCTTTCCCCCTTTCCGGGCCTGATCCATCAACACGGATCCATTTGGACTTGCACCAGCTATTTAGTTTGTGCAGGTCCAAGTAGACTCATTGTGACTTCTGGGGCTTATCCCAGGGAAAGTGGATGAATGTCTCCTTACCTCAAGGAGCCCACCAGCCTTCCAACTTCCCTCACAGGATGCAGTGTGGCCCATGCTGGGCCCTCTGCATCGGCACAGCAGGGGATTGAATAGGATTGGGCTGTGTGTCTAAGGGCCCTATCCTATCCAAATTTCTAGCATCAATGCAGCAGCAATGCAACCCCTAGGAAAGGCAAAAAACATTCCCTTACCTTGGTGAGGCCTCCATGACTCTCCACCACCACTGGATGCAGTGCATGCCCCATTGGCATAGCTGTATCAGTGTTGGAAAGTTGAATAGAATTGGGCCTTCAGAGTATTTTTGTTACATCTTTAACTATTTAAGAATGAACAAATTTTTAGCTATAAACAGTTGCCATTAGATGAAATGGGGATCAGATTAGCATTATTTTAATTGTACCAATGGAGATATTACGTTTAAAATAAACTTCAGGGTAGCAGTTGAAGCTTATTCCTTGAGAAGCAGGTAGTTGAGAAAAGCAGGTAATTGAGTAGGATGGATATAATATAAAATTGAAAGAATTCTTCTGGAAATCAACCTCGGGAAGTTACCTGCCTAAAACAATGGAGAAAAGTAATTGAGATACTAAGTTGATGGAAGATGCTGGCAAGGAATATATACAGTGATCTCCAGATGGTACTGCACTCCTTGAATTCTTTTTAATGCACTTAGGTTCAGGTCATTTTGGAAGAGTTTTAAAGGAATTTATGTGTCCATTTGTTGGACTGCACCAAATACATCTTGTTTGGAGTAAAGAGTAAAGTCAATCCATGAAATAACTGGGTATAATCCATTTGAAAAATCTTCAGTCTTGTTGGAAAAGATTCAAGAAGTGATTAAAAGGGGAGCTCATGACTTTATCTAATAATTTTGGCAGTAGAGACAATACAACTATAAATGTATATACAGTCACCTCACCTCAGCTTAAAAAGATAGAGAAAAACAGAAGTGTAGATAGCAGGAATGGGAAATCCCAGCGTGGCTTGACTCAAGTCAAGTTGCCGAGTCACCGCCCCCTTCAACTTGACTTGAAAAGAGTTCTAACGGGGGCGCTTTCCAAGTCACCCTTTAGTGACTCTAATGGACTTGAGTTGAGTCACTCCCCCCCTTTAAAAAAACCCGATGTGGAAAAAATGGGGCTGCTGCCGGAGAGTGTGTGAGTTGGAGCAAATCCCCTGATGTCTCTGCCCATCTGTTAAGAGGGCAGGAGGAGTTGGAGGGATGGCAGGAGAGCAGGGACAGAAGCGGAAAGAGGGACAAGGGTCATGTGCAGCAGCTATGAGGCTTACCAAGATGACCCGATCCTTGCACCTCTATTCAGAAGGAGTCCCACTGTAGCCAGTTATTCAATGAGGGCCCCCCTCCCAAGTAACAACTGAGCCATGCCATGCAAGGCATGATCACTATGAACTCCTCCCCTGCCTCCTCTCTTCCTGAGCTGCCCCCTTTAAAAAGCCAGCAGTGGAAAAAATGGGGATGTTGCCAAGCTCTGTGTTGCATGTGGGAATTCTCTTTAACTACTCCCCTGCTGCCCCCTTCCATCTGTAAACAGGGTGGGAGGGGTGGAAGGGACTGCATGAGAGCCAGGACAGAAGCGGCAAGAGGGTCACGAGCTGCAGCTGGAAGGCTTACCAGGACTACCCAATCCTTGGCAGCCCTATTTAGAAGTAGTCCCACTGCAGCTGGTCATTCAATGTGGGTTGCCCCTCCCCACCAGTGGCTCCTCCACCTGCCCTCCCTCAGCCAATGGAAATACGAGAATGCCCATCCTTTGTCCAATGATCATCTGTTCCTACCTTCCAAGCAGAGATGGGAAAAGAGAGCCCAGTTCCACCTCCCCACACCTGCTCACATTAACCAGTTCCTGACTTTCGGCTGGAACTCCCTGTTACTCGCTGGTCGGAATTATGGCCCCATGAGGTTATTCATGCCACGAAAACTGTAAGCAACCACATCTAGACACAGGCAGACTCGATTCAGCATGCGTGGGCCTGAGTGCTGAGTCAGGGGGGCCCTGACTTTCAGAGTCTTCCACACGCACGACTCATGAGTTGCAGAGTCACCCAGAATCATCCATTTTCATGACTCGAGCCCAAGTCACTGACTCGAGCTCCCAATACTGGTAAATAGTGCAAATGATTCTTTCTGCCATTTCACTTACTTTGTTTATGCCCTGGAGCGAGCCTGAAATGGGAGAACAAAGCTGCTATTCCCTCAGTCCTCTCAGTTGCCATGTGCCTTTTGTACTGTGTTTTTAGTTCTTAAAGAGACAGTACATATTTGTTGGATTTAAGGGAGTTTTGATTATATGCTATTTTGACTTTGCATACCTCAGAATGTAACCCTTGCATAAGATACGGTCTGACTGTATTTTGGTAATTTTTGTTTGAATTTGACTTTTGAAAAACACATTTTCAATTAAAATATCCACCTAACTTTTGGCAATGCCTTGTGTAAACTGTTATCCACTCTTCTGGTAACTACACAAGCCAACACACATTTTGCTTCCTTAAAAGTTACACCAGTTCCTGGGTATATTTGGGATGCTGATTCCAAAAATGGCATCCGTTTTGCCCTATCACATATAGTTTTGGAGATACAGCATAGCCTCTTTAGTGAATGGTTCAAGCAGCTTTCTCATGAGGAAGCCTACGCCATGGCTTCCTCATGAGGAAGCTGTTTGAACCATTCACTAATGAGGCTATACTATATCTCCAAAACTAGACGTGATAGGGCAAAACGGATGCCATTTTTTGAATTGGCACCCCAAATTCATATCAAACCACCATAAAGTTTGGGAAAAACTTTTCTGACCCATAAAGTCTGGGAAAAACTTTTGTAGGCCTGTGCTATTGGATTTTTTCTGTATTTTAGAACAATTTCATTTTTACTTTCCTAGGTCAGTGCGAACCAATTACACTGGAACTGTGCCTGAACCTGCCTTATAATTATACTAATTACCCCAACTACTTGGGCCATCGAACACAGAAGGAAGCTTCCATCAGCTGGGAATCCTCTCTCTTCCCAGCTTTGGTTCAGACTAACTGTTACAAATACCTTATGTTTTTTGCCTGCACAATTTTGGTGCCAAAATGTGATCCTCAAACAAACCAGCGTATCCCACCTTGCAGGTAACATTTGATAGCTTGTTACATTAAAAAAAAAAAAAAGAAACTTCCTTTCAATACAGCTTTTCTTCTGCTACTGTGCAAAGTGAAGTACAATGATTCAATCGGTATTGTGTAAAATAAGCTCTTTTGATTTAATGCTTGTATTTAGTAAAGCCTAATTTTATTGTAACTGTCTGGGTGACTTGCAGTACATGAGCAAGGCTTTCTGATTCCCAACAAGCTTTAACAAAGCAAAACTGCAAGTCAAAGAAAAATCTTTACTGTATGTGAATCACTTCTCACTTTTTGCGTCTTCCATTTTCTTCACCAGGAAAGCATGGGCATTAATTGTTTGTCTTTGACCTTGTGTTTGTGCAGCTATGTTGTCCAGGTTTAGAGCTCAATCCTGAGCTGCCCGGGCGCGCAACTGCAGCAGCATCGAAAACGGCTGCTGCCACATCCTGTGCATCCAAGGCAGCCGAGGGCAGCACCTTAGGAGAAGGGAACTTTCATCCCCTTCCCCTGGGTAAAGGGAGTAGCCCTGCAATGGGAGGAAAAAACCTCCGTATCAGCCGCTGAGCCTGACGCGGAGGTTCAGGATCCAGTGGAGTGTCACTCCACCGGTCCCACCTCCCTCCCCCCTGCTCCTCCCCCCCGCACACTTCCTTACGCCTCCTCCTCGACCTTTCCCTGCTCTCCACCCGCTTTCCCCCTCCCTGGAACACCTCCTCCCCACCTCCCCCATGCCCCCCCTTTCCTCTCCATTGCTCGGTGGTTCGTTCAACTGCCGAGGGGCGGAGGCTGGGCTCGTGCCCGGTGCTAGCCCAGCGCCAGCCAGCGCTGGGCTAGCATGGGTGCTTGCCTGGTGTTAGGGCTCACAAACATGCCTTATGGCACATTTGTGACAGTGCACACGGCAGTAAGCTGGCGCGCAGAGTTTAAGATTGGGCTCGTAGACTGTTGTGGTTTGTAGTTAGATGTATACACACTTTGTCCCAATGGGGTGCTGTGATGAATGTTTTCCCTCTCCTATTTTTTTGCCAATTTGTCTGTACTTTGGGGTGCTTTTAACTCCCCAGGAGCCACTGTGCAGGGTCAGCAATCTCAGAGTTGCTAGAAAATCCTCCTATAGCACTTTTGTTTTTTGCTTGGAAACTCGATTATTTGGTGGCCTTGTACTGGATGAAGTTTCAGGGTCTGTGTTCCTGTGTGGGTTAGCTTTTCCACTGCCTTGCCTGTTGCTATGTGTGAATTGTGGCAGTATTATTTTTATTTTTGCATTTTTTTTTTACTTTTGGAGAAGTTGCTTCTTTCCTAAGATACTAAAGGGTTTAGTTTGGCAGTAAGTGACTAGAGTCAAAGGCAAACAGTCTTTTTGTTTATTTCTTATGTTGAGGAAATTAAATAACATGGTGTCAGAGTTAGAAAGGGTTTAATTTAATTTTTTAAAGTTTAATTTAAAGTTTAAAGTTTAATTTATACCTCTAACCTCTAGTTTAAAGTTTAATTTTAAACCTCTAACCTCTTTCTCTCCACATTTAAATTAATCTCTTTAGGGCTCTTTGTGAACAGTCGAAGGAACGGTGTGAGTCTGTACTTGGGATTGTAGGTTTACAATGGCCAGAAGACACTGATTGCTCTCAGTTCCCAGAGGAAAAATCCAGCAACCAGACTTGTCTTACACCTGATGAAGATGTAGAAGGTTACTTATATTTCAGTACTCAAAACTGGACATAGAATTTAGAAAAAAATTGTAGGCTGTTGTTTTCTAACCTGACATTATGGCTTCCTTTGCAGGTCAAATTATAAGTAAAATAAGTGAATTAAATGAACTCTGATGTAATTAGGAGGGGGAAAAAATGACATTTTTGGCTTGGAGGACTTGCCTCTTAATCACAGATTTTAGTGTGCAAATGATAGCCAAAATAAGAAAACAAGCTAGTCACTTTGTGATACAATTCTCTAAAGCTCTTGGGTATGGGTTGGATGTGGGATAAGCATAATAAAACAAATCTAAATTGCTTGAAGTTCTGATGAATATTAAAGCAATCTGAATTTGTCAGTGGAAAATTTGTCATGGAAAAATAGCATGCAATTTGCAAATATTTAACATCATCAGAATGGCAGTTCTGAATGCCATTCATATGCTGAAAACCTCATTGAAATGAATGGAAGTTATACAAGAGCATGACAGTCCAATTGTTTGAGCTGGAGGTCCTCGTGATGAATTATGCCTCATGGGTCATTGCTATCCTGCTCTGCCTCCCTCAGGATGAAACTCCACATGATGAACATGTCATTTGTGCTTTCTTTTTTGACCTTTGAATTAAAATAAGGACTATTTTAATAGCACCCAATTTACCAGGTGATGGAGATTAGATAAATATGAGAATGTTTGTAATTTCTGAAAAAGCAGAAAACACACTTGAACCATGGGGGAAGTAGCAAGATTGATGTTTGGTATGCATATCTATCATTTGAGAATCGGGGAGGAAGTTGGGCTCACCCTATGGCGGAAGGACACATTTTTCTCTTGTATGCCTGTTTTTACCCTATAAAGGCAAAAATATTTTACCTGACTGGGTTGTGTAATTTTCCTGACAGAGTGCTCGCCCAGCCATTTCAAATGCCGTTCAGGGAGGTGTGTCTTGTCTTCTAGAAGATGTGATGGACAGGCAGATTGTGAAGATGACAGTGATGAAGAGAACTGTGGTAAATTCACTAACAAGGCATTACTGCAAAGCAGTTGGAATGTCAAGGGCAATAATTGAGTACCCATACTATGGTATCTTTCCTTTCTATAATTACAAAATTATGTTTATGGACATAGACTAAGCAGAACACAGAATGATGGGTGGGAAGACTAAAATGAGATTTAAAGTGCTGTGCAATTTAAAAAGAATATCTTTATTTTGTTTGCACTTGATAACATGCTCCAAGAAGCTCAGGATTGTGCACATATACGAGTCTCTTTCCATTTTATCCCCATTTTATCTTTAAAGCAGATCATATTTTTCAAGGTTGTATTTGGTTAACAATATAGTTTAATTATATGATTTAGTTTAACAAATATAGTTAACAAATTTAAATTTAGTTAGTTAACAAATTTAAATTTAAATTTAGTTAACAAATAAACTAAATATAGTTTAACAAAATATGATTGAGGCAATATATTTTGTGAACTGAATATATATTTCTTAAACTGAAGTATATTCCTAAACCTTTTTGTGGACAGAAATAGTGTCATATGTATATGATACATATGTATATAAAACCTTTTCTAAGGATTCTAAGCCTGTGCCTCAGAGGTTCTCCAGGACACGACTAGAAGCCACTTATGGTAATGTCCAGGAGGTTTTATGAGGTGCAGGAAGACTCAAGGCCCATTCCATGAGCCTCCAGGTGCCTCAGAACACCTCACCGACACAACCAGAAATCAAGGACGTAAACTGAAAGTGGCTTACAGTCACATCCTGGAGGTCTTTTGAAAAGGTGGAGCAGGCCGAAGGCATGGTGTGGCCCTAATATGAGTAACTGTGGCACCGGAACCCTACCCCCCCCCACCCCGCAAACTCCAGCATCTGTGGATACTGAGAGCTCACTGTATTTCATGCCTTCCTCAAGTCATCTGTATTCTCAGTCTTTTTCACTGAGTGTTGTTAAATCATCCATAATAATAAGACAAACTCTGACTCATTTGTCATTGAAGCTAAATATAATTTTTTTATTTATTTCTTAACTCCAGGTTGCAAAGAAAGAGGTCTTTGGGAATGTCCATCAAATAAATTGTGTATCAGACATACAATGATATGTGATGGTTTTGCAGACTGCCCTGACAAGGTGGATGAGCATAATTGCTGTAAGTACTTTATATCATACTGATTTAATTGTACACACTCTGCACACTAGTGTTAAGAGCTAACGTTCAGAAAAGCAAGGACACAGTGTAGACCAAATGTGTTTTGGCAAATAGTTTGATTTCATCTTTCTGTCCCTTTCATGTCTTTTTTTGTTTTCAGGTTTTCCTTTTAGCTTCATTTGTCTCTACAGATATAACCTAATTATCCACAGATTTTTGACCCGAGGTTTTATCTCAATGCAATGGGAAGGGCCTTTTAAATTAAAATTAAAAAGTCATTTAACAATAGCCTTGTTAATCTGAGAGAGGGCAGCTGGCTGACAATCCATCAATCATTCTCTCTTTTAGAACAGCTTCACTCTGAGGCAAGAGACCCCTCCCTTCCCCCTGAGCATATGAAAGCATGCTAAATGGCAGTGATTATCACCTCCTCCATCCCCCCCCCCTTGCTGCAGCTCCTGGTGAAGGGAGGGATTGCTACCCCTGAGTGAAGCCTTTCTAAGTACCTGGAGAGAGACTGATTGTCTGCTTGATGCATTACAAAACTTAGCAAGACTGCTTTTAAATCGGCTTGCAAAGGGACATTGTTTTTTAAATGGATTTGCTTTAATGCATTGTTTTTTTTACAATTTAATGCATTGTTTTTGAAATGGATTTGCTTTTAAGGGAGGGTACCAGCATGCAGGTCTCTTGTTATCTGGTGTGCTCCCTGGGGCATTTGGTGGGCCACTGTGAGATACAGGAAGCTGGATTAGATGGGCCTATGGCCTGATCCATATGGCTGTTCTTATATTCTTTTGTTAATGAGATTTTTGCCATCCCTTCTGGGAAAGGAACTCTCACAAATAATGACTCGACCTGTATTATGTTCTTTCATGCTCTTTCCCCATATTCCTGTCTGTCATAATGTCCCATGATAACTGTTCTTCTTGTTCTCACTGTACTCAGGTCTATCAGTCTACCAGTCACAGGAAATATTCAGAGTATATTCTGTGCCCCAAACCCTAAAATTCCAATACTATGATCTAGAAACCAAACTTCTGTGATGAGAATAAACAATATATTTACCTGGTTTTCATAACTATTAACATGGATCTACAGATCTGAACATTTTGGACAGCAAAGAAAGTGACAAAAAGGATGTGGAAATATATCCCTCATAGTTAGGAAAAGGCTTGAAATTTGCAGAGGGAGAAGGAGAGGGAGAGAGAGAACCCAGGTTCCTTTTGAAATCATCTACTAACAACCCAATCATATCTACGTGATACGCTGGCATTGTATCACAAATTGTACCTTTGTATCATTTGGGCCGCCATCTCTGCAGCTGCTCTGACAGTCTGAAAATGACAAAGGGGCTGGTAAACCCCATGCAAACAATGGTAGGCCTCAAACTGGCCATTGGCTCAGGTAGGTTGGCAATGGGGGCAGATCAGGGGCATGATGGAGTGGATCTTGACAGCAGTGGCATTTGTGCAGTACTATGCTTAGATCAGGTACTGTAGTTCAGCAAAGAAGCTAGCTCCTTTTTAGGGCTGAACTGGATATCTCTGCCAAAAGTTTTGCTTTTTACCATTATACCTTATTTTGTTCCATTTGTATTTTCATGGCAGCATTTTGCAAAAAGGATGAGACTGCATGTGCCAATCATGTCTGTGTGCCCCGTAAATCTTGGTGTGATGGTCAGATAGATTGTGCTGACAAATCGGATGAATGGAGCTGTGGTAAGTATTAAACTTAGATTGCTATGCAGATGCAAAAAGGTGAGACTTTTAGAAGAAAACAAATAATCCAGGGAAACATTTTGACTCTGACTTGTTCTGAGAATTAGCAAAGAAAGACAGAATAGTCCAGTAAGGTACAGATGAAAAACACTAACATAGACTCAGCAAACCATTAAATGAGTTCATAGCTATGCAGAAACCTATGTACCCAGGTGGATAGAATAAGAGAATGAAACTATATAGTTATGTTTCCTGCTCAGTGCTTAAACTCAGTAAAATACTTTTTTCATATGTTTCACTGAAACAAATTATCACAGCAAGGTTCTCTGATCAACAAACAAAATCCAAAATGCAACATTCACATACTGGAGAAGAGCAAGAGGATGGTGCTGTGGTCAATATTTCCTTTCTCCATCAACAAATAATTGGATGCATTGTATACAGAATACTATTGAAGCCAACATAAGGCCCCTGCTGTGTTAGTTAGTCAGATGTTGGGTAAATTATTTTGAGTATAAGATATTCATTTATCCAACAGTTTATTCAAAACAAAGAATGCTTATTCATAAGACTGGGAAACTTATTATGAATAAATAAATTCTTGAAGTGAACTAAATAGGGCTTGGAGAAGGCTTTTAAAAGATGAATGGAAGATTTTTTTAAAAAGCAACAAATAAGCAAAAAAAACAGCCCACCACTGGGAACCTTATATATAGCTTTTTACAAGACATGACTGATGGGCAAATAATCTGGACAAATAACTTTCTTCTAGCATATATAAAGCACGACCATTTTGATCACATGCTACTGTGCCTCCCCAGAGACAAGTGGCAAGGTATTTCGATAAAAGTGGTGGAAAATCATTCTTTAGTCCTAGCTCTTTACTTGTGCTGTAGCCATTAGGATATATAACTTCACTGTGGAGTAGTTAATTAAATATATTATTCATTATTCAGAAACAGAACTAAACTGATAACTGCACAAAAGTACCTGTTTTCAAGACACATAAGAATCAGTAACAAATGTAGTATTTTTAAAGTTACAATTGGGATGACCCTCAATATACCTTATTGCATGAATATTTCACTGAACGTAATAAAGCACTTGCAAGTTATGGACATGGGCATAGATGAAACCACTTCCTGAGAGCTTCTAGTTTGTCCTCATAGGAATATGAAAAATGGTCCTACCAGGGCAATTTATCAGACTTGGAGAAGAATCCTAACTGTACCCTAGGCCGGTGCAAATCCCTTGCGCTGGCCCAGGAGGGTTGCAAATGTTCCGTAAAGCATGTTTGCTCCTTCTCAGGCGTCAACAGGGCTGGTGCAGGGACGTGCACTGATCCACGGAGACTGCATCCAACCTCCATGCCAACTTGGGGAGAGAGTGTTGCGTTGGCCGAGCTCAGCTGTCACAGTGGTTTGGGGGAGGGCGGGGAAGAGGCAGGAGGGAGGTGTTCCGGGCAGGCAGCGGGAGGTGGGGCTGAGACCGGGCTGTTATGCTGGATCCTAACCCCGTTCCCTGAGCAGTGTGGAGTGGCTTGAAGCCTCTCTGTTCTCCCTGGACTGAGGTGGCGCAAGTCCTAGGAGACCCATTGGTGCTGTGGTGGCTTACCCAGCGGTAAGGGGAAGAGTTTCCCCTTACTTGTGGCTGAGCCACTTCTGGCCCCAATCTTGTGCCGGATACTGCACAGGCCTCCTGGCCTGCCTGTTCCAGCGCAAGATAGGATTACACAGTTGGATATTTAACACATTTATAGCAGTCAGGGTCTGGATTAGAGTTCCAATTCAGTCACCAATATGTGGATATCCTTCTAAGACACTTCCTTTCAGCCCATGTACTTGAGAATAACCTGATCCTAACTTGGCACGTACAGCAGCAGAACACAGTTACACTGTCATAAATGGCCATATGGCAGACTGCAGAGCAAGCTGCCAGAAGCCATATTTGAACCACTGCTGCAAACAGCAGCCAAACCCAGCTACCTCCACCACTGAAGGTAAGCTGGCAGTGGGGGCAGGATGTGACCTGAACAGAGCCTCTGGAGATGTGATGTGGTGGACTGAGGGCAATGGCTCCACCAATATACTCCGCCCTGTTTCAGCTTTAATACTCCCCCTTGTGTCTACTCTAACTTGCACCAGCTAAAGAGCTGGCACAGATTCAAGTAGACTCATAAGGGCCCATGCAGAAGCAGAGTAAGGGCCCAGTCTTATCCAACTTTCTTGCACTGATGTAGCCTTTCCAACAGTGTGTGCACTGATTCCTGCAGTGGAGGGACAGTCAAAGAGGCCTTCTCAAGATAAGGGAATGTTTGTTTGTTTACCTGGGGGCTGCATTGTGCCTTTATTGGCGCTGGAAAATTGGATAGAATTGGGCCCTAAGGTAAGGAAAAGAAACATTTACTTACCACTCCACCCCTGCATGGTCTCTGGCTGCCTGCAGGATGCAGCAGAGCCTGTGCTGTGATCTCTGAGCCTTGCAGGCAGTCTATGGTTTGTCTTAGCCAGTCTGTTATATCATGTACTACAAGTCAATCAGCAAGGAAGGAGGGAGGAGGAGCCAGCCAGGAGTATAAAGCTAGGGCCAGCCATTGCGTGAGGCTCTCTGCAGACGCGTGTGGCCTCTGGGAACCCTAAGTGCCTCTGGGAACTAAGTGCCAGGTAAACTAAGAGTTTAGCATCTGGGCAAGTTCAGCAGCTGGGCGAGGAGGCCAGGGCCCCATACACTGCCCTTCCTCTTCCCTTGAGAAGAGGGCTGCTAACCAGTGTAGGGTTTTTTAAAAGTACCCCTAAATAAAACAACAACAACAACAAAAAGCTATGCAGTCAGACAGCCAGCAGCAGGGTGTTCTGCATCGAGTGCCACATGTATGATTATATGCCTCTGGGGCATAAGTCATGGGTGTGTCCTCGGTGCAAGGAGCTCCAGGGTCTCAGGGAATGCGTCCGCTCCCTTGAAGCCTTGGTGGCCAACCTGGAGAAGCGCAGGCAGGCAGAGGAGGACCGTGGGGAGACTTCCGGGGATAATCAGGCTTCGTCCCAACCTCAGGCGTGCAGCTCCTCAGCTGCCCGGGTGGGAAATCTCAGGGCTGGAGGACGTCATCCTGGAGAGGAGGGAAACAATTCCCTGGGGGGGCCCCTTCTCCAGGGGATGGGCCCATATCCGAACGCACTCAGGATACTCCTCGGTGGGAGAGGGATCGGGGGCTTCTTGTAGTGGGGGATTTGATTATTAGAAACATAGAGAGGGGGGTTTGCGACGGATGTGAGGACCGCATGATGACTTGCCTGCCTGGTGCGAAGGTTGCGGACATCACTTCTCGTCTAGACAGGCTGGTAGACAGTGCTGGGGGAGAGGTAGCGGTTGTGGTGCATGTTGGCACCAACGACGTGGGCAAGTGTAGCTGGGGGGTCCTGGAGGCCAAATTTAGGCTTTTAAGCAGGAAGCTGAAAGCCAGGACCTCAAAGGTAGCGTTCTCTGAAGTGCTACCTGTTCCACGTGCAGGGCCAGCTAGGCAGGCGGAGATCAAGGGTCTCAATGCGTGGATGAGACGGTGGTGTAGGGAGGAGGGGTTTAGATTCATTAGGCACTGGGGAACATTTTGGGACAAGCGGGGCCTGTACAAGAGGGACGGGCTCCACTTGAACCAGAATGGAAGCAGACTGCTGGCGCATAACATTAAAAAGGTGGCAGAGCAGCTTTTAAACTGATCCCTGGGGGAAGGTCGACAGGAGCCGAGGAGCATCCGGTTCGGGACTCCTCATCCCTATGGGATGAGGACGGGGAGGTTAGAGAACAACAAGACAAAGGCAGAGTAGGAGAAGAAATTAGGAAAGGTAGCGTGATGGGATGTGATAGACGGTTTGGCACAATGAGAGGATGCGGGGACAAAGGAGCGAATAAGCAGCGCATCCTGGGGCATTCCGTGTACAAATGCTTTTATGCGAATGCCCGAAGTCTACGAACAAAGGTGGGAGAACTGGAATGTCTGGTGACAAGGGAAAACATTGACATAGTGGGCATAACGGAAACCTGGTGGAATGTGGGGAATCAGTGGGATACCGCAATCCCGGGCTATAAACTCTACAGGAGGGACAGGCAGGGGCGTGTTGGAGGTGGGGTGGCCATTTATGTTAAGGAAGGGATAGAATCCAGCAAAGTAGAGATTGAAGGTGGGTCCGACTCCACCGTAGAATCTCTGTGGGTTAAATTACCAGGCTTGTGCAGCGATGTAATACTGGGGGCGTGCTATCGTCCTCCAGACCAAAAATCGGATGGGGACCTTGAAATGAGGAAACAGATCAGGGAGGTGACAAGGAGGGACAGGGTTGTAATCATGGGGGACTTCAATTATCCTCATATTGACTGGGTCAATTTGTGTTCTGGTCACGATAAGGAAACCGGATTTCTTGACGTGCTAAATGACTGTGGCTTGGAGCAGCTAGTCACAGAGCCCACCAGAGGGCAGGTGACTCTGGATTTAATATTGTGCGGTACACAGGACCTGGTTAGAGATGTAAATGTTAATGAGCCATTGGGGAACAGTGATCATGCTGCGATCCGTTTTGACATGCACGTTGGGAAAAGAATACCAGGCAAATCTCTAACAAAAACCCTTGACTTCCGACGGGCAGACTTCCCTCAAATGAGGAGGCTGGTTAGAAGGAGGTTGAAAGGGAAGGTAAAAAGTGTCCAATCTCTCCAGAGTGCATGGAGGCTGCTTAAAACAACAGTAATAGAGGCCCAGCAGAGGTGTATACCGCAAAGAAAGAAGGGTTCAACTAAGTCCAGGAGGGTGCCCGCATGGCTAACCAGCCAAGTTAGAGAGGCTGTGAAGGGCAAGGAAGCTTCCTTCCGTAAATGGAAGTCTTGCCCTAATGAGGAGAATAAAAAGGAACATAAACTGTGGCAAAAGAAATGTAAGAAGGTGATATAGGAGGCCAAGCGAGACTATGAGGAATGCATGACCAGCAACATTAAGGGGAATAATAAAAGCTTCTTCAAATATGTTAGAAGCAGGAAACCCGCCAGAGAAGCGGTTGGCCCTCTGGCTGGTGAGGGAGGGAAAGGGGAGATAAAAGGAGGCTTAGAGATGGCAAAGAAATTAAATGAGTTCTTTGCATCTGTCTTCACGGCAGAAGACCTCGGGCAGATACCGCTGCCCGAACGGCCCCGCCTAACCGAGGAGTTAAGTCAGATAGAGGTTAAAAGAGAAGATGTTTCAGACCTCATTGATAAATTAAAGATCAATAAGTCATCGGGCCCTGATGGCATCCACCCAAGAGTTATTAAGGAATTGAAGAATGAAGTTGCAGATCTCTTGACTAAGGTATGCAACTTGTCCCTCAAAACGGCCACGGTGCCAGAAGATTGGAGGATAGCAAATGTCACGCCTATCTTTAAAAAGGGAAAGAGGGGGGACCCGGGAAACTATAGGCCGGTCAGCCTAACATCCATACCGGTTAAGATGGTGGAATGCCTCATCAAAGATAGGATCTCAAAACACATAGACGAACAGGCCTTGCTGAGGGAGAATCAGCATGGCTTCTGTAAGGGTAAGTCTTGCCTCATGAACCTTATAGAATTCTTTGAAAAGGTCAACAGGCATGTGGATGTGGGAGAACCCGTGGACATTATATATCTGGACTTTCAGAAGGCGTTCAACACGGTCCCTCACCAAAGGCTACTGAAAAAAACTCCACAGTCAGGGAATTTGAGGGCAGGTCCTCTCATGGATTGAGAACTGGTTGAAGACCAGGAAACAGAGAGTGGGTGTCAATGGGCAATTTCACAATGGAGAGAGATGAAAAGCGGTGTGCCCCAAGGATCTGTCCTGGGACTGGTGCTCTTCAACCTCTTCATAAATGACCTGGAGACAGGGTTAAGCAGTGAGGTGGCAAAGTTTGCAGATGACACCAAACTTTTCTGAGTGGTGAAGACCGCAAGTGATTGTGAGGAGCTCCAGAAGGATCTCTCCAAACTGGAAGAAATGGGCAGCAAAATGGCAGATGCATTTCAATGTAAGTAAGTGTAAAGTCATGCACATTGGGGCAAAAAATCAAAACTTCACATATAGGCTAATGGGTTCTGAGCTGTCTGTGACAGATCAGGAGAGAGATCTTGGGGTGGTGGTGGACAGCTCGATGAAAGTGTCGACCCAATGTGCGGCAGCAGTGAAGAAGGTCAATTCTATGCTTGGGATCATTAGAAAAGGTACTGAGAACAAAACAGCTAATATTATAATGCCATTGTACAAATCTATGGTAAGGCCACACCTGGAGTATTGTGTCCAGTTCTGGTCACCACATCTCAAAAAGGACATAGTGGAAATGGAAAAGGTGCAAAACAGAGCGACTGGGCTGGGGCACCTTCCTTATGAGGAAATGTTACGGCGTTTGGGCAGTTCTGGTCGCCGCATCTCAAAAAAGACATAGTGGAAATGGAAAAGGTGCAAAAGAGGGCAACTAAGATGACTACTGGGCTGGGGCACCTTCCTTATGAGGAAAGGCTACAGCGTTTGGGCCTCTTCAGCCTAGAAAAGAGATGCCTGAGGGGGGACATGATTGAGACATACAAAATTATGCAGGGATGGACAGAGTGGATAGGGAGATGCTCTTTACACTCTCACATAATACCAGAACCAGGGGACATCCACTAAAATTGAGTGTTGGGAGAGTTAGGACAGACAAAAGAAAATATTTCTTTACTCAGCGTGTGGTCGGTCTGTGGAACTCCTTGCTGCAGGATGTGGTGCTGGCGTCTAGCCTAGACACCTTTAAAAGGGGATTGGACAAGTTTCTGGAGAAAAAATCCATTACGGGGTACAAGCCATGATGTGTATGTACAACCTCCTGATTTTAGAGATGTGTTATGTCAGAATGCCAGATGCAAGGGAGGGCACCAGGATGAGGTCTCTTGTTATCTGGTGTGCTCCCTGGGGCATTTGGTGGGCTGCTGTGAGATACAGGAAGCTGGACTAGATGGGCCTATGGCCTGATCCAGTGGGGCTGTTCTTATGTTCTTAAGTCAAGCTCCCCCAAAGTGAGGAAGTCAATGCTGAGATAGTTTGGTCATCTGTAAGGGCTCAAAGTTTCAGCCTATGTTATCATGGTTAGTTTTGTCCTACATGATAAAGTGATTGTCAGTGTACTTTTACCGTGTTTATCAGTGGAGTCAGCTCACATATTAATTTGCAAATCTTGATGAGAAGTTATGTAATATATGGCCATGTGTAAGCCACCCTTAGTTCGTTATTGGCCAGGGAATGGAACAGCTGAAAAGAACTTTGTTTGAACCATCTGTTGCCTAGTGAGCAAGTGGAAGTACCAGCCAGAGGAGTAAGGGGCTCCTGGGGTTGTTTTTTATTGTTATTGAAAGCCCACCTCCACCCCGGTGATCACCTGGATTGAAAGGCAGGGTATAAATCTAAAAATAAATATATTATTAACTACTTTTAGATCCTCCCTTACAGGAGGAAAGGTGAGATATAAATATTTTAAATTTTAAAAAAATATTCAAATTATATTTTCCTTTTTTTCTTCACAGTGACTGTATTTAAAAACAGGAGCTCCTGGATGTTCCTGACTGTTCACAGGTCAGCTACCAATTACCATGTATGTGCTGATGACTGGGAAGAAAATTTGAGTCATTTGGCATGCAGACAAATGGGTTTAGGGTAAGATCAGTAGTTTGTAGTATTGATAACTTTTCTAAGAGTGATCATGACTATGGGTAGTTGATTGAATCAGTTACATTTTCTTAATATGCAAAAATTGTGGGGGGGGGGGGTCACACGTTTCCCCCATTGAGCTTGGGGAGACCAGTTTAAAACAGGAAAATGGAATAGAGCAGTAGTTCTCACACATTTAGCACCGGGACCCACTTTTTAGAATGAGAATCTGTCAGGACCCACCGGAAGTGATGTCATGACCAGAAGTGACATCATCAAGCAGGAACATTTTTAACAATCCTAGGCTGCGATCCTACCACATTTACCCAGGAGTAAGTCCCATTTACTATCATTGTTAAATGAATGTACATAGTAGCTTGTTAAAAGTATAGGTCTGTAACATTTCCCCAAATGCAGTCACATATCATGGTAGCATCAAGTCTAATATATTAAAAATAAAATATTGAAATGTATGGGGACCCACCTGAAATTGACTCGTGACCCACCTAGTGGATCCCGACCCACAGTTTGAGAAACGCTGGAATAGAGGAAAGTGTTAACACATCCGAACTTAGTACTGTGGTCCTAATCCAGTTTGTTCCCCCCTTTTACACAATTATTATTATTATTTATTTTATTAATTTATATCCCGCCTTTATGCCCAAAGGGCACACAAGGCGGCTTACAACAATTAAAAATACAACATTAAAAACAATAATTAAAACAATTTACAAATAATTAAAAATCTAAAAACAAACCCCGTGGATTCTCATATAAAAAGCAAGAAAGCCAGCCAGCCTGTCAACAATTAAAAGCTTTTTGAAATAAAAAGGTCTTCAGTCCACGCCGAAATGTTAGCAAAGAAGGAGCAGTTCTCAATTCTAAGGGGAGGGTATTCCAAAGTTCGGGGGCCACCACCGAGAAGGCCCTCTTCCTGGCCGCCGCCCCTCTCACATCTCTTGGTGGCGGCACAGTCAAAAGGGCCCCCCCAGATGATCTAAGAGCCCGGGCAGGACTGTAAGGAAGGAGGCGGTCCCTCAAATACCCTGGACCCGAGCCGTAAAGGGCTTTAAAAGTCAAAACTAGCACCTTGAATTGGGCCCAGAACAGAACCGGCAGCCAGTGTAGCCGCCGAAGCAACGGCTCGACAGAGTTAAACCGACGTGCTCCAGCCACCACACGAGCAGCCGCGTTCTGTACTAATTGTAATTTCCGGACCGTCTTCAAAGGCAGCCCCACGTAGAGCACATTGCAATAATCTAATCTAGATGTCACTAGGGCATGGGTTACTGTGGCCAGGTCCGCGCAGCTCAGGTACGGTCGCAGCTGGCGAATCAGCTGAAGCTGAGCAAAGGCTCCCCTGACCACCGCTGCCACCTGGGACTCCAGGTGCAGCTGTGGATCCAGGGGAACCCCCAAGCTGTGGACCTGCTCCTTCAGAAGGAGTGCAACCCCATTCAGAGCAGTACGATAGTCCAGTACCCGAGCTGTGGATTTACGAACCAAGAGCACCTCTGTCTTATCCGGATTTAATTTCAGCTTGTTCGCCCACATCCAGCCCCTAAACGCCTCCAGACAGCTATCCAGGACCCCAACCACCTCCTCAGAATCAGGGGGAAAGGAGAGATAAAGCTGGGTGTCATCAGCATACTGATGGCAACCCACTCCAAACCCCTGGATGACCTCTCCCAGCGGCTTCATGTAGATGTTAAAAAGCATGGGGGATAAGATGGAACCCTGCGGCACCCCAAACCTAAGAGGTCAAGGTGCCGAACAGGTGTCCCCCAGAACCACCTTCTGGGATCTGTCAGCCAGGAAGGAGCGGAACCACTTCAATTACTATTAAATTACTTTAAAACGGATGCTGATCATGCTATTGGATCTTCCATAATACATCTAGTTGCTCCTTGAACCTCATCCTATTTTCTCCTCACCCTTTTTCAGCCTCACTTTTCACTTCGGAACCCAGAGGAGGGGCAACTGCTTTTATCAATTCACAGATCAGAAGTTGGGCTGTTAGGAAATCCTTGGACTAATCCCCTGGTTCTCAAACTCCTCAGAAGTTTGAGATCCAAGATAAGTGTGTGTGGTGGAGGGGCTAAGGCAGTGACACAATCCCCAGGATCACACTGCTGCCAGGGACGGGATGGGTTTTTTTTTTAAAAAACATACCTGCAGCCAGTGCTGGAGCCCTGGTGGCTCTGGGGGGTCCAGGGAGTCCTCTGCAGGGCTTCCTGTGTCTCTAAACATCTAAAAATAACAATCTCCCCCAAACCTGGGCACTTCTGGTTTTGTGGTGAAAACCGCAAGTGCCCATTTTTTGTTATTGTTAGATGTTTGCAGGTGCTGGGAAGCCTGTGGAAGCTCCCTGGCCCCGTCAGGGCTTCAGCACTGGCTGCAGGTAAGTAAAAAAAAAAACCCTCCCAGCCCTGGCAGCAGCACAGTCCTGAGGATTGTGTTACTGCCTTCCCCCGCCACTTAAGGGGGCCAGAGGCAGTTGCAACGTCCCAGTTTGAGATCCTCTGGACTAAACAATCTGAATACAATACTATATGATTATTTTGAATATGTAGATCAGCACTAAAGAATAAAAGAGACAACCAGCTTACATACTTTTTCTTAGGCTGGACAAAACGTTTATGTTTTTGGTCCAGCTCTCTGTCTTTCTGGAGTTCAGATTCCCCACGGTAAGATAAGCTTATCAATGGGTCATTATTTGAAGTCATAAGCCCTTACCCTTGAGCAGAAGAAGTTGGAGAAGCAATTTGGAACATTCTGTGCCAAGAGGTTTGTTGGGTTTTGTGCAGGGCTTTTTTTTGTAATGGAATGCACCGGAACGGCACCTTTTTCCCCCCCTCCTGGCCCCCACCTTTTTTCCCCCTCCTCCTGGCCCCCACCTTTTTTCCCTCCCTGCGCCACCCAGCACTGCTGGCTAAGGAGGGATTTGAACCTCCAACCTTGTGCTCCACAGCCCAGTACTCTCTCCATTGGGCTATAGGAAAGCCTAGAGTTACAGTGTTCAGAACTAATATATAAGGTCCTGAGCCCAGCTGGTGGCCATCAGCGCCTCAAGTATTAGTTCCAAACACTTTGAGCCTAAGACTTCCAGTGGCTCAGTTACTAAAGTGCTGGTCTGTGGAGCCAGAGGTTGGGGGTTCAAATCCCCGTAAGGAATAATTTCTTTTCTTCTTTTTTTTTTTTTTTAGGTGGGGAGGTAAATAAATAAAAGATTACACTTGTTAATCTTAAACTTGTTCTTGTGAGTGGGTTCCTGCACCTTTTATTTTACTTTTTTTACAAAAAAAGCACTGCCCCTGCCTCACAGCACTCAGCTCTCGCCTGAGCCCAGCCCGCCTTTCCTCTCCCCGCGCTCTGCTTCCCGCGCAGCTACCAAGCCAGTGAGGGCGTGGGGACATGTGCTGAGGAGGAGGAGGAGGACGACGACGACGAGGGACAGCCAGCCAGGGAGACGGGTTGCAGCACCCAGGTACTGGCTTGGCAGAGGAGGGGGAGAAGGAAGCTGACTGGTGCAGCCCCTGCACCTGAGACAGCCTAGGCATGTCTACTGAGAAGTAAGTCCCCTTGTGTTCAGTGGGGCTTACTCCCAGGAAAATGTGGATGGGATTGCAGCCCAAGCCTATGCAGGTGTATTGAGAAGTAAGTCCCCTTGTGTTCAGTGGGGCTTACTCCCAGGAAAATGTGGATGGGATTGCAGCCCAAGCCTATGCAGGTCTACTCAGAAGCAAGTAATTCATTCATTTTTATAGTTATTAATATAAGGCTTGGCTGATCTAAATTAATTAAGCAAAAATTATTACTAATAATTTAGTAGCTTTGTAATGTCATCAACAGGAGATTTAGGTTTTTAACTATAAATGGGGAAGCTTAAGTGTCCTTGCTGCATTATAACAACACTTAGGAAATATGTATTCCTCTGTGCAGTAGGTCAGATCATTGTTGTCTATTAATTTTTGGTTTTTTTAGACTATATTTAATAATCACTATTATTATAATGGGGAATGGGGACATAGTACACAGGGGAAAGGGGGGAAACACAAAAGATGGGTTAATGAATTGATTAAGTTATGAAGTTATGAATCAAAAATCATGTGGTCACACACCCTCTATTGGTTCAAGATGAGTTGTAAAATAGATTATATTCCGGTATTATATAATTTATCTATTTTACAATTCATCTTTTGTGTTTATTCTTCTGCTCCCCCCCTTGTGTGCTTATATTGCGCATTCATTGTTATCTGATCACATATTTCTCTTTTTTTTGCACCAATCATGTTTCAATGTCTTGAGCCAATAGAGGGTATGTGACCACATGATTTTTGATCCATAACTTGTTTATTAATCAATTAATTAACCCATCTTTTGTGCCCCTCTCCCCTGTGTGCCAATTGATTTGGGGTCAAACAAATATGTAGAGTGATGTAATGTAATCATTTTTTATATTTTGCCTTCATCAATTGTTTTAACCAATATTTATTAAATGTTTTAAAAGTTTTAATTAATTTTTTTGGTTGTTACATATTTGCAAATACATGCAACAAGCCATGATATAATCCTTGGTGTGTGCTCCAGTGGTGGTCCGTCTCTTTTTGTTCTTCTCTCTTGAAGATCTCTCCTCATTTTCTAGTTCTTAAGTAGTTGGGGAATGGGGATTTAAAGAGAGAGAAATGAGATGAATGAATAAATAAAAGATTTATTTTATTTTAAATAAAAAAATATTATATATATTTATATATACATATATATATATTAAATAAAATATTTTATTTTAAATAAATTTAAAAATAAATAATAATAATAATAATAAAACTTTATTTTTATCCCGCCCTTCTCCCTAACGGGACCCAGGACGGCTAACAACATATTAAAAAAAACAAAAACAGATTTTAAAAACGTTAATACATAGCAGATAAAAACATTTAAAAACACACTACAGAGGCCATAAAAACAGTAGTCAGATTAAAAGAGTAAAAGAGCAGATCACTGAGGAATCAAGCCTGTAAAACTAAAAGATGTATAAAAAAGTTAAGAAGGCCAGAAATCAGAAGGCTTGTTTAAACAACAGTGTTTTCAGGCCTCGCCGAAAACTCTCAAGAGTTTTATAAAAAATAAATAAAAGATTAACAAGTCGTGAGTTCCTGCACCTTTTTTTTTTTTTTTTACAAAAAAAGCACTGGTTTTGTGGGAACTGGCACTGAATTTGCATACTTCAATATCCCCACAATAACAGCTTAACTAATATATTTGTAATTTAAAAGGTTATGTTGAAGAATGCAGGCCTCCAGTGTTGTCTCTATTAAAGAAAGCTGATTTTACCGTCTGTAGCAAACAGACTTGGGGAAACAGGGAACAAAAGACTAATTTAAAAATATGTTCTAAGTTAAGACATTATTTTTCTTTATAAGGAAAACTATTTATTTGAAAAATGATACAATCTGTTTACATTAAATGTTCTGTATTAGGAAAATTAGATTTTCTATATTAAACCATACAAAGAAGTTAAAAATACAGGGTATCTCAAGAAGACATACACATACTTTTCAGTGTCAAATTTGTTATAATTCAGACTTATACTGCATATGGTGTACACAGAAGCAGTTGTTTGACCCAGTTAATTAGTAAGTTAGTTAATGAATTTGATCTAATTAAAATTAGCTCAAAATGTTTTGCACTAGTATCTCTACACCGTTGACATCATTGATTAACAGCCCAGTCCTAAGTGGGCCTTCTGCCACCCGTGCTAGCATTTTGGTGGCATAAAGTCCTTTATGGCTGTTGCGAACACAACATGCTGTCCAGAGTAGCTAAAGCACTGCTACAAGGGGTGAGCAGCAGCAGCAGCCAACCAGTCGATCCTCCGTACCTGCCGCTGGTACCTGGGGCACTGCCACTACAGTGTCCCGTATGCCAAGGAAGAATGCAGACCTCACAGAGGTGCCTGTATAGTCTCTGCCCTCCCTGGGAGAGGGAAAGGAAGGGCCATGATGATAGGAACTTCTGATACTGCCTGCAAACTCCAGCAAGTTTGGGTTGGGCTTGTAATGAATTTGAGTGGAGGACAAACTGTTCAGTTCACTGTTATGAGCCCCAAATTCTGAACTTCAACACAATCATCTAGATAGATCAAAAGAAAGTAAGCAGTCTTATGCCATTTGCAGACAAGGAACAGTTTATCATGTACATGCTGAATATACTAAATGGATCATGCAAAAGTAATAATTTAATGTGACAGAAAAATGCATGACGAATAAGCCATGTAGTCAATAGCATTCAAAAGGAGGACCTGAATCTAGTTCATTTTGCCAGCCCTACTCAGATTATTTCCATCTGACTGCCCTGACAACAAGCCTTGCCAAAATACCACTTTTGTTCATTCATTTGCAGTTTGTATGGTCAAAAGCTAGAACCTGTCTTAAACCATTCTGAAAGGAATCTAGTTGAAACTGAGAAATAGACTCTGAAGAGCTGTAGCATGTAGTGTTTCTTCATGAGAAATGTCAAGGCTTTTAGAGTGTTTATTCATGATTCTCGGGTTCCTTTCTCCTGGACTGTTCTCCAGAAATATATTTATAGAGAGCTTAAAGAAAAAAAAATTACTTATGACATGGATCAAGTATCATCAATTTTTGCTAAGTATTGGTCTTTATGGGAAAAGATCAATCACCTTTCCTATCCCCCACCATTGATGCTGCTGCAGTCACACTGATGGAGCATGTGCTGCATCCAGTTGTGGTTGAGGGGGGACGATGGGACAGCCAGCAGGAGGATAAGTAAATCTTTTTTAAAACACACAGTATAATATAATACAGGTGGCACTTGTTATCTGTGAATTTCATAATCCACAAGTTCCAAACCAATGGGGGAAGGGCTCACCTGGTCCCTCCGAAGGTGACCAGAGCTGCACTCCTGTCACCTCCAGAGGGTGTTCTAAGCCTCAGATAGGCTGCCTGTGGGCCTCAGAATGGCTGTATCAAGCAAAAAGACACAACTTCTGATTTCTCATGGATACTGAAAGTGATGTTTAAATGCCTTTAAAAGGCATTCTGAGGGCCAGGGAAGCCCTCAGCAGCTCTGTTTGCCTTAGGAGGTTTAAGGGACCATTGATTCAATTGTCCATGGATTTCGGCATCTGCGGGGGTTCCAAGAACCAAACCCCCGTGGATACTGAGGGCTGACCTGTATATTAAAATATATGCAATATATAAAAGTATATTTTTTAATATTTTATGTTGCATATAATTAAAAAAATTACTTATGCCCTGTTAGCCTGTCCAATCACCCATGGGTCTTCTTGGACCTACCACAGCTGTTTTGCTGGCGCATGTCCAGAGAGAGGAAAAGAACAGGGTGGCCTAGGAAAGAGGGGATAGGATCTAGTGTGCACTGGTGCCACTGAGATCCACCCCCTGTAATGTGAGAAGTAGCACCAAAATATGTTTTTCAGTCCAAATTGAGAAAAGTCCAGTAGAGTTAAGTGGAAACCTAACAAACAAATATTGCATTCTGGAGGGAAGTGGGAATTGTTTAGCATGAGGCTTACAGCCCAATCACCCAATCCCATGCTCTGGTGCTGCTATGAGGTACAGAGGCACCAAAATGGCTGCCACCTGCTATTTAGCTGGCACAGAACTGAGGAGACCCATCCTGGGCTCTGTGGCTCTGGAGGGGACATTGGATTCGGTGGCAGCCTCTGCCACCATCCCTACCCCTTCTGGGCCCAATCCACCCTCCAGCCCTCCCTCCCTCTGCCCAGTTCTGCCTCTTCCCCTGTCTTCCCCCTGCCCCCAAAAGCCTCCCGATGGCCTAACATTGCTCGGCACTCCTCTCTGCCAGTGCAGCGGCCTCTCTGCCAGCATCAGAGTGCCTTACGGCACTTTTACGGCACCCACCACCAGTGGTGGGGCTGGAGCACCAGCAGTGCACTGGTTTGGATTGGGCCCCAAAATGTATGTTCTTTGGTTCCTATTGTAATCAACTCTAGTGCCTGTCTTACAAATATTATAAAGTTATTTTCTTAAGACTTAATCTTTGTCCCTTCTGGATCTGAATGAACTAAGTACAGATCGAGACTGTATAATTTAATGACTGATTAACTAAATGCACCAACAGAATGCTTGCATACATAGCCTTGTAATAGAGAACTTCACATACAGAGGGGAAGTTTTACTTATCCAAAGGCACCAGAAACCAAAAATTGGACTTGCAGACTTGTCAGCTCTGATTATTAGCTTCTGAGGTGTTTTTTTAAGAGATATATTTCAATATAATGAGAAATATTCTTCTCTCTGAATATCACCTTAAGGAAAATAAAACCCTCCACTCCATGAACACACCTGATAATATCTTTTTAGAAAAGCAAGGGGAATTAGACTGACAGATACTTAATGGGTAAGAAAGAATGGATAGAAAGAGGAAATCCATGGAGAGACAGACACTGAATGGGATCATTAACATTACAACAAAACAGTAATGCATTAGGCAGATGTAAGGTAAAATGAGCTATGCATTGAGCCTCTAGAGAAAATGCTTGCAATTTCCATTTCCCCCTCTCACTCCCTCTCCTGGAAGACATTTTCTCACTAATAATATAATATCTGGTCCAATTATTTGGCAAAATCTTTCTCTGAATCATCTATAGAATTATAATTCAATTGTTTAAGAACTGTTTTCAGTGTTAGTTACCCCACATGAAAGGCTACAGAAAAATCCTCACTGCTGACAGGACACAAATTGTAATGTTGAAAAACATTTTATGTGCAGCATCTGCCTGTCTGTGCTGTGTTGCTGAAACACTGTCTGTGCTAAGGACTGTGTACACGTTAAGTAGCTTTTAAATGTTACACTCTTCACATACAGTCTCCAGATGAGCCAGGGTGTTTCAGGGTCTGTATGCGGTGTGAGTCTTCCCTGTGAGCTGGAGACTCTGAGGCATCATTTTCCATACATTTCAGGTTTTGAGAACAGTGCATGTGCTAATCTATTGTCAAATGTGTGTTTGTTTCAGGGGGGCACCTGTAACAGAAATTGTACCAGTGTACGAACAGCCACAGCACAAGAAATGGCTGAATCTCCGCTCTGACTGGGAGAGCAAAAACATGTCCACATTACATGCCCTTTTAGTAGCAGGGTAAGAAACAGCTAGCCTTCTATGTATTACAACTAACTTTTAGCTCAACCACCCTCATCCAGAATAGGAAATCAGCATCTTAAAAGAGCCTTTGCATGGAGATTCACTTGCTGTATGGGTGCAGACAGACTGGATGCATATTTGGACATATATTTGGATGCATATATGACCCACGCTTACATTCAGAAATTTGGCAGATTCCTCAAACTTTGAGAAATGTGGATATCAAGATTCAAAATGTCTGTACAAAGTAACAAATTTCACAATGACCATTTCAGATTCGTTATTTACTAATTCATGTCAAAATATGACACTTCACATTCATTTTAGCAGTAGAATAATTCCTACAAGGGGAGGTGAAAATTATAAAATATTTCTTACATCCCATTTATTAGTGAGGAAGCTGTTGTAGCGTTGGTTAGGACTACGAGGTCTACTAACACAAACCTTTTAGTGATATTAATAAAACACAAATATTGCCTCTAAAAATCACAACTCCTCCTGTTTTCCAAATTTGTTATTTAATGAGAGATAAAAATCATTTGTGCCTGTAGGAGCTATTCAGCAGAAAAATTATGCAGGTACTTATGTGGGCACAATGTGTACTAGTGGAATTGTCCCTCATGAAAACTATTATTTCTATGCAGGTTGCCATGCAGAAGCAGAAGCATTATTTCTCTTCTCTGCACCAAAGAAGGTATGATTCATCTAACTATAAAGGATGATATTATAATTGATAGAAGCCTTCAAATCACACACATGCCCCATCCATTTATAAAAATCTGTGACTACTTGAGAGCCTAGGAACCTCTTGATTTACAGTAATCACATAATTTCTAATTAATTTTCAAATGCTTTACTATTCCCCCCTCCCAGCAAACTGCCACCCTGAGGTCAACTAAAGTAAGAAACAACAAGGTTGGGAGAAGGGATCCCTCTCCACTAACAAGGGGAGGAGGTCTAGGCAAAAATTCTACTGAACAGAATCAGTGATAGAATAGCATCTGAAAGGGACACACAAGTGGGGTTGCTAACCATCTCCTCCCAGTAGGGCTGTTGGGCCCTTGCAGGTTATATAACTGTTAGCCAACTAAAAGCTGCAGTGAGGTCTGACTGCACCAGTTGGTTCATTGGCTGACATGCAGTCTGCAAAGCCACTGGGGCTTGACTGGAAGTAGGTTAGCTACCTTGCCAGGCAGCAGCTGGGCTCACAGTGGTCACTGGTTGGGGTTTGTATGGTGTCTTTACCTGTGGGACAGCTGCCTGTGGGGAACAGGGAGAAACACAGAGAGGCTAACAAGGAGTTAGCAGCAGCATCGATCAGACCTGTTCTCTGGATTGAGATGCATTTTTGGTGTTTGTGAAAGGAAAGTCCTGCCACTAGAGTGGCGGTGGTGCCCTGTTGGGGGCAGGGGCATGGTGGCTCAGAAAATTACGCTTCCTTATTATTTATCTCATTACTTAATAGCTTTCTTGGATATACATAGCCTTTCATATTTTTGGATTTGTTGTTTTATTTTCTAATCTTTATGTACTTTTCATGTGTGTTACAGACTGCATTTAGGGAAAATGGTTGGGTATATTCGTGAGAATTTTACTAAGGAATTTGTTCTAATCACAAGATCAGATCCTATTTTTATAATTATTCAATTTAACGCCACTGCCCTCCATAGACTGAACTGGCAGTGATGTAACGAGACCATGATTTGGTTTTGTTGCAGTGTCTTTCATTTGCAATAGTCCTTTAAATATCTTTCTGCACAATCAGCTTATTGAGCATTAGAAGCTTATTTGGTCTTAGTTTGTTCACATGGTCCACAATGGAACACTGTTGCAAGAGTATTGCATTTTTACTTTTTTTTGCCCCAAATGCTCAAAGTTCAATAGTTTGGAAGTCTTACCTGTTTTGAATGGTGTTCAGGGGTTAAGAATGACCTGGCAGAAAGGTGGTTTAGGGCCCAATCCTATCCACACTTACTTGGGAGTAAGCCCCATTGACTATAATAGGACTTCTGAGTAGACAAGCATAGGATTGGGCTCTTATTGTATTGTCATCAGATTTTTTTGTCATGGAATTTATGCCTGTTACCTACCTTGAGACTTCAGGGTTAAATAAAATAACTATTTAGTGTCTGACTCTCCTGCATGAGGTGATCTCTCTGTAGGAAGTGGTCCTTTTTCTTATTAGTCACAATACAAGAACAATCTATAGAAGAGTGCAGAGAACATAATCTTTCTATTAGTCTGCTTATTGATTAATTAATGTATTATTAAATAATTAGTCTGTGTCTGTGTATGTATTGTGCTGGTATAGAATCCATTGTATATTAGGCAGATTTCTAAAACCAGTAGTGATTAATCAAGGAGACAGCTTCTGTATGCCTAGAAATAAGTATGCAAAAATAAAACATTAACCATCTTTAAACATTCATCAGTGGGTTGCTGTGGAATAGATGAGTGAAATGGAAGAAGTAGCATTAGTAGCCCCATCCTAACCAGCACTTGCGCAGCAGGGCCGCACAGCCGACACTGTATCCTGCGCTGCCTAGGAGCAGGCTGGAGGTCACCCTCCAGAGTCAAGGGAAGCTAGAGCTCCCCTCACCTCCATGTGGAGAGGCTGCAGAGGCCTGCTGGAGGCCCCCTCTGAAATGAGATTAAACTGAGAATGTCTTCGTTTACCGTCATACTCCTAACCACTACTTTGCACCAGCTCTCTGGATATAAGTCCCAGTGGCGTAGCTAACCAGCACACCGCCCCGGGACACACCATCAGCCTACTGCTCCCTGCCCAACCTGGAAATAATTGCAGTAGCATGGTGACATTGCCACAATTGCTTCCTGTATGGCCAATCAGCCACGCCAAGAAATGGCAGATTGGCTATAATTACTTTAGGCACAATTGGTCATGCCTGAAGTAATTGTGGCTAATCGGCCATGCCTAGGAAAGCTGATTTCTGCCTACTCCTGAAGCCCTTCTCAGCACAGTTGCCAGGAAAGGGGTTGGCCACTCTCCTGGAGACTTCAGTGAGACTCACTGTTTCTCCCCATGGGGCTGGCAACATGAGTGGGAGCTGCTGCAGAGGTGACTGAGAATCACCTCCACTGCACCTCTCAGACGCGTTGCTGCCCCCCCCCCCCGAAGATGAAATCTGCTGCCCAGTACCATGTGGTACCATAGATCATGTGCCCAAACTTTTTGGCAGGAGGGCCGCATCATCTCTCTGACACTGTCAGGGGCTGGGGAAAAAAATTAATTTACATTTAAAATTTGAATAAATTTACATAAATGAATACATTAGAGATGGAACATATATAAATGAATACATTTTACTGAGCTTATTTATAATACACATACAGGCATGATTTGATAAAGACACATGAGTACTATGAACTTTGTAACTTATTGTGAGTGGTGGAGCTGTTGTCTCGAGGGAGGGAGAGAAACGATCCTTACAGCAGCAACCAAACTTACTTATTCCAAAGCATAACTAAACTAAAACAGAATAGGGATGGAGGGGGAATGTTCCTGGACTGCAGCACCCACACTTATTCACCCCAAAGAGAAGTAAATTAAAACAAAATAGGGATGGGGAGCAGAAACGATCCTGGACTGCAGCACCCACACTTACTCACCCCACTCACTGTTTTCCAAAAAACAGGAAGTGATGTTCTAAGACAGAGGTGCCCAAACCCCGGCCCTGGGGCCACATGCGGCCCTTGAAGCTTCCCAATGCAGCCCTCAGGGAGCCCCCAGTCTCCAATGAGCCTCTGGCCCTCCGGAGATTTGTTGGAGCCTGCACTGGCCCGACGCAACTGCTCTCAGCGTGAGGGCGACTGTTTGACCTCTCGCATGAGCTGTGGGATGAGGGCTCCCTCCATTGCTTGCTGTTTCATGTCTGTGATGCAGCAGAGGCAGCAAAGGAAAGGCCGACCTTGCTTTGTGTAAGGCCTTTTATAGGCCTTGAGCTACTGCAAGACCTTCATTCATTCATATAAGTTCATCTTTAATATATTCATTTATGTAAACTTATGCAAATTTATTCAAATTTGAAATGTAAATTAATTCTTTTTTTCCCCGGGCCCCCGACACAGTGTCAGAGAGATGATGTGGCCCTCCAGCCAAAAACTTTGGACACCCCTGTTCTAAGACCTTAAAAGGCCTTCAGAGGCTTTTGAAGGGGTTCCCCAGCCCTCCAAAGGCCGTTTAAGGCCTTAAAATGGTTTTCGGTTTCAGAAAAACTGGAAGTGACCTTCTTAGGTCTCCTAGAGGGCCTGTGGCCTCCCCAGCCCTCAGAACACCCTTGCCTCTGGAGAGCTCACTGCGGGCTGCATCTGGCCCATGGGTTGGGTTTGGGGACCCTCACCATAGATGTATAGGCAGCTGCACCACTGATAAGCCCAGCATGAAGAACACTTTACTGAAACAAAGTATTTACTGAAATGTTTATACATTTACCTTCGTATTCAGTTTTCGGAAACTTTGCTTCATCATCTTGAAAGATGCTCAACTTTGGAGTTGATATCTGAGTTTCCAGAAAATTCAGGTCAAATTCTGTCCCATATTAGCATAATGTTCCTGTTTTCTTATTAGATTGTGGGCGTCGCCCCGCAGCTCGCATGAGCAAGAGGATCCTTGGTGGCAGGACTAGTCGCCCTGGACGGTGGCCATGGCAATGTTCCCTGCAGAGTGAGTCAAGTGGGCACATATGTGGCTGTGTCCTTATTGCAAAGAAATGGGTATTGACGGTGGCACACTGTTTTGAAGGGTGAGTGGTGCTGAGAATGCCTCTTTACTTATTGGCATAGGAATTATAGTTAGGAAATTAGAGAAAGGGTTCTTAAACAGTGGTCTTGTATAATTTTCAGCTAGTCAGCCAGCAAACTGCCCTTCTGATCCTGATCTGGCCATTAATGTTCAGAAGCATTTATTATGTGGAGCTCAGGCATTAGCCTTGTTCACACAAACGTTGTGGGGATACTGTCCATTTCACCATGGGAACAGTGTGACCAGATGTCATAATGATGAAAGAGGACAAGGCATCCCAAAATGTAGGACATCCAAGAAAAATGTAGGACATGACAAAATAAAAGCTAAAAACACTTGTATGTTGATTTTATATGTTAATTTAAACACTATATTACTTACTATTATATGTAAAACTATATTACATATAATTTATTATATATAATTTATTAATTGCAAGAAGGCTATGTTCTGCCTGCAGGGATGACTCACAGGGAAAAGGAGCATATTTAAGCTCTTTTCCAGGACATGAGGCTAAAAAAGAGGACATGTCATGGAAAAAGAGGACATCTGGTCACCCTGTGTGGGAAGAACGAGACCATACTCATTAAGTCCCACCCCCTGTGCAGATGCAACTGCAAAGTCCCATTCTCATGCATACAACATTTAGAAGTGCAGACAAATTCTGTGTGTGGAGGGCAGGACTTAGTGACAGCTCAGTCCTATTCAGGATTTGACTATCAGGGGCAGGGTGTTATGTCAGCGGAAAAGTCTTCCGCTATCTGAAATGGCTGAGTAGGTGGTCATTTTCTGAGTGCTTCTGCAAGAAGCAGCAGTGCTCCAACCCTGCCAACAGACCTGGCATGCCCACTGGGGAAGATAAGGCAGCAGTAGGGGTGAGGGTGGGCAGGAAGGGGAGAAATTGGGCAAAGAGGGTGGCGGAATGGGGCGGGGAGGTGGAGGAACGAGATGGATCCAGCAGCAATGGCATGCATTGGATCCTATCTCCTCTTTTCCAAGCCTCTTCCTTCTCCTTGAACTTGCACCAGCAACAGAGCTGGTGCAGGTCTGAGGAGATCCATTGTTTAGTGATAGGCTTATGGAGGAGCAGGGGAAAATAATTCCCCCTTCCACTTCCAAAACCTCCCAATCTATCCACCCCTTACTGGATACAACTTGCATCTTTTTGTTGCAGCTGCATTGGTGGGAATGGACAGGATTGGACTCTGAGTATGTCAAAACAAGGGCGGTACTTAGCAAGCTGCTCTTGGCTTTCACTGCATTATGTGAACAGAACTATGGTGTTTCCATGGGCCGCAATTGGTCTCAGCCATCCAGAGCTGTAGTTTCTGAAAGACATTTCTGGAAGAATTTCATAGTTGCTTGAAACTATCAACATTTAGAACGGTGCTTTGGCCTTCTGAGTTAATAAAATTGCACTGTGTAGAGCAAATATATCCAAATAGACAATAATTTTTAAACATTTATTTATTTAGGCAGGGAACATATATGTAAATCAATTATCATCTTGCTCTACCCACCACCGCCTCCCTACCCCTTCTGCCACCTGACACTTTGTCAAACCTCGCTGGGCATGGAGGGAAAGTTCTTCCTCTCCTAAGATCCGTCAAGCTGAGAGGCACCAGATGGCAGAAGTGGTAGGGTGATTGTGGTAGTAGGGTAGGATTTTCAGTGATGCGTACCCAAAAAAAGGAAGAGAAGCAATGGAATTTTGGTGCCACTGCAAGCTTCAGGTGGGCCTGGGTAGAGTTGGCACCAGTGTTTGTAGCCAGTTGCATGATCTGTCTGCATCTCCAATCAATCTAATTCCTGGATTAGAAATCAGCACAGTTCAGTTGCCTTCACAAGTAAATCAATCACATTCTGTCTGAGGCAGCAAGCCTATATGCACTTACCATTTAAATGAATGGAATGTACTTCTGAGTAGACATGCATAGGACTACACTGTTTGTCTGGTCACTGAAAGATAATATTTTCAAGTTCAATTTGAAAGGACTCATGATACGATGCCTGATTTTTTTAATCCATGGTTATTTTGGTCTTATTAGATAAGACGCCTGTATGACTTCGTATTGCCCCAAGGATGCAATAAAATTAAAATTAAAAACAGTCTTTCCTTCTCATGAGGAACTAAAACACAGTACATGGTACTGATCAGGCTACCCAAGAAGAATCATAGCCTACGTCTTGGTTTGATCATGAGAGTAAAAAATATCTTTATGGTTTGAAATGCCAGTCTTTGTATACCATATTATTTCTGTCAGTTAATAAAATAGTCTCTATGTTGCAATAAAGCACTTTAAAGCCATTTAGAACACGAGTGCTGTTTAGTAATGGACAATGGACATTAATGTCTTTATCCCAGAATTGCCTGTGGCTTAAACTCCATCAATGGCCAATGGTCATTCAACTGTTCCTCTTGAACTTATTGTGTAAATTCTATTAAAAAAGAAAACAGTGAAGTTACAAAACCTAAGAGAGAACAGTTCACATCGCTATTCATGTTTGAATGAACCTGATATTAATCTGCTATGCAAAAACCTTTGAAATGTCAACTTATCTAAACACATGTAGCCCCCAGTCTTAGTAACCACTTTAGTAACCATCTAAACAATGGAATTTCCATAGGCAGTCTTCAGTCAGATCATTAAAAAAAAAGCCAGATTCTTATTTAATATAAAAGGTGATCTTTCTCATAGCCATAAAAAGAGGTATGATATTCATAATTTCTCTTGTTGGGCAAAGCTTAATTTCCCTTTTTACCTGAAGGTCCAGTAGAAGTCAACTTTCAAAACAGGCTTTTGCAATAATGAATAGTGGTGGACTTTCTCAGCCCCACACCCCAAGGTAAAGGTCTGCAATGGCACCCCCTGTGGGCTGTTGCTGCCCACTGCATGCAGTCTGCCCCTCCCCACTCATCTGAAGCTCATGGAGCCTAGCGCAACCCCAGGCTGCATCAGAGAAGCTTCCCCAGGCTTCCCCAATGCTATAAACTGTGCTTCTGGAAAAACAGAAGCACAGTTTCTGACCCTGTCGGAAAGGCTTCTGTCGGAGATGTTCCGTGGAGTCATAAAGGCTTGCTCCTGGGGCATTTGCCTCATTGAATATAATGGGAGGTCCGCCACTGATAATGAATGAGTAGCATGGTGCTGTGGTGAATGTATTGGTATGGGATTGGTGAAATTCTTACTCAAGCCATGAAGGTTGCTGGGTGGTCTTGGGCAAATTGCTCTCAATTTGCCTAACCAGTTTACTTTTTATTGTGAGAATTAAATAAACCCTTGTACACTGCCCTGAACTTTTAGGAGGAAGAACAGTATAAATATGTCAAAAGTAAATTACAGCACTGTCATGTCTAGTCAGAAATAAGCTTCATTGAGTTCAGTAGAACTTACTTCCAGGCAAGGGGTGTCTAGGATTGCAGCCTTAGTATATATTATCGGTTGCATTCAGCACTGCATAAATTACTATCCAATATGGTCAGTACATGAGCATATCATTTTAGGTACCTATTATTTTCTGAATATATCATTTAATATGTTCTTCATCACTTTTACATGACAGAAAGTGTAGAAGTGACCATCTCCATTTAAATGTCCAATTGAATTTTGTTCATTTCAGTATTGGGGGAAAAAAAACCTTGTTTCCATGGGAAATATAGCTTATATATTTGTTACTTTTATGGAATAGAGGAATAGAGGCCAAGCAGGCAGCTAAATTCTAAGTGCATATCTTATTTCTTTCCTGTTCGCCAGGAGGGAAAACCCTGCTTCATGGAAAGTGGTATTTGGTATCAACAACTTGGATCATCCTTCAGTCTTTATGCAGACTCGCAAGGTGAAGACTGTTATTCTACACCCCCGCTATAACCGAGCCGTGGTGGATTATGATATCAGCATTGTCGAACTTAATGAAGACATCAATGAGACAAGCTACGTAAGGCCAGTCTGCCTTCCTAGCAGGGAGCAGCTTGTTCAGCCAGATACCTATTGCTACATCACAGGCTGGGGACACATGGGAAATAAAAGTAAGATAAATGTTTTCCAGATTGTTGCACAAATCTATTTACCTTCCACCAACCTCTGTCAGTTAGTAGCGCTAATGGAAACCTGCCATTTCAAGTGAAGAACCTTTGTTCCTTATGAAATATCTGAAACTAGGAAATACCCCAGCCAAAGTCTGCAGCTTGTTGACACTTGTTATGTCATTTCATGTTTAAATGTGACATCAGGCCCAGAATCCAAAGAAGGGATATGTACTTGAGAGAGAACTGTACTTGCAGCTGGTTTTCATTATTGTTTAGCTACACTGTTTCTCACTGCCATAAGCTAAATCTGTTTTCTAAACAGAATAGCAGTTTGGCTCTTCAGCAGAGCTAACTTCTATGACAGAAACATACAAGCAATATGGTGTCTGCACCTTCAGTTCTCTCCCATATAATGCAGGTCCCTTTTTTAAAATCCTGACCATGGTTTTGAGTTACTTTCCAGCAGCATTCTCTTATTCCTAAAATTGATGGTTGCTAACATTTGAATGAGTGCACTCGCATACAAACCCATAAATCTGCAAAGAATTTGAATCAAGTTCCAAAAATTATCAAAATCTATTTCTTTATTTATATCGTCCTGTTCCCCTCCTGGTAGAGAGGTGCTCAAGGCAATCAACAAATGCATTTATACAATAAAAACAATGTATTCAACAATATATTGTATGAATATGTATATATGTATAAAAAGAAAAACCCAGTGTTGAATATAAAAACAATGCCAGAACGTTTTAACTAATCAAAACAACAGAGCATGACTACCCATGACTAACAAGAAAATTAGGCTTCAGCATAAATGGAACAAAGGTCTTTAGCCATCACCAGACCAGAGGCAGGGATGAAGGATGTTCAGGGGCAATGAGTTCCACAAATTGAATGCCACTGTGGAATAGGCCCTCTCATGTGTCACTGCCAAATGCATCTCTGCCAGAGGTGGAACATGCAAGAAGGCTTTCAGTTGACCATGGGGAATGGGCAGTTTTATACGGGGAGGCGGACCTTCAGGTATTCTGGTCCCAACCTGCTTAGTGCTTTAAAGGTCAAAACCAACAGCTTAAATTGCACATGCAAATAGACCAGAAACCTGTGCAGTTGACAAAGCAAGGACATTTCATTTATCATGCCTACTACCAGAGAACAATTGTGGCTGAGCACTCTGAAGTAGCTGATATTTCAGGTTGGTCGTCAAGGGCAATATGTAAAGTATATTACAGTATATACTTCATCTGACTTGTCAGCAGTGCTGATGCCAGCTTGCTGGGCCCTGGAGCAAATGCTTGCACTGGGTCCCCCAAGGCATCCTTCATCCATCCTCTAATAGTGCATTAGCAGCAACTGTTACCCTGATCTCATCTGATCTCGGAAGCTAAGCAGGGTCAGGCCTGGTTAGTACTTGGATGGGAGACCACCTTGGAATACTGGATGCTGGCCAGGGCCAGGAGTCATTAGCCAGCAATGGCAATTAGGACAGGGATGCCAGTATATTTAAGGGATGCCAGTAAAGCAGCATGTCGTCCGAAAAGTGTTTCCCCCAATATTTTTTGCAATATCTTGGAGGATGTGCGGGCTCACTTTTCATATTGTGCATGATCTGTAAGTTGCATTCCGCTATTGTCACATAAAAAGGAACCGAGAGTGGTGTGATTCAGAGAATTAATGAGCATCTACAAGTACCTCTTGAAGGTATCAGATTAAAATTCTTGAGCAGGTACTATTATGCTATGTAAAGATTGCTCAGTTTAAGTGAGCAGAGGGAGCTACATAGCTAATTCTATTAATATCATTTTAGCAGAACCGTATTTGTTATTCTGTGGCTTTGTGCAAATTTTAACAGCTAGACACAGAATCATAACAACATTTAAGTGAGAAGGATCATGGAATAGTTTAGTCCAGTGATCTTAAACATTTTTCATGCCACAATCTAAATAAATAAATAAAGTATGAGACTCGTGCCCACCATTGATCCTGCCCCCCTCCTGGGACCCGACTGTAGTCTCAGACACCACCCTGACAGGAAGGCAACACTTGCATGTTAGATGATAGGGGTATCACCTGATCATCAGTCCATTAAGCATTTAGCTATCATCAAGTTATGGTGTGTCTAGAGAAGGCTGTTCATCTTGTCACTTGGGCAGAATGGCTATGCCACTGTATGCATGGTTTTATGTAATTTGACAACTGTTCTGTTTTTTCTTCCTCTGTAGTGCCTTTCAAACTTCAGGAGGGAGAGGTTCGTATTATTTCCTTAGAACAGTGCCAGTCATACTTTGACATGAAGACCATCACCACCAGGATGTTATGTGCAGGCTACGAGTCTGGTACTGTGGACTCTTGCATGGTAAGCTAGTACTAGACCACGTGTTTTTTGTGCTTGTGTGTTTGTTTTGAGCTGGGAGAAGTAGCAAACACACTAGAAAACAGTAGAAGTATTCAGGATGGCCTTGACATGATGGGATACTGGGCTGAAATGAACAAGATGAAGTTCAACAGGGACAAATGCAAGGTTCTGCGCTTAGGCAAAAAATAACCAAAAAAAGCAGGTATAGAGTAGGACAGATTTCGTGCCTTTTTCGTGCCACAACCCCAACAAATAAATAAAGTATGAGACCAGGGACCCACCACTGATCCCACCCCTCTCCCAGGACCCGGTGCCAACTCCCCACCCCGTTGCCACCCACCCCCCACCCTATTTTCCTTGCCTCTGTGTTTTCACAACAACCCTGTTGAGGTAGTTGCCTGAGCAGGGCTGACTTTAGGAGTTGTGGGACAAGAGAGCAAGCTGTGCAGGACTATATCAAGAACTTTGTTTTGATAAGGTAGTACCATGATTGGATTTAATCCAAGCCCTCTCTTGCACAGGCTTTAAAAGGTAGTCATGATCCTGCCAAATGCAGCTTTGTGACCCCCTCCCCCATTCGTGACCCATAGGAATAGGAGATACCTGGCTTGGCAGCACAACATGTGAGAGGGATCTTGGAGTTGCAGTGGACGAATATAAGTTAGCAATAGGCTAATGCATTTTAACCTGCCTTAGTAGAACCACAGCTCAAGAGAACTAGCGGCAGAGGGTTAATTGGTTAGTGGCTGGGTCTTAGGTAGAGACTTCAGATTTGCATCAATTTAGTACCATTTTCTCTGGTGAGGTGGCTTTGATGTAGGAGTAAGAAAAGGGACTTCTATATAGTCAGGTGTATCACCCTTCCTACCACCTTTCAAATATTTTCTGCGAATTGTGTGAAATTCAGTTCTTTTCTTCGCCTTCTGAAAAACCATATTATATAAGGGAACACATTAGATAACGACAGAAGCTATTACTGGTTCCCTTTATAACTTGTGTTGATGTATGCAATTCTGAAGTCAATTAAATCAGATTGGAGCCTCTAGGACAGGGGTGCTCAATAGGTGGATCGCGATCTACCGGTAGATCGCGAGGCAAAATAAGTAGATCGCGGAGCCCTGTCTCTCCAAACTGTTAATATGTCAGTTTCGTCTAGTGACTGGACGAAACTGACATATTTAGCTGACACTAAACTGACACTGTCTTTAGCTGCTCTTCAGGCATGCAGCAACAAAACTGACTAGACTCCAGCAGGGGCTCCATACATTAAAGGGGGTGTCTGTCAGACGCTTCCTTCCCCCCTGGTAGATCTCCAGGCCTTGCTGGGTTTCAAAGTAGCTCTCGAGCCAAAAAAGTGTGAGCACCCCTGCTCTAGGATGTAATTGCTAAGTCATTTCAAAAGAAAACCAATGAATTTCAAAAGAAAACCAATGAGCAGGTATCAGTATTCAGTCATACTGACTTAATGGAAATGGAAGTAGGACACGGAAAACACACTACCACTAATTGTGAAAACCCATGTTCAGGAATTGTGCAAAATATACTTCAAGGTATATACTTCACCAATGACTGGTGTTCCCAGTTCTTTTAACTCACAGAATCTATTGTAATAGTCATTGTTATAACCCATTATTTTCTGGTGTCAGGTTCATCTAACTTGATTGCTCTCTTAGCAGGAATAGCTATATGGAATAATCTCCATGTCATTACAGGGTGACAGCGGAGGACCTCTGGTGTGTGAGCAACCTGCTGGACGCTGGACTTTGTTTGGCTTAACTTCTTGGGGTTCTGTCTGTTTTTCAAAAGTTTTGGGACCTGGAGTTTATAGTAATGTGTCTCATTTTATTGAATGGATTGAAAGAGAAATCTACATCCATATGTTTCTGCTCCACTGATTTGTCAGAATAAAATGCTGTGCTGACTGGCAAAAGACACAGTCCAAGAGCGCTAGAACAATGAAGGTGTTAAACTGGAAAAAAATCTGATGATTTATAAACATTATGGGTTGTAAATGACAGGTAGTAGGACAGCATGAATTTGTAAGTTGTCTGGTGCCAAAGGTGCCTCTGATTAACGGTCAAATACTTTTGTAATCTTTTCTGACTTCTTTCTTTAGTGCATTTTGTTGCACAAGCAAAATGCTTAAGAGAAGAATCAACCAGTTTCTATTGTAATACAAGGCCTTTCCAACCCTTAAAATTAGGGGTTCTGCAGATGTATCAGTTTTCCAGAGCATCAAGAGAAAGAAAATGTATACAGGTAAACAGTTTTGGCCTCCATCTTTTACATCGAAGAGTCTGTACATCTGCAAAGGTGGTGAGCACATTTGTCAATGTTTAAGTGGTCCTTTTTCTTTTAACTTCAGTTGCCCTCCCCCCCCCCCCCCGGTCAATGTGATTTTGACTTTTTCACTTATGAGAAGAGGTTTGTGTAGGTACTTCAGATGCTATCAAACCAAGAATATCTTTGAATCCAAATTTATTGTTTATAAATCTTTATCTTTCTCTGTCTCACTCACACATTCAGTCTCTTCAAGGACAAATAAATCAATACAGACAAAGCAAGCCTGATTACTATGGCAACAGTAAACCGGTTATTTTAAAATAAGGATTACTATTTAAAGAAATTTTAAACTAGCAATTACCAGTATAATCCATAGTACTGGATACAGCAACTTGACATATAAACTGCTAAGACAAATAAAAACATAAGGGCAAGGGCTTGTCTAGTCCAGCTTCTTGTGGTTCACACATGCCATTGGAAGTACAGAAGACAAAAAAAATCTGTATCCTGTTGCTATTCTCTTGCATCTGGCATTCAGAGATAGGCTAAGACCCAGAGGTCGAGTATGCCCATGTTGCTTGTAACCTGTGATAAACTTTACCTCCATAAATCTGCCCAATTCCCTTTTAAAGACATCTAGGCCAAGTGCCATCACAACATCTTCTGGCAAAGACTTCCACAGATTGATTTTGCACTGGGTGAAGACATTTTTTTCTTCTTGCCTGTTCTTATTCCATGCCAGTTCATTTTAATGGATGTCCCTGTGTTCTGGTGTTGTGCAAGAGGGAAAAGAACTTCCTTCTATTCACGGCATCCATCCCATGCATAATTTTGTATGTCTCAATCATGTTCCTCCTTGTGCACCTTCTTTCTGGACTGAAGAGCCTCAGACATTGTAGCCTTTCCTCGTAAGGGAGATGCTCCAGCCCACTAACCATTTTGGTTGCTCTCTTCTGTACCTTTTCCAGTTCCAGTTTCTGAGATGTGGTGACAAGAAATTGACACAATATTCCAGATGTGGCCTTACCAACAATTTGTACAATGACCTAGTAATATTGGTTGTTTTATTCTCAATCTCATTTTTTAATGACTCCAGGCATGGAACTGACTTCTTCATAGCTGCTGCATACCAGGTCAACACTTCACTGAGCTGTCTACCAGCACTCCATGATCTTTCTTCTGATCCATTACAGACAGCTCAGAACCCATCAGTGTTCATGTGAAATGTTAATTTCTTGCTCCAGTGTCCTTGTGCATCGCTTTACACATGCCTACACTGAAGTGCATCTGCCATTTTGCTGCCCACTCCCCAAGTTTAGAGAGATTCTTCTTAAGATTTTCACAATCCATGCTGGGCTTCATCACTCAGAAAGATTTAATGGTGTCTTCGCACTTGGCCACCTCCCTGCTTATTCCCAAATCCTGGTCATTTATGAATAAATTGAAAAGCAGTGGTCCAAAGACCAGTCCTTGGGACACACTGCTTGTTATCCCCCTCAGTTGTAAAAATTATCCATTTAAACCCATGTTCTGTTTCCTGTTCTTCAACCAGTCCCTAATCCATAAGAGGAGCTGGCTTCTGATTCCTGCACTGTTGAGTTTTCTCAGGAGCCTTTAGTAAGGGTGTATGTCAAAGTCCAAATAAGTCCTTCTGAAAGTCCAAATAAATATCAATGGGTTCACACATATCCACATGCATGTTGACATTTTCAAAGCATTCTAAAAGATTTGTGAGGCAAAACCTTTACAGAAACCATGCAGATTTTTCATCAACAAAGCTTCTTCTTCTGTATATTCCAAGATTTTATCCTTGATTAGGGATGTCTTATCTGGGACAGATGTTAGGCTGACTGGCCTATAGTTTCCAAGGTGCTTTCTCCTTTTTTAAAGATTGACATATTAGCTATTCTCCAGTCCTCTGGCACAAATAACAACACTCCATAGGTTACAGACAGATCTTTAACCTCTAGGCAACAAATCTTGTTTTCCTTAATCTAAGAAGCGGTCTTGCCTAACATATATGACAGAAATTGTGGGCCCAATCCTATCCAACTTTCCAGCACCAGTGCAGCTGCAATGCAGCCCCCAGGTAAGGGAGCAAATGTTCCCGTACCTCGAGGAGGCCTCTGTGACCGCCTCCCCACCACAGGATGCAGTGCACGCCCCATTGGCATGACTGCACCGGCACTGGAAAATTGGATAGGATTGGACCCTGGAACAGAAACTCTAATTGGGTTAGAATACAAAGCGAGTATTCTAGAAGGTCATATAAAACAACTTCAACCCTTTGGCATGTAATCTATGCTGAAATGCTGTTTTTTATCCAGATTGTGTCAGGTGTCTGGGAACACTATGCCCCTTCTTGCTGCCTCCCAAATTTCATCTGCCTTAGTTTTTATCTCTCAACTGGCCCCGAGGATAGAGAAGCGGTATTCAATTAACATCAGAAGCACTCTGAAGGGCAAGCCTTGAGCCAGTGTTCACTTGATCTCATGACAGAGAGATGGCTTTACATGGCCTCTCCACAATTGTCTTTTCTTTGCGTACTGTGTACTTTTCTTACTGCTATGCCCTGGACCTGATGCCAGAGAACCAGTGCAGCATGTCAAGACCATTTTTGTGAGGGCTGACTCATTCATAAAACAACAGAAGCCCAGATAACCCCAGCACCATCCACTGTTTCTGTTATCCTCCTCAGGGGTTACCATTAGCAAAGAACATCTTTCATCTCAAGGTCTATCACTTCTGAACTCTGATAATAAACCTCTTTGTCTCCATACACAGTAGAAATATTGAGAAATTCTTTAGCAGGGGACTTGGCACTAGTGACTGCAGCAAATTCTTTATCTCAAGAGTATCCAAGAGGGTTGACTTGACCTGCACTGTATCCAGCGAAAGTTAGGAGATGGCTGTGTGCAACTTGGAATAAGGGGATATTTTTCCCCTTACCCCGTGTCATGCACCAGCCACCACATGGGGCTACTTGGATCAGTGCCAGCAAAATTGCTAGCACAAATCCGAGCAGCCCAGTGTAACGCTGGGCTGGCGGAGGGGGGGGGCGTTAAGATCCACCCTAAGTTGCCTAGGCTGATCCCACCCCCCTCCCAGGCCCGGTCTGTCTGTTCCAGGGTATAGCTGCAAACATACTTTACAGCACATTTGTGACACTCTTAGCCAGTGACGGGACAGCTCTGCCAGCTCAACCAGGAGTTAAGATTGTGCCGTTAGTTTCAGAGTGAACCTTTTTAGAACAGATGCCACATTCTTAATTGTCACAGGGCAAACAGACAGGAAGGCTTTGGCAGCAGTGATAGAAAAAGACATGCTAGAAACCCCAGAGAACTGTTAGGCTATCTCCCTTGCGGCACAAGTTGCAGTTAGACATAGATGGAAATCTTCACTGATTCAGTGCTTTTTTCAGCAAAGTGTGTCCCACTTTCACAGGGCTGTACTTCTTTAGTCTGAAGTGTCTTATGGGGTGGCATCTGAGTTGGCCACTTTGCTATTCTTTCTTCAAGAACCACAGATGGCCTATGCTGGAAACAGTGCACAGTGAATGCCTGCCTAAGACTACACACAAAAGTCAGAGATATTTTTCAAAGCCTCAAGGAGTTCTGAAGCACTGACCCCGTGGAAGAAATTTGAAATTTTACAGCAACTTCAGTCATACAGTGCTGGACTGTCACTTAGTCCAAAGTACTGTTAGAGTAGAATGTATAAGCTTTGTTCTTTTTTTATGCACCTGTTATGTGTGATATTGTCCACTCTTATTACTAAATATTACTACTTAGGTGGAAGGAAAAACTACAGCTTTTTACATTTGTGTTTGTATTGTGGGACAACAAAACTGAGTTAATTCCTCCCCTTGATGTCAAACAGTACCAAATTTCAAATAGAACAAGGCAGGTTGCAGCCATTATTATCTTGTATGCAAAGAGCTGGAACCAGAAACCAAGCAATCTCAAAGGCCCAGTTCAGTTTGGGAAATTCCTTTGTGGAACCATGTGTGGGAAGGGACACTCCTGAAGTAGCAAGAGACTAACATAAATTTTTGAACCAGATTGTGTCATGGTCTTAGCTGCTGGGAAAAAAAATGCTGCCGTGGTCCTGCCTGTTTCATACTATCTGTTTGAAGTGCACTTGCATACCTGATACCAAGATCATGTGGACAGGCATTAACTGGACTCTTATTTTAACTAAGGATGGACAGGACAGCCAATTTTTCTTCCTTGCATGGATTGAATATGTGCATGACAGGTTGGTGAACCACCAAGAGAAATTAATGCCAGCATGCATGTATCCAGTGTGAGACAATCTGAATGGACATGATGGCAGGAGGTCTGATCTAGAGGGTAGAACCTCCGTCTGCCTGAAGATAACATCCACAAGGTCGCCAGTTCGAGGCCACCGGCACCGTGCGACCTTGGAGCAGCTGACAAGCTGAAGCCGAGCAATTCCATCTGCTCTGAGCGTGGGAGGATGGAGGCCAGAATGTGAAGCCAGATCGGAATGAAACACCTTGAATGTAGTCGTTCTTGAAAGAAAGAACCTTCTTTGAAATTGTAAAAATCCCTATTTAATAAGGGATTTAATAAAGCCTGCCTATGTAAACCGCCTTGAATAAAGTCTTGAATAAAGACCAAGAAAGGCGGTATATAAATACCTGTTGTTGTTATTATGATGGTGGCTAGTTATGCTCATGGTAGGCAGATCAATTTGTCATGTGTACATTGACTCCATACAGGTAAAAATCTCAGCTGCATGAACCGAAAAATACCCCCACCCAGAGTAGTTGGATGGATTGTGTCCCCAGTTCCTTTACTCTCTTTGGGACTCAGGGCTGAAATTCATTTGTGGTAGGCTGGAGGATGCAAGTCTCAGGTAGTTTCTTGTCTCTCACACGTTCATACCAAAAATCTAATTTCAATTGGTTGTATTGGACTGTTTCTCCCTCCCTCAGTATTTCCAGCTGTGGATGCTGCCAGATCTGGGTTTCTTTCTTTCATTCTTTTTGAATTGTAAAATGGAATTTAGTAAGTTGATATTTAACATTTAATATTGTCTTGAAATTCATCAAGACAAAAGATTTTTTTTTTTTTAGTATTCCTCATGGTCAAATTTGAAAAGCAAAATTTGAAAGTATTTTTAATTCCAAAAGGTACCCTCAGATTCTGATTTTGTTTTTTAACATTCATTTTGAATTGGTTCAAAATTTATTTCGGATCTAAGCTCAGATCTAAATACTCTGGCTTAATTAACTTGTACATCAGGTTGAAAAATATGAGTCATGGCATCAAGGTTGTGACTGCCAGTATCTTACAAGCCATTTTAATCTGTTTTGCAAGACCCTCATCTTCTTTGTTAAAGTATTCTAATTGAAATTAAATATTAGGCTGGCCCAGGTCTCCCCTACCCCAATTGACTTTTTGGCCCCCTTGGTCTACAGTCCCAAAGTTTTTACTCATTGACTATCAACAGCACACAGGTGCTCCCATCCCAACCTGGGAGAAATTGTTCCCCAGCCTGTTCTTCTGGGCTTCTTGTTTTCTCAGCAATGTGTCTTCTTTCATTCTTTATAGGAAACTATATATTGAGTTTTGCTGCAGAATACAGTCATATATTTTTCCCAATAATTTCCTCCACAACATTCCATGTAGAAAAAACATTTCTATAATTTTATACATGTATTTTTATACTGCTTGTTTTTTCTATGTATGCTTCTTCAAATATTGTATGTGTTTTAAAAAACCAGATATCATCTTTGTGATACAGTAAATATTTCTCCCTGTGTATGGTCAGAGATAGGCAATTAAATGTATCCGACGGTTGTAACAGGGGACAGTTCTCTGATGGGATTCATAGTCTAGCATTGTTTTACATCCACAAATGAAGCAGCATATGTAACCCATGTTGTGTCAACAAGCTGGTTTGTTTTTATTTCAATCCATATTATGAAAAAATGCACATTTATTTTTTCAAAATAAATTCTGTGAACAAAAATAGCCTCAGCTCCCTGTCTCCATACCTTGAACAGGATTTCCAAACCATTCCTTCAGAGCTGTGATCAGTACAAGAAGAAAAAGAATGAATTTCTTGATCTCAGTCTAGGTAAGGTTGGTAGCTGGCCCATGTGAAAGTATCTAAAATATGGTGATTTTTGTTATGAAGAGTTATATAGCAGAAGGCTCATTTCAGTTACAGGAATTATAGTTACATCTTATTAGTACAATACCTGGGAGTCTCAAGGAGTTAATGCAATAGCACTAAAATATAATGTAGTTCTTTAACCATCAGTAGGGTGCGCACTATTGTTTTATATTCTTGAAAAGTCCTTTGAAATGGTGGACAAATGCCAGGCTAGAAGGAAAATGCCACTGGGAGTAATTCTGAGATGGGATGGATAAGGATAAATTTGGGGAATGGGACTGCAAGAACAAACTACGCATTGAAAAAACACCTCATCTTTCATTTGTTTCCTGAGTGAGAGAACATATTAAACAAACATCTTTAATGTGCACTACAGACAAGCATCAAAACAACCACAACTGTAAAACTCTCTGAGCCTGTATACAATTGATTTAAATGCTTCAATAATCCTCATTTCAAAACAGTCCCCCAGTACCAAAGTGACAGAACACCCCTGAAGTCATAAATGCAATATCCTTAAAACATTGTGTTATTTATGGAAAACATTAATGAATTCACAATGGAGATGCCATTTGGGTTTAGTAATTATTTTCTTCTCCTTGACACTGGCCATCCCTTAAGCAGGGAACTGCACACTTAATTCCCTATAAATAACCTGCAGCCCCCAACTTCTGCCATTATGATAGCTTGAATCATGCAGTTTTATCTACGTGGCAGACATGACCTTGAGGGAGTAGGTAGTTCTTTGGAAAGCGACCATATGAGCTGGGCTATCCATGTAATTGTCATATTTATACATTACTGAGGTAACATGAAGCTGGTTGTGTGGGTGCCAGATTGCACAAGATTGCCCCAACCCAGCTAAAGTCAGTTGTAACTAAAGTTCCATTGGAAGCAACAGGATTTGAGTTCATTGCGACTAAGGTTGCATTGCTTTCAGTGGGTTTAGTGGGAATGAAGTCAAGAGGATTGGCATGGGGGGGGGCAACATTCCTATGAACTTCAAATGGCCTTCACCATCAGTTTAGTGTTCCCCAAAGACCTCACAAGATTTGTTTAAATTCCTTCACAGCCATATGTAGCCATATTCCTTAAAGACACATACACACACAGACACACACCTGCCTCTAGCAAAAACTCTTGTCCCCTGTAAAAATGATATCTATTTTAGAAAAACAAACTTCTGTACTTGTTATTTTGGAGGCATATAGAAACAGAACACTCAAAAGGGTCTCAATATTTGGCTATGTGGCAGTGTCAGCTGCAGTTTGTGTGTGTCAACTGCAGAGGCAAAATTAGATGTTTAAAAAAACAGGCAGCAACCCCTCCTATAACAGACTGTTAGAAGTCCTGAATTCAAGCATCAACCAGAGGGTTGGCTGACACAAAAACAACTGGATGGGTTTTGCTTCAAGCGGCTTTTATATAAAGCATCTGGTTTTTCAACACACAGCATCTGGCTATCTGTAGATCAAGCCAAGGGTCTCCTTTCTTGTTTTTTGTAGCAACAAGGAAAACAAAATGGTATGCCTGATTGGGATTGGTGCAAGATGTGCTAAGGAAAGAAAATACAAAGAATGGGAGCAGTGTATCTAGGAAAATGAGATCCCAGACCTTTCCCATTTAATAAATTACTGCAGTGACCTACTAAAGGCTGGATAACTGGTCACCTTCAGTCCAGCTATTTTTGCCTCAAGGCTAGATCATGTAGGATTGTTCAAACCACATTACTACTTCCCTTACCAAGGGCAGATCTCTATGAGTGGTGCCAGTGTATGGAGTAAAGACGTGTTTTGGGCCACCCAAATATCTTCAATAGATTTCTGAAGCAATATGAAGCAGAACAGGTTGACCAACTGTACTGCAGTGCCCTCTCTGCCACTGTGCCATACGAATAGTTCTTAGATGACATCAGCATAAATGCAATAAGCACTAAAGGTGGTAATGGGACACACAGAACATGTGAAAGGACATAAGATAGTTGGAGACACCCGGATGCCTGAGATATTTGTATGATGAAAGAACAAGAAAAAAAATTAGATATCATCCAGTCAAAGTTATACACTTTTGAATCTCATTCACTGGACCTTATAAGTTAACTTTCATTAGATAGCATCCAGCAGGCACTGCTCATCCATGAAACAAGTGAAATGTGTTTTTAAGCCATCTGGAGATTACCTAGGTATGTGCCATGGGCCTCTCAAACTTACACTAGTGTTTCCCAAAGTGGTGGGTCATAACCCACCATAGGGAACCAAAACCAGGTGATTCCCCCTTAAGGGGAATGGCCCTGTAATGGGTATTCTGACAGCACTGTACCGATCACAGGGACCCAGGGTTTTTCTTGTCCCAACTCTGTGGGTCAAGTCATGAGGATTAGTTCATGTTTCTCACCCACCCAAAATGCTTCTCTTGGTCCAATTATTTCAGAAGAATTGATGCTAGTGCTGTTGCTTGAAATTGCTCACATTTTCTGGATGATTTTGAAAGTGGCTAAGACAGCATGTTGTAAGAATCAACACTTCCATGCTGTTCTGCCAGATTCCCACTCCAAGCCTCACTTAGGGAACTTATGCCCACTCTAAGCTAATTAGCTCCCCTTTTGTTCCCCAACAATGGCCCCAGTTCGCTACAGCAGCACTGCTAGACTCCACCACCAGGGTAGCTTGACTGTTTAAACTGCAGGCACCCAGTTCCTAAGGCAGCAGTCCTTCCTGGTATAGCAGCACACCTCAGCTCTTCACAGCCTGTTCGAGTAGTCCATTAGTCACAAAGTCAGTCAGAGTATCCACAGCAAAGTCAATAAGCCAAGTCAGTCAGTCTCCTCTCCAACCTACACTCCTTCTACAACCCATACCCCCTTCCTGCCTCAGGTGCTCCTTATATCCCTGAGCGCCCTATTGCCTTCAAGTAGCTGCACCTGTGCAGCACACTCTGCTGGATGCCCAGGACTTACCCTTAAAGGGGCCACTGCTGATACCACACATGCCCTGATAAGCAGAAAATCCTTTTCATCTGGCTTGACAAGGAAGTGGGAAGACCAGCCCCCCTTTCAATCAGGAAGGAAGGAGGGAGGAGGAGCCAGCCAGGATCATAAAGCTAGGCCTGCCATCGCGTGAGGCTCTCTCCAGACGCGTGTGGCCTCTGGGACCCCAAGTGCCAGGTAAACTGAGAGTTTAGCATCTGGGCAAGTTCAGCAGCAGGGCAAGGAGGCCAGAGCCCCACACACTGCTCTTCCTCTTCCCTTGAGAAGAGGGCTGCTAACCAGTGTAGGGTTTATAAAAATACCCCTAAATAAAACAAAAAAAGCTATGCAGTCAGGCAACCATCAGCAGGGAGGGGGCTATCCAGTGTTCTGCATAGAGTGCCACATGTATGATTATATGCCTCTGGGGCATAAGTCATGGGTGTGTCCTCGGTGCAAGTTGCTCCAGGGTCTCAGGGAACGCGTCCACTCCCTTGAAGCCTTGGTGGCCGACCTGGAGAAGGGCAGGCAGGCAGAAGAGGACTGTGGGGAGACTTCCGGGGACAATCAGGCTTCGTCCCAACCTCAGGCGTGCAGCTCCTCGGCTGCCCGGGTGGGAAGTCTCGGGACTGGAGGATGTCATCCTGGAGAGGAGGGAAACAATCCCCTAGGGGGGACCCCTTTTCCAGGGGATTGGCCCGTATCTGAACGCACTCGGGATACTCCTCGGCGGGAGGGGGGTCGGGGGCTTCTTGTAGTGGGGGATTTGATTATTAGAAACATAGAGAGGGGGGTTTGCGACAGATGTGAGGACCGCATGGTGACTTGCCTGCCTGGTGCGAAGGTTGCGGACATCACTTCTCGTCTAGACAGGCTGGTAGACAGTGCTGGGGGAGAGGTAGCGGCTGTGGTGCATGTCGGCACCAACGACGTGGGCAAGTGTAGCTGGGATGTCCTGGAGGCCAAATTTAGGCTTTTAGGCAGGAAGCTGAAAGCCAGGACCTCAAAGGTAGCGTTCTCTGAAGTGCTACCTGTTCCACGCGCAGGGCCAGCTAGGCAGGCGGAGATCAGGGGTCTCAATGCGTGGATGAGACGGTTTTGTAGGGAGGAGGGGTTTAGATTCGTTAGGCACTGGGGAACGTTTTGGGACAAGCGGGGCCTGTACAAGAGGGACGGGCTCCACTTGAACCAGAATGGAACCAGACTGCTGGCGCATAACATTAAAAAGGTGGCAGAGCAGCTTTTAAACTGATCCCTGGGGGAAGGTCGACAGGAGCCGAGGGGCATCTGGTTCGGGACTCCTCATCCCTATGGGATGAGGACGGGGAGGTTAGAGAACAACAAGACAAAGGCAGGATAGGAGAAGAAATTGGCAAAGGTAGCGTGATGGGATGTGATAGACGGTTTGGCACAATGAGAGGATGTGGGGACAAAGGAGCAGATAAGCAGCCCATCCTAGGGCATTCCGTGTACAAATGCTTTTATGCGAATGCCCGAAGTCTACGAGCAAAGGTGGGAGAACTGGAATGTCTGGTGACAAGGGAAAACATTGACATAGTGGGCATAACGGAAACCTGGTGGAATGCGGAGAATCAGTGGGATACCGCAATCCCGGGCTATAAACTCTACAGGAGGGACAGGCAGGGGCGTGTTGGAGGTGGGGTGGCCGTTTATGTTAAGGAAGGGATAGAATCCAGCAAAGTAGAGATTGAAGGTGGGTCCGACTCCACTGTAGAATCTCTGTGGGTTAAATTACCAGGCTTGTGCAGCGATGTAATACTGGGGGCGTGCTATCGTCCTCCAGACCAGAAATTGGATGGGGACCTTGAAATGAGGAAACAGATCAGGGAGGTGACAAGGAGGGACAGGGTTGTAATCATGGGGGACTTCAATTATCCTCATATTGACTGGGTCAATTTGTGTTCTGGTCACGATAAGGAGACTGGATTTCTTGACGTGCTAAATGACTGTGGCTTAGAGCAGCTAGTCATGGAGCCCACCAGAGGACAGGTGACTCTGGATTTAATATTGTGCGGTATGCAGGACCTGGTTAGAGATGCAAACGTTACTGAGCCATTGGGGAACAGTGATCATGCTGTGATCTGTTTTGACATGCACGTTGGGGGAAGAATACCAGGCAAATCTCTCACAAAAACCCTTGACTTCCGACGGGCAGACTTCCCCCAAATGAGGAGGCTGGTTAGAAGGAGGTTGAAAGGGAGGCTAAAAAGAGTCCAATCTCTCCAGAGTGCATGGAGGCTGCTTAAAACAACAGAGGCCCAGCAGAGTTGTATACCGCAAAGAAAGAAGGGTTCCACTAAATCCAGGAGGGTACCTGCATGGCTAACCAGCCAAGTTAGAGAGGCTGTGAAGGGCAAGGAAGCTTCCTTCCATAAATGGAAGTCTTGCCCTAATGAGGAGAATAAAAAGGAACATAAACTGTGGCAAAAGAAATGTAAGAAGGTGATACTGGAGGCCAAGCGAGACTATGAGGAACGCATGGCCAGCAACATTAAGGGGAATAATAAAAGCTTCTTCAAATATGTTAGAAGCAGGAAACCCGCCAGAGAAGTGGTTGGCCCTCTGGATGGTGAGGGAGGGAAAGGGGAGATAAAAGGAGACTTAGAGATGGCAGAGAAATTAAATGAGTTCTTTGCATCTGTCTTCACGGCAGAAGACCTCGGGCAGATACCGCTGCCCGAACGGCCCCTCCTAACCGAGGAGTTAAGTCAGATAGAGGTTAAAAGAGAAGATGTTTCAGACCTCATTGATAAATTAAAGATCAATAAGTCACCGGGCCCTGATGGCATCCACCCAAGAGTTATTAAGGAATTGAAGAATGAAGTTGCAGATCTCTTGACTAAGGTATGCAACTTGTCCCTCAAAACGGCCACGGTGCCAGAAGATTGGAGGATAGCAAATGTCACGCCTATTTTTAAAAAGGGAAACTGGGGGGACCTGGGAAACTATAGGCCGGTCAGCCTAACATCCATACCGGGTAAGATGGTGGAATGCCTCATCAAAGATAGGATCTCAAAACACATAGATGAACAGGCCTTGCTGAGGGAGAGTCAGCACGGCTTCTGTAAGGGTAAGTCTTGCTTCACGAACCTTATAGAATTCTTTGAAAAGGTCAATAGGCATGTGGATTTGGGAGAACCCATGGACATTATATATCTGGACTTTCAGAAGGCGTTTGACACGGTCCCTCACCAAAGGCTACTGAAAAAACTCCAGTCAGGGAATTAGAGGACAGGTCCTCTCATGGATTGAGAACTGGTTGGAGGCCAGGAAGCAGAGAGTGGGTGTCAATGGGCAATTTTCACAATGGAGAGAGGTGAAAAGCGGTGTGCCCCAAGGATCTGTCCTGGGACCAGTGCTTTTCAACGTCTTCATAAATGACCTGGAGACAGGGTTGAGCAGTGAGGTGGCTAAGTTTGCAGACGACACCAAACGTTTCCGAGTGGTAAAGACCAGAAGTGATTGTGAGGAGCTCCAGAAAGATCTCTCCAGACTGGCAGAATGGGCAGCAAAATGGCAGATGCGCTTCAATGTCAGTAAGTGTAAAGTCATGCACATTGGGGCAAAAAATCAAAACTTTAGATATAGGCTGATGGGTTCTGAGCTGTCTGTGACAGATCAGGAGAGAGATCTTGGGGTGGTGGTGGTGGACAGGTCAATGAAAGTGTCGAACCAATGTGCGGCGGCAGTGAAGAAGGCCAATTCTATGCTTGGGATCATTAGGAAGGGTATTGAGAACAAAACGGCTAGTATTATAATGCCGTTGTACAAATCTATGGTAAGGCCACACCTGGAGTATTGTGTCCAGTTCTGGTCGCCGCATCTCAAAAAAGACATAGTGGAAATGGAAAAGGTGCAAAAGAGAGCGACTAAGATGATTACGGGGCTGTGGCACTTTCCTTATGAGGAAAGGCTACGGCGTTTGGGCCTCTTCAGCCTAGAAAAGAGATGCCTGAGGGGGGACATGATTGAGACATACAAAATTATGCAGGGGATGGACAGAGTGGATAGGGAGATGCTCTTTACACTCTCACATAATACCAGAACCAGGGGACATCCACTAAAATTGGGTGTTGCGCGGGTTAGGACAGAAAAAGAAAATATTTCTTTACTCAGGGTGTGGTTGGTCTGTGGAACTCCTTGCCACAGGATGTGGTGATGACATCTGGCCTGGATGCCTTTAAAAGGGGATTGGACAAGTTTCTGGAGGAAAAATCCATTACGGGTTACAAGCCATGATGTGTATGTGCAACCTCCTGATTTTAGAAATGGGCTATGTCAGAATGCCAGATGCAAGGGAGGGCACCAGGATGAGGTCTCTTGTTATCTGGTGTGCTCCCTGGGGCATTTGGTGGGCCGCTATGAGATACAGGAAGCTGGACTAGATGGGCCTGTGGCCTGATCCAGTGGGGCTGTTCTTATGTTCTTAAGTGGCCTGTGGCACATAAAATACTAACACTGACCCTTTATTTTAGCCTACGTGTTTGTAGGCTAAAGCCTCCCTTCATCAGAATTAAGAACACTTTCATAGTGATTAGGCTTTTATCCACATATTCATCCCCCACTCTGAGCTGCAATGAAAGATGGACACTGCATGGAACTTTTTTTTTTTGGCATCCTTCAGTCTTGGAAGACCACGGTATCGCACTCTGAATGGTGGTTCTGGAACAGAGTGTCCTCTCCAGTGTGCGAAGCCTGAGTAAAGTAGATATGGAGCATAGACTGTTTCCCATGCAGCAAATCCCTCCTCTCCACTTCACTGAAATGGTCCAATGGAAAGGCAGAAGCCAATACGGTTGGTTCCAGCGGCGTCACAGGAGTTGCCAGAACGTGACTGCGTTCAGCCATGAACTGCCTCAGGGACTCTGGCTCCAGATTTTGCCTTGAGGTTGACTCCTGAAGCCTTTTCCATAACTGGATGTAGCCACAAGGCAGTGGAGGTTTGGGATCAGAGTTTTCCTTCTCTGCCAGTTTTCTGCAGAGTTTTCCAGCTCTGGATGAGCTGCCTTCCCAGGCTAATGAGTTCCATCTACCTGGTGGCTGTTTAGTCGCCTCTTACGACAAGTACAGCCAAACTGAGGGCCTATTCTTATCCCCAGCCCCCAGGGGAACTATGGACTGGAGATGTGATTTATAAGGAGTTATAAACAGGTTACAAAGCAGGAGGGCCTGAAGAGGATTGGGCCAGGGATATTTGTTTAGAAAGTACTTTGATTACTCAGGCAATCTCTGAGAAAAAGGCCAAAGATATGGTATAAGTAAATTAATTTAGAATACTTTCAACTGGCTGTATATTCTCATAGTTGGCTGTTGCCACATGTATTATGTATGCCAATAAAGGTGATTGGATTGGATTGGAACTGGCTGTACATCTGGTAAAGATATACAGTCTTCAAGCACTTTATATTGGTTTTAACAAAGATTCCTTGTAAGTATGCGGAGTTAAGATTCCTATCAAAAGAACACACACCAAGAGAGGCAGGAGGGCCACAGTTTATAAACATCTATTTTTCAAAGAACACATTTAACACTGGTCTTAACATAAGAAAATAGAAGCACTGACTGAAGAGTTTTTTTTTTTTTTAACATTCACATAATCATCATATTTACAAAAATGCTGTCCTTGGTAGAAATCTGTCTCTCCTGCACCCTCTGCCAATGAATTATCCAGAGAAAAGGCTCCAAACATGCCATAATGTCTAAGAATCTTGTTTCCACAAATTACAAATACTGCTTTGTCATGAGTGTGATTTAGCATAGTGTCTTTCACAGCTCTTTTCAGAACAGCCGACTGTACCCATAACAGAGAGCTGTTCTAACCTTGCCCCAACTGACGCACTACAATACTGGGAAGATTAAAGGCAAATTCAGCAAACATCTCTTCTGTGTTCTCGAGGAGCTTATTAATGAGTTCTTGTATAATTTCTCCATTGCAAAGCAAGGGATAAAAGGATTTGTTTAATACTGCAGAATGGCCCCCTTATATCTTGAATAAATTATTGCAAATACCTAAAAATAAAAAAAGCAAGGAGGGTGGTGGATCATATGAAAAGGAAAAGTCATGAGAGAAAGATAATCAACCATACTGCCCTCCCTGTTTTGGATATTATAAAACAAGTAACACTCAATTTTGGACTGAGCCTGCCAACACTTCCTATTTGCCTAAGGCAGAATTCATACAAGAAATATCATTGTGGTCCTCTTCAAAAGCCTCCATCTTAAGAATCACTAGCTCCATATGAGATGGAAAAGAATTCCTCTGAGGAGCTTAAACATTTCCAGCGTCCTCACAGATCAGTCTGCCACCCTTGCCGTGTGCGTCCTGGACATCAGATCTGAAGAGGCACAGCCATTCACATTTCTCCCCCAGACTGTAACAAAATAGGGTCAGTCATATTGGCAACAGTGACAAGCCTTGGTGTTGCTATTTTACTGAACCAGCAGAACTGTTGGACCAAGAGTTCCCATTTCTCCCTTGACGATCAATTACATCCCTCATATTAGGCTTCTAGGTCAGCTGACTCCTCTGCTCCGCAGGGATCCGTCCTTCAAGGAACTTGGCGCTAAGCAATGGAGTTGGAAATATCGACCTTTGGAGCACTCTGAACATGAACCTAGAATGCAAAATGGAGGTGGATTTGGGCAGGATTGAAATACATTACGTAGGCTTGGATTAAGGAGGTGATCCCTTGTGAAATATCAGTGTTCTGAATTAAGAGGGGAAGAAGACGCTCACCCAGGCAGTAGAAAAGCTCCTTCTTTCTCTTCCCCTTACCTCAATCGCTAAGGGCGCAATCCTAACCCCTTATGTCAGTGCTTTCCAGCACTGGCATATTGATGCCAATGGGACATGTGCTGCATCCTGCAGTTGGGTGTCATTCATGGGGGACTCCTCAAAGCAAGGGAATGTTTGTTCCCTTACCTCAGAGCTGTATTGCCCTTATGTCAGTACTGGAAAGCACTGACATAGGGGGCTAGGATTTTGCCCTAAGAGGAAGGATAAGTCACAATTCAGAAAACATTTACTTATTGCATTGCACAGAATGCTAGTCCTGGATCATATTGAAACCAATGAAAGCCTGATCTGAAAATCAGACACTGAAAGCATTTGGGGCACAGCACCTTGAGCTTTGGCCTTAGATACGAGAAAGTCTGTGATCAAATCCCAGCTCAGCAACGGAAGTGTGATGCAGTAGCAACACTAGGGTTTGCACCATCGAGTGTGGGAAGCCAGTGCATCACCCGCATGATGGACCTCTTCCTATGCAGTGGGTGAGGCAAAGCCCCAGGTGGTGGGCATGGTGATGAAACATTGTCTGGTTTGTTGGCTATAACTTTTGATAGAACAGAGATTCCAATGTCGTTTGTTTCACTGCATTCTGCATGAAATAACAAATTGATTCATTGATTGATATTATATAACATGATAGTAGTATTAAAAAATACCAAGATTTAAAATTTTTTGGCCAGTAGCAGTGTCACCCCCCCGTATGTGTCACCCAGTGCGGCCACACCCCCATGGCGATGCTGCTGGTGTGATTTTTATCAAGTTACTACCTCTCTGGCTACTCTACTTCACAGACTTGCTGTGAGGCAAACCATGAGGCAAATAGATGTGTGACTTCCTTGGAGGAAAGGAGGGATACAAATGGAATGGAACATAAAACCAGCAGGATAAAATTCCAGTAACGGTCCAGAAAAGTGCCTACCACCACCTCAGTCTGCAGGTGGGAGGGTGTGTCATGCCTTAATGTGGCGCATGGCAAAAATATTTCTACATGTGGAAAACTAACATTTTTGGGAAGAGATAGGTCTTCTCGTTAACATCTAGTCTTCTATGTAGAGGGAATGTTTTGTATCGAAGACATTCAATAATGTAAACCAGGAGTGCCCAAACCCTGCCTCAGGGGCCATTTGCAGCCCTCGGGTACCCCAGACCCAGTCTCCAACGAGCCTCTGAGACTTGCTGGAGCCCATACTGGCCTGATGTGACTACTCCCAATGTGAAGGCCGACTGTTTGACCTCTTGTGCAAGCTGCAGGCCGAGGGCTTCCTCTGCTGCTTGCTGTTTCACATCTGTGAAGCAGTAGCAGCAGCAAAGAAAAGGCCAGTCTTGCTTTGTGCAAGGTCTTTTATAGGCCTTGAGCTATTGTGAGACCTTCATTCATTCATATACGTTCCATCTCCAATATATTCATTTATGTAAATTTATTCAAATTTTAAATGTAAATTATTTTTTCCCAGCCACCAACACAGTGTCAGAGAGATGATGTGGCCCTCCTGCCAAAAAGTTTGGACTACCCTGATGTAAACCAAGTGGTAATGCCCTATGTTGGCATCCTTCAGTCTCGGAAGACTATGGTATCGCGCTCTGAACAGTGGCTCTGGAATAGAGTGTCCTCTCCAGTGTGCGAAGCCTGGGTAAAGTAGATATGGAGGATAGACTGTTACCCAAGCAGCAAATCCCCCCCTCTCCACATCGCTGAAATGGTCCAATGGAAAGGCAGAAGCCAATACGGTTGGTTCCAGCGGCGTCGCTGGAGTTGCCAGAACGTGACTGTGTTCAGTCATGAACTGCCTCAGGGACTCTGGCTCCAGATTTTGCCTCGAGGTTGACTCCTGAAGCCTTTTCCTTAACTGGATGTAGCCACAAGGCAGTGGAGGTTTGGGATCAGAGTTTTCCTTCTCTCAGATGAGCTGCCTTTCCAGGCTGACGAGTCCCATCTACCCGGTGGCTGTTCAGTCGCCTCTTACGACAAGTACAGCCAAACCGAGGGCCTATTCTTATCCCCAGCCCCCGGGGCAAATGCCCAGACACAGATTTATCACCACAGTAAGAACTAGACCCAACATGAAGCATGAGCTTTTCCTGATTGGCTTAAATTGACATAGCTCTCTAATCACAATCCTATGTGTGTCTATGCAGAAGTAAGATCCACTGATATCAATGGGATTTACTCCCAGCTAAGTGTGTATAGAATTGCAGCCTCTGTTGAAGTGATTCTGGGTCAAGAGCAAATAAAGTTATTACGATGCTTTCCAGACTAATTTTGGAATCTGGGATACTACAGTCATTTCCATTTATGATCATAAAAGACTGCAATCCATACTATATAAAGGTAATTATGGTTCAGTCTTTTAGGAGTGGTTTATCACACAAACTCCCATGATAGATTTAGAAGAACAGCTGTGCTCTTACACAACTTCTGTTCACTTTAATGAGGTCGGAGTAGGGACATTTCACAGTAAACTGTATCCTAGGCTAAGTGTTCGTAGGCCTATAAAGTTTTTCTCTTTACTCTTTTCTCCTCACAGGAGAATATCTTGCTTAACACAGCCAAATAATCACAGAGAGCTATTCAGAACTTTATATTGCTAATTACAGAAACCCTGCTGCAAAGTATTTAAAAAAATATGTTATGGCTAATTATTGACTCCTAAAAACGTAGTCACAAAATATAGTTTTCGTCAATTTGGGCATGGCTGACTCTGTCATTTATCAACTTTATTAATCCAAGTCAGTGGGTGCCAAACTATGGCCCACAGGCAGGATCTGGCACCTGCCAGAATCCATCCCCCAGGTGAACAGAGCCTACCGTTCCACCAGGAAGCTTCCACACTGAGCCACAGATAGCCACACTGAGCCCCAAACATAGCGCCGGCCAGCTGCTTCTTGGTTCAGTCGCCCCAGCAGGCTTTGTGCCTGGATTGTCAGCAGACGCAGCTGGCCAGTGTGATTTCGGGGGTGATTTGCGGTGTCACAGGGATGCTCCCCAGCAGAACTGTAAGATCCACTCGCACGGGGGAAGCATTTCTTGGCACATAGCTGGTCTATACTTTGGAGACCACTGATCAGAATGAACTGACTTAAACCTAAAAGGATTTAGATTTCTCAGGTCACAGGCCTCCAAAAATATAAACCGCAATCCCCAAAACCTCTTCTGGAATGGCCTATGTAAACCTGAAGGCTGCACCTTACACACATTCAGATGTTTTACATAAATAAGAATGGAAAATATTTTAATATCTGTAATAAACTGTTAGATTCATAGAGATGCTCCATTGTTAAATGTAAGTGAAGTAACAGTTGCACTCTACCTGCAAGAAAATGCTCTTTGTTGTCTGCTTCTTTGGGCCTCTTCAAACATTACATTTGTAGGGGTATAATCTTAAAATGTAATGCATGAATAGGACAAGCAGATCTTTTGAAAACAGATGTATCATACAGTAACACTCAGCAGAAAGGTGGAATTACCGCAGATACCTGCCTATCCCTAAGTCGACCCCACAGATAAGCTGAGGGCAGGTTTTGAGCCAACAATCATGGAATTTTCTATGACCGTTGGAGAAGTTGGGGGTTAAATTTAGGGGGGTGTCTGACTATAGTTTTGTCTGATTTTACCCAAGGCCAAATCCTGAAAAATAACCTACCACTAATTGTTACCTAAGAACTGTAGTCTCTAATTTATTAAAAACATAGTAAAAGATCATAAAATACATATTTATTCTTTTTAAAATTCTGGTCTTCACCACCTTTTTGTAAACACTATCAGAGTAAGTGCCCTGTAAACTACATACCTGTAAAACAGTGGTTCCCAACCTGGTATTCATGTACTCCCAGGGACACTCAACAGGACCTTTAGGGGTACTTGAAAAAGAATGGCACAAAAAGGCAGGCCGTGCTCCAGAATGCCTTGCAAGGCAGGAATGCCTTGCAAGGACCAGCAAGGCAGGAAGGGAGGTAGCTGTGAAAGCCCTGCCAATAGTTAGTTTTTGGTCATCAATTCATCTATGAAGCAGTGATTGAAAACCAGCACAGTAAGAAAGCTGAAACATAATATGGAAAGTGATCAATCACCCAGAATTTTTCAGCACACTTCTGGTGCAAAACAGTGCAAAGGCAGAGTCTTCTGTTCCTCAAACAGATAAAAAGAGAAAACACTGTGATGAATACATGAAGTCTGGGTTTTCATAGAGAGGAGATGAGGGCTTGTATTATTACAAACATTTTGCTAATATGAAGGGTACAATTTATTATTGCCAAGGAATATGCAAGTGATAAAGGTTGGGAACCACTGCAGGAGATCTATGAATCAAATCCACCTTTAAGGTGGACATGAGGAGAACCATGAATCAAAGACACCTTTAAGGTGTCTGGTGTGTTAAGTCAGAAGCTCTACATACAACATACAACCCATAACACATAACTGAGAGTGTGCAATTCAATTCACAGCAGAGAGATATTTCCAAAGATTATCCAGGGAAAGAGGGGGGACCCGGGAAACTATAGGCTGGTCAGCCTAACATCTATACTGGGTAAGATGGTGGAATGCCTCATCAAAGATAGGATCTCATGTCAGAAGGCCAGATGCAAGGGAGGGCACCAGGATGAGGTCTCTTGTTATCTGGTGTGCTCCCTGGGGCATTTGGTGGGCTGCTGAGAGATACAGGAAGCTGGACTAGATGGGCCTATGGCCTGATCCAGTGGGGCTGTTCTTATGTTCTTATGAAATGCAGCATGAAGTAGCCAATGAAGTGGGTTGCATGCTAGTGGGAACCAAATGCAATCTCCAGGTCATGCAACATTTTACCCTGCAGCTTCCTGGCCTCAGCAGGCCCCAGATTCACTGCGGACAACACAGTGGGTAACGAAAGAGTTTGAGAACCCCTGCTCAAGCACAGAAAACAGCCTTTGAAGACAGAAGAATGAGAGAACAGCAGTACATACTAAAAGATCTCCTTCAAAGTTTTGGTTCTAAACCAGTAAAATACCTGGGGAAAAGAGCCACAATAGGTGTGATGATGCAGATCAGATAGTATAGTGAACCATTCATGTGATTTTGTAGAACCCAGTATGGATTCGCTGGCGGGTTGCAGAGGACACAGGTAGCTCCAAAAGCCAGGGAAATGGTGAAGTAAACTAAGAAACTAGCACCCATAATGGCCGAATGTATCCAAGTCTGAAATTTAAGAACAAACATACACAGGAACAAGCTGAATGAGAAAGAATCTACAATTATGGCTGAAGAACTGAAAGGTACAGACATAGGGTTCATCTCTCCCTCTCACATCATTCCAAACCAGCACTATCTTCAAGCTTCTCAACCTTTACACTCTAAGGATAGATTCTAGTGATGCAGAGCTGTATGACAGCAACTTAGAAACTTGCTATAAGTTACCAGCAACTGTTTGGGGTAGCTCTAAGTAATTAAGCCTAGCATTATCACTCCTAATTCCCTCCAGATTTCCAAGTGGCTATGGAGGGTTCATTCTAATGGGCTTAAGTATGTGAAAAAGGCTGCAGCTGGTAACACTTGCCCATTCAGGACTACAGGTGCCATATAATAAGCTCTAAAGCAGCTACTGTGATTCCTCACCATCTTCAAACAGAAACATGGTAAAAGACATTGATTACCTTGTGAACAACAAAGGGATGTGTTGTGGGTATTAAGAGCGAGACAGGTGTTTTAATAAAGATGGGATGTTTAGAATAATTGGGTAGTTTGCAGGAATTAGAATGCTTGATCCCTGGAGCATGAAGAATTTGATGAAAGATATATTGCCTAATGTGAGATGAGATTGCCAGGGATGAGAACTCGAGTCACAAAAATGTGTGTTTTTTGTTGACTTGTGAGTCACGTGCATGGAAGATTCTGAAAAACACTTGAGCCAGGGACCTCCTGACTTGGCACTCATCCCCATGCATGCTGACTCAAGTCTGCCTGTGCCTGGGTGTGCTTGCTTATTATTTTTGTGGTGTGAAAAACCTCATGGTGACATCATTCCAACTGCGCAAGCAGGGAAGGGTTAATGTTTGCTTTTGCAGAGGGGGGTCTCTGACAGGAAGGAAGGAATCAAAGATTATTGGATCTTTGGCTGAGACAGAGCAAGAAGAGGAGCCCAAGGTGGTTCTTGCCCTAGGATTGGCTGCAGAAGCCCAGGGAGGAGGAAGGAAGGAAGCAGTTTGTAGCGATCACACTTGCCAACTGCATGGCATGGCTGCTGTAAGCTCAGTTGTTACTTGGGCAGAAGAAGTTTCACTGAATGACTGGTTGCAGTGGGACTACTTCTGAGTAGAGTTGCTAAGAATTGGATCATCCTGGGAAGCCTTGCAGCTGCTGCATGCGACCTTCCTCCCTCTTGCTGCTTTTGACCTGGCTCTCTCGAAGTCCCACTCCAACCCTCCTGCCCACTTGGCTGATCCAGTGGTGCCTGAAATAAGGTGCCCCTGGAGCCAGGTAGGCAGCCCTCCTGAGCTCACGGGCCTCCTGTGACTGCATGCTGCGCAGCCTGGTTTTGGAAGGAAACGGGGAAGCTGAGCTGAACAGCGTCAGTGCCGATGTGGCAGTGCCCCTGAGACTAGGCCCTGAATGCTTGATTCCTCCAGTGAGCGCGGCCCTAAAGTTGTCCAGCCGGTCAGCGACCCCATCTCCTGCCCCATCACGGACAGCAGTCAGGGACACAGAAGCAAGCGCGTGCCTCAAGCTGCCAAAATGGCCACTGTGACCAGTTCCATGCCAACTAGAGGCCCCTGGAAAGGGAAAGTGGTTGCGAGGCACCGTGCTGCAAAGGAAAAGGCATGAGGAAAATCTGGTGAGGAAGATGAGGGGCTGTAGGCCCTAAAGTAGATTGCTTCAATGCTGGACAGCCTGGCTGGCCAGCAGCAGTACAAAACCCAACTTGTCTCTCTAGAGGCAACGTTAGTCTGGGGAATCTGGGGTCCCCCTTCCCTTAGGAAGACTGTCAACCTGAACTGCCTACCTGAGAGGGAGGAGCTACCCAGATGACAAGGACTGACCCTGCCATGGAGAGCCCAACAGAGAACACAAGAGTTGAAGACCTTCATTAAAGGCTGCAATTTCTTCTGTGGGATCTGAGGGCTGACAGCTATTGGACAGATATCCCTTTACTGATTTCTTTGGCAGATACCCAAGTGCACTTTTGCAGCCCTCAGGCTTAATGAAGTTTAAAGCAGGGTTCATGATGTTCACCAGGGGTTCATGATGAGAAACTGGGACTTTGCAGGGACAGAGAGAAATGTGAGATGGGTTTAACTGTGCACATGTACATACACACAAGCAACACTGGCTTCAGGAACTCTTCCTCTTGTTTGAATCACCAAAAACCTGTGATGGAGACCTGCTTCACAGTCTGAGAACTGTAAATAAAGTTAATGACACCCTCCCCCCTTCCTCACCAAAGATCCAGACCCAGTTTTATTGTGTCCAGCTTTCACCCTGAAAAATATTGATTCATAAATAAGTCCCTGACGACATGCATGGAATTTACCCTCAAATTAATGGGATCAAAAATGACTCTTATGAAATCAGCCGATATCTTCATGCAATGAAGGAACCGGGTTCTGGTAAGATGAAATCTGTCAGGTCCAATTCTCACACTTGTTTTGGGATGTGGCAAAGCATGGTAAATAAGGTGAATGGTGTCCATTTTACATACTGAATGCTACACACTTGCATGACTATAGCGAGTATTTACTGCTACAGCCTGTAATCAATCTACTGAAGACTGCTTGCTCTGGTGCTGTAAATACAACTACTACACATCACACAGAGCTCCATTTGAAACAATATATTTACCAAGTCAGGAGTAAGTTGCTAAAAGACTCTTAGAATGAACAAAAACCATACTCACCAAAGTGTTACTTTCAATCATGAGGTGTAGCACTATTACAAAGAAGATAGAAGTGTTGATAGGACTCCCAAAAGAGTAGATGCCTATATCCGTGTCACGGTAGGTCTAAAAAGGGATAATAATTTACAGTTTGCCTATTCAGTACAGTCTTAATGTACAGTAGTAACACAAAGTCCTTTCATATATAACAGTGTTTTAATGAATATTCTTGTAGATATGATGAAAGTGTGCAAATAATACAAGAGAATTCAAGGTAGCAAAATTTCATGATACTTACGAAGTAAGGGATAGCAAAGCAAACAATGCTTTGGTAAAAACCATCTATCATATTGATCCAGAAGGTTGAAGACACGTATGGCTGAAAAAGAAACACAGGATACACACCTCTGGTTTTGGGAAGATACACAACCTAGACATTTTGCATTCTCCAGATGCTTAAAACTCCACATAGTCAGCTTCCCAAAGTGATGCTTGATGGGCACACACTACAGTCTAAGACCCAAATCTCAATATTCCATGAGACTCTGAGCCCATCTCCTGCATGCCAAGCTGCATATGAGATTTGAAGGCGAGGAGGTAAACCCAATGATAACCCCAATGTTTAGTGGTACATGAAAACATCCTTTAAGCCCAAAAATGAAAATTCAGTTTTACCTGGGAAATTTTGTTCCTCTTGAGGGAAGGAAGATGGCTAGCTCAGGAAAGGCCCCTCCTGTGAGACCAGCAGGTAGACTTCATTTTGGAATATCTGTTCATGCCCAATCTTGTCTGATCTCAGAAGCTAAGCAGGGTCAGGCCTGGTTAGTACTTGAATGGGAGACCACCTGGGAATACAAGGTGCTATAGGCTTATACCATAGTCTTTCGAGACTGAAGGTTGCCAACCATCTGGAATAAGAGGGGGCTTCTCCTCTCATTTCTCAGATGCTATAACTAGTGGTGTTTGAAAATGATGTTATTTAACTTACTCAGAAGTAATCCCACTGTGTTCAAGTAAGACTTAGGCCTGTGGTTCCCAAACTTCTACAGGGGAGTTGGGAATCAGGTAAGTCTTTGCGGGGCAGGGATGGGGCGGGGTTGGAGCTTATGTGATCGTGCTGCCACTGAGACCCAGAAGCTTTTCACTTGCCTGGGGGGCAGCACTGGCCTTTGGCAGGGTGGTGGGGGGCTTGCAGCCCCCTCTGCGGACCTCCCTGCTACTCTAAACAGCACTTTTCTCCTACCAGAACCAACTTCCGGTGGTGACTCTTGTCAAACAGTAAACAGTAATTAAAAAAAAAAAGAATTGAGGGGGGGAAAACCTAATGACTTTGAAGAAAGCGCCAAACCTCCCTGATCATAGTGGGAAAATGAAGTCTGCCTCCTGGCCCAAGAAAAGAAGCCTTTTTCTAAATTATTTGTCCTCCTACCTCAAGAAGAGAACCAGAATGAGAAATGCCATGATAGGCTTGTATTTGCCAAGAGAAGTGGATTCAATAGAAGACATCTCTTTTGATCTTATATTTCAAACCAACCCTGTGCTCATAATCAGGAAATACATATAGGGTGCAATCCTAACCCATTATGTCAGTGCTTTCCAGCACTGACTTAAGGGCAATGCAGCTCTGAGGTAAGGGAACAAACATTCCCTTACTGTAAGACCTCCTTGAGTGACACCCAGCTGCAGGATGCAGCACATATCCATTGGCATTGCTATGCCAGTCCTGGAAAGTTCTGACATAAGGGGTTAGGATTGCGCCCATAGACACTTATCAGGTTATTGTAAGATCCACTCATGGGGGGTACATCATTAGAGGTCAGAGATTCTGTGATTTATGGTGCCTCCCACACATGACATTTTGGCCAAATCATTTCATCTCAATTTTTCTTCATATTATTGTTTGACGAATCTGGAGGTCCTTCTAGAGAGCTTCACAGTGACATTTACAGCATGTCTACCTAGGACTTAGAGTACAATGAGGCCCAGATCTCTGCTGAGCCTTTTGATACATACCACTGGAACACAAATAAGCAGCAGTTGATGGGTAACTAGTGATAACAGGACATCCATCAATCTCATATTAACCTCCAAAGGTCACCTACCTTTTTTTACCTTTTGCATCCCCACCAGATAACTGAACAACAGAGAATAAGTGTCAAAATTCAAGTTCTGCTAGCAAGAAACATGTCACAGAGAACATCTGAGCTAGTTCTACATTCAAGCATTTGTGACAAGCCAAGAAGTACCTCAGATCTCTGGCCAGACTTGTAAAGTTCTGGTTGATACATAAGAACTTCTGCAGGGACATCTTGGTCCAAAACACCATATATGACGGGTGGTACTGATGTGTAGAGAAGGTTGAACAAAATCAAGCTCCAGTAGTCAGTCATGGGTGTTCCTGAAAACCCACAGAAAAACTGGTACCAGAATAGGAGGTTTACATATACCTGTTAAGATCAGAGGCAGGAATGAAAGATGAGAATCTGTAAGTGAGAATCTGTGACAGGGGGCAGGAAGACAAATTATGTTTGCAATATGAATGCAGGGTTGAAACATTCTGTGCATAGTGCTTTGAATTTAAATATCAGCGTTTTACTTCCCCCCCCCCCCAACAACCCTGGAAATTGTTGTGAAGGGGCTAGGCAATTCTAACATTTGTCAGTATCAAACTTCTAAGAGTTCTTTTACAGAAGCCATGGCAATTCACAGCCCAATCACAGGGTTGTTCCACCAATATCTTACCTGCCTTTCAGGCCTTGGTTCACCTTGCTGGGTCCACTTGGACTTGTACCAGCTAAATTGCTGGTGAAGGTACAAGTAAACCTGTTCTGGCAACAGATGTCTACCCAGGGGTAAGAGAATAAATGTTCCCTTACTCTGAGATTTCCTGTTCGTGGAAATGGACGAACAGGCCTTGCTGAGGGAGAGTCAGCATGGCTTCTGTAAGGGTAAGTCTTGCCTCACAAACCTTATAGAATTCTTTGAAAAGGTCAACAGGCATGTGGATGCGGGAGAACCCGTGGACATTATATATCTGGACTTTCAGAAGGCGTTTGACACGGTCCCTCACCAAAGGCTACTGAAAAAACTCCACAGTCAGGGAATTAGAGGACAGGTCCTCTCGTGGATTGAGAACTGGTTGGAGGCCAGGAAGCAGAGAGTGGGTGTCAATGGGCAATTTTCACAATGGAGAGAGGTGAAAAGCGGTGTGCCCCAAGGATCTGTCCTGGGACCGGTGCTTTTCAACCTCTTCATAAATGACCTGGAGACAGGGTTGAGCAGTGAAGTGGCAAAGTTTGCAGACGACACCAAACTTTTCCGAGTGGTAAAGACCAGAAGTGATTGTGAGGAGCTCCAGAAGGATCTCTCCAGACTGGCAGAATGGGCAGCAAAATGGCAGATGCGCTTCAATGTCAGTAAGTGTAAAGTCATGCACATTGGGGCAAAAAATCAAAACTTTAGATATAGGCTGATGGGTTCTGAGCTGTCTGTGACAGATCAGGAGAGAGATCTTGGGGTGGTGGTGGACAGGTCGATGAAAGTGTCGACACAATGTGCGGCGGCAGTGAAGAAGGCCAATTCTATGCTTGGGATCATTAGGAAGGGTATTGAGAACAAAACGGTTAGTATTATAATGCCGTTGTACAAATCGATGGTAAGGCCACACCTGGAGTATTGTGTCCAGTTCTGGTCGCCGCATCTCAAAAAAGACATAGTGGAAATGGAAAAGGTGCAAAAGAGAGCGACTAAGATGATTACGGGGCTGGGGCACCTTCCTTATGAGGAAAGGCTACGGCGTTTGGGCCTCTTCAGCCTAGAAAAGAGACGCTTGAGGGGGGACATGATTGAGACATACAAAATTATGCAGGGGATGGACAGAGTGGATAGGGAGATGCTCTTTACACTCTCACATAATACCAGAACCAGGGGACATCCACTAAAATTGAGTGTTGGGCGGGTTAGGACAGACAAAAGAAAATATTTCTTTACTCAGCGCGTGGTCGGTCTGTGGAACTCCTTGCCACAGGATGTGGTGCTGGCGTCTAGCCTAGACGCCTTTAAAAGGGGATTGGACGAGTTTCTGGAGGAAAAATCCATTATGGGGTACAAGCCATGATGTGTATGCGCAACCTCCTGATTTTAGGAATGGGTTAAGTCAGAATGCCAGATGTAGGGGAGAGCACCAGGATGAGGTCTCTTGTTATCTGGTGTGCTCCCTGGGGCATTTGGTGGGCCGCTGTGAGATACAGGAAGCTGGACTAGATGGGCCTATGGCCTGATCCAGTGGGGCTGTTCTTATGTTCTTATGTTATGAGATCTCCCGGACTGTTTCCCCCCCACCCCCCACAGAATTCAGCATGCACTCCAGTGGCATGGCTGCACTGGCAAGGGGATGGAATGGATAGGATTGGGCTACCAGTTTAATACCTGTACAAGCCTAAACCATCTAACCTTGTGACAGCTGCTTCATAACATACCACATGGTGGCTCTAACTGCATGGAGAGGTGGTTATCAGTAGGCTCCGGGCAAATGCCATGTGAGCTTTTTTTCCCCCTCTCACAATTCTAGAAGCAGGGGACAGTCTATGAGATTGATTGGTGGGAGTTCTAGGACAGACAGAAGGAAGTATTTCTTCATACAGCATGTAATAAATCTATGGAATTTGCTACCACATATGTGGTGATAACCACTACTCTAGATAGCTTTGAAAGGGAATTACATATATTAATGAAGAACAAGTCTACCAATGGCTATCAGCCAAAATGCCTTATATGCTACCTCCAGGTACAACAGCAATATGCTTTTGAATACCAATAGCAGGGAAGCACCAGTGAGAGAGTGGTATGTTTTAGCTGCTGCTTGTGAGTTCCCCAAAGGCATCTGGTTGGCCACTGGGAACAAGAGGATGCTGGGCTCGGTGGGCCTTTGGCCTCATCCTGCAGGGCTCCTCCATTAGATGAGTGTGCAAATGCCCCTCCTTTCCTGGAATTTCATTGCTGCGAGAACATAATAACGCTCATAATAACGCTCATAACGCTCAATAACGTGGCCAGAAGTTATAGACAATTGGCTCTCCATATGGCCACCACGAGCAAGGGTAAATATTTTAAGTGACTTGTAAAATGGATGAATTTGGCAGGAATTACACATGTGGTTAATGGTTGTTTTCATCCTAAATTCATTACGTAATGAAGCTCTTTCTGAGTACTTCCTGCTCCGGAGAAACCCATCAGTTCTTCACTGTGGCAAGGCCAGCCTGTTTCAGACACACTTCTTCAGCAGAAGCTACATAAAAGGTCCCTTTGATAATTCACAGATTTCAATAATGGAGCCAACTTGTCACAATCTCTTATTAATGCTGACAGATAACTTTCTGGAACAGACCATATTTAATTGATTGTAAATGCCTCTTGTGCTGTGATCCTTAACCCAAGACAGATGGGAAGACTCAACTTCTGCTGCCAGAGTCTGCATATAGCATCTACTAATATCCTCCCCCTGTTTCTAAGTATTAAGAATCTGTTCTCTGAATAGCTCTCCTACACCCTCAAACTTCTCATGTCATCCCTGGGAGCTACATACCAAATTCTTGTAGAAAAAGTAAAGGACCATGTTGGCTAGTCGGGTGTAACACCAGTGACCGTGAACAAACAGCAGCTTCTTGAGATGGCTGAACTGAGTAATTGCAAAATCACTCACCAGCACAGCCTGAAAAGAAAAATACAAAGAATGAAATACAGAGGTCAAGCAGAAAGCTAGAGACTGAATTCAGATGCAAGTATTCTCTTATCACCTAATTACCCATTACTAAGTTGCTCCCCACCCTCTACGGAAACGGACTACACATAAATCCCACTGCTGGTCATGAAGCTTCACTGAGGCATCCTTGTCCAAGAGGCATGGCTTCATGTGATCAGTGCACTGAGCCAAACTCTCTCCCTTTTGTCCTATTCTTTACTTGTTGGCCTTCTTATCAAACAAAGGCCGCAATCCTAACCAATTTTCCAGCACTGACATATGGGCAATGCAACTCTGAGGTAAGGGAAGAAACATTGCCCTACCTTGAGGAGACCTCCATGACTGCCCCCCAAATGCCAGATGCAGCACATGCCCCACTGGCACAGCTATGCCAGTGCTGGAAAGTTGGTTAGGACTGCACCCTAATTTAATCTATTCTACTTTGGCCCCAATCTCTTTTCCTTCAAAATGTTTCCTAGTCATCAATAATCAATTATCACTTCCCTGTTTAATGATCCATGAATTACCCAGTTTTTATCCTTCTGAATTAACACCAAAGTACATTTTGGCGCTTCACTAATTACAGAAATTGTTGAAACAATCTTGTGTGTTACCAGTTCAAACATAAATGCAACACCTTAATTTGTTTATTCATTATTGTACTTATATCCCACACTTCATCCAAGGACTCAGGACAATCCACGATGTTCTTCTCAGAGTGCTGGCTGCGGGTCACATCTGGCCCCCGGGCTGGGGTTTGGAGACCCCTGGTATAGACAACAATGATCTAAATCAGGGGTGTCCAAAGTTTTTGGTAGGAGGGCCACATCATCTCTCTGACACTGTGTCAGGGGCCGGGGGGGGGGGGGCGGGAAGAATTAATTTACATTTAAAATTTGAATAAATTTACATAAGTTTACATAAATGAATATATTAAAGATGAACTTATATGAATGAATGAAGGTCTTGCAATAGCTCAAGGCCTATAAAAGGCCTTGCACAAAGCAAAGCTGGCCTTTCCTTTGCTGCCGCTACTGCATCACAGACATGAAACAGCAAGCAGTGGAGGAAGCCCTCATCCCACAGCTCACACAAGAGGTCAAATAGTCGCCCTCAAACTGAGAGCAGTTGCGTCGGGCCAGTGCAGGCTCCAACAAATCTCCAGAGGGCCAGAGGCTCATTGGAGACTGGGGGCTCCCTGAGGGCCGCATTGAGAGGCCTTGAGAGCTGCATGTGGCCCCAGGGCCGGGGTTTGGGCACCCCTGATCTAAATGGACAAATGGCTTGAATCAGTATAGCTTCATATGACTACATATATGAAAATGATTGGCTACTGTAGTCAAGAAGAGAAGAAAGAGCAGCAGAATTAAGATTACCTTGATCGCTGGTGAAATAGCCAGGAAATGGACAGATCCACTAATAACACCCAGAACAGCTGTGGTCGTTGACAGAAAGCTGTCAACAAGAAGCTGATGAGCTAGAGAAGAAGGAAAGTAACGAGAAAGTGTGTGCACAGGAGAGGTATGGGGCCAGATTAGAAAGAGAGAGATCTAGAAAAACAGGGCAGGGAGAAGATTTAAACCAACAAGGCCTAAAAGATTGAAGAGATACAGAAAGAGCAAAAACAGGGACAAACTGGAAGCAGAAGCAGATAACATGATAAAAAGAAGGAAGTGCAGAGAGAGAGAGAGAGAGAGAGTTGAAGGAAAGATTGGAGAGAGAACACTTTGGAGAGCAAATTGGAACAAAAAATTAAAAAGAGACCACTGTTTTGCCCTATGTATTCTATTAATATAAGCAAAAATTCCAATAACTCATTTTAAGTTTAGGGCTGGTGAAATAATGCAGCCTTTGACTGTAGACCTCAGTTTCTGTGGTTTGATTTCTTAGAAACTGAGGTATGGACAAAATGGTTTTCAGGGCCCTTGTAACTCTATACAGAGGGCCCTCCTAATCAGCGGGTTTGGCACCTGCGGATTTGACTCAACACAGGTACCAAGCTCATGTCTGGAGGACCTCAAGGACCACCAACACAGGACTGGAAGTGGTTTTGGATGTGTCAGGGATGTGTTCTGAGGCACAGGGAGGTCACACGCAGCCTCCCCATGCCTCAGAAGGCTTCCTAGATGTATCACAGAATCACTTCTGGTTGCCAGATTGGGCCATCCCACAGATTTAATTATCCATGGAATTCAGTATCCGTGGGGGTCCACATGGGGCCCACAATATTTATCATCTGGTAGATGGAGTCTTTTGGTACAGTTCATACCAATTCCAAGGTTTGGGGTATTCAGCCCTTAGTCCAATACATGCTGTGGCTAGCAGTTGGCAGGGCTCTAGCTAAATGGACCCACAATTGGGGAAGGGCTGGAACTCAGTGGAAAACAACCTACTTTGCATGCAGAAAGTTTCAAGTTCAATTCCTGGCATCTCCAAGAAGGCCTGAGAAAGACCCCCAACAGAAATCTTGGATAGCTGCCACCAGACAGTATACGTCAGACAGACAGGCAATACTAAGCAAAAAATTGTTTTAAAAAAATGTTTGATTCAGTGTAGGGGAGCTTCACGTAGTCAACAGTGCTGTCATTTATGATTCTATGAATCCATCCTACCTGCATGCCTTCTTGGCCAGCTATACCAATTCCAACATTAGCAACCTGGATCATACTGACGTCATTCGCACCATCACCTTCCAGAAGAGATAAAAGAATAGGCTTGCAATGAAATTGGCATGGGAGGCTAATGCACTGTACACAGACTTGATAAAAGAGACAATATAAAAAGCTCAATTGGAGCATCTAGGAGTATTGTTAAAATATTATAGGCTCCAAAGATTCCTTGCTTTTCTTTTTAGGTTGTGGATTGGCAGCACAGAACACAGAAGCTGTCAGAAGACTGGCCAAACAATCCCAAGCACATGAAGGGTCTGACTACACCGAGTAGATTTTGAGTGGCTAAGGGGTCGGAGATGGGGAAGTCGTGCTTGAACCTTTTCCTGCACATTCTCTCTCTGCTCCAAATCACTTCTCATAAGAGTATTTTCTACTCAATGATTAAACTAAAGGTAAACACATGTATGAAATCCACCAGAGGGAAAGCTGCATGAGAACAGAAATCTCATCCCACCCTTACAGCCCAATCCTAACCAACTTCCCAGTGCCAATAGAGCAGCAACGTAGTCCTGAGGACACCGCCATGACTGCCCCCACACACTGCAGAATGCAGCTCATGCCCGATTGGCACGGCTGCATCAGTGCTGGAAAGTTGTTTAAGATTGGGTTGTCAGGTACCCTAGGACCATATTTAACTGTCGGTCCACTGGACCACTCGTTTTGAAGAGAAAAACAGATGAACAGACTATTAAAGGAGAAGACAATAATAGTAACTGTGTTGCTCCCCTATGAGAGACAGGCAACTCACCTATGGCTAGTGTCATCACTTTCAGCTCTTTTCGCACCACCTTCACCACTTGGCTCTTCTGCAGGGGTGTTGCTCTACAGCAGACAACCGCCCGCACCTGTCTGGTGAGCTGCACAAATCTGCTCTGCAAACTTTCATGCAAGGCAAAAGCTAATGTTGTTCCTTCTATAACTAGGGCAGCACTGAACTGGGCAAGCCGAATTTCTGACGTCACAGAGACTCTCAAAATGTTTCTGCTAGGTCTTCCTTCGTACAAACCGCCTATCTGGATGTCTGCTAAAATACTGTCCATCCGTTCTGCACATTCATCCTGGTGGTAAAAAAGGAAGTTGGTAAGGTATTACTTAAATCTTAGCTCAGTACAGACAACTTGTGCTGACTTGGGGTTGCATTTGTGAGCAAGACCAAATTGCACACGAGGCTACAAAATAAGGAGAATTGAGATAGAGAGATCCCCTTCATTGGCTCAGCTGTTTGGCTCCTCCCTTTCCAGAGTGGTCTCCTGCAGTGACCATTCCTACAGTTCAGGCCAGTACAGGCATGCCCCCTTATCCACGGGGGTTCTTCTGGAAACTCCTGTGGATAGCCAAAACTGCGGATATGGGAGAATGCCTATCACTGCGGCCCGGACTCTCCAGAGGTGAGGGGAGTCCAGCTTCCCTCCCCCCACTCGGAGGGGCTTCTGAGGTCAGCAGAGGCTGCGGACAGATGTTTAGTTTGGAGGTTAAAAGAACACAACTTCAGGTTTCGTCGAGAAACTGGAAGTTTCTTTTTAAATGCCTTATAAGGCATTAGGAAGCCTAGGGAAGCCATCCTATGGCTTATAAGGCATTAAAAGTGTCAGTTTGAGCCCGGCAGAGGCCACTTATGGTTGTCCACAGCCTCTGTTGAGCTCAGAGGACCCTCCAGAGGGGGCGCACGAGGGAGGGGCCAGGGATCCGATCCATGGATAACTGAATCCGTGGATATGGGATCTGCAGATATGGGGGGCCCCCAGTATAAAGAGTTGGTACCTGAATATATTTATTTCCTCTTGGCTTCCTATTCCTTTCCCCCTTTTACCATGTCTCACAGACTTACAGCCCAGTCCTGAGCTGCCCGGGGCACAAAGCTTCAGCAGCACTGAAAATGGCTGCTGCTGCATCCTGTGCGCCCCGGGCTACCGCGGGCGGCACCTCAGGAGAAGGGGACTTTCTTTCCCTTCTCCTGGGTAAGGGAAGCAGCCCTGCAATGGGGTTACTCGCGTTACTGCTGACCAAAAGTCTGGCGGTAAGGTAAAGGCGTTCGTGTAGGTGCCGAGCCCCACACGAACACCTTTGATCCTGTGAAGCAGAGCTCCACTGGACCCGCCTCCCCCCTCCCTCCCAGCATGCCTCCTGCCTGCCCTCTCCCCACCTCCTGCCTCCCTGTCATGCCTTCTCCTCACCCTCTCTCTGCCATTCGCCTGCCTCTCCCCTCCCCGGAACGCCTCCTTCCCACCCCCCTCCCTGCATGTGACCGCTAAGCAGCAGAGGGTGGGCACCCATCTGGCGCTAGCCCAGCTCCAGCCAGTGCTGGGCTATCACGGGTGCTGGCCTGGTGGGAAGCCTCGCAGACGTGCTTTATGGCATGTTTGCAACAGTGCACGCCAGCGGGAAGCTCAGGATTGGGCTCTAAGACATTACTATAAAAAGGAAAACATCTTGAGTGCTTTGGCAGACAAGAAGAATAGAAAGTGTTGTAAATAAATTAGTAAAAAGGGGTGGAGTGAAGATTACAGCTTTATTTTTGAAATGGCATCTGGATGATTTCTGCAGTTTGCCATCTAGACATGTGCTGTGTGTGTTCTGTAACAAGAATGATATGACATGTTTAACTGTTAATGGAAAATAATAGCCCACAAAAGATTTACTAGTGTGTAAGGAAAAAAGTCAGCATCATAAACATTCCACAGCATAAGCAAGTTGGTGAAATGCTTAACAATGCTTACCAAATGAGCCACATGCTTGGTTTTGGTGTAGCTTGGAGCATGAAACGTAAGAGCAGCAGCCAAGCCTGGAAAAAGGTTAATATGTTTTTAAAAATGGGATTCATACAAGAGATCCGTATACCGTATATGGTATAGAGCCCAGTTCTATACCATATCAGCCCCATAGCACGCAGCACAGCTGATGGAACATGTACTGCATGTTATGGAGGGAGGGGGGAAGCATGACTAGACAGCCTGGGAAAGGTAAGTAAAAATTATTTTTACCTCCTTGTAAGCTGCCTGGCCACAAATGGGACTCCTAGGACTTATTTAGCTGGCATAAGTCTGAGGAGTCTCAGGGATGTGTCAGGTCGGGAAAAGCAGGATAGGATCTTGATGAATGTCACTGCTGCTGAGATCCACTCCCTCCCACACCTGAACCACTCATGGTTCTGCCCACTCCCTGCCCTGATCATCCCCTGAACTGCCTCCAAACCAGCTCTGCTTTCACCTTACCTGCTCCAATGTGACTGGGTGAGCTGCTGGTGTGCATGCTGAGAGCCCAATCCTATCCAACTTTCCAGCACCGGTGCAGCTGCAATGCAGCCCCAAGGTAAGGGAACAAATGTCCCCATAACTTGAGGGGGCCTCTGTGACTGCCTCCCCACCACAGGATGCAGTGCATGCCCCATTGGAACAGCTGCACCAGCACTGGAAAATTGGATAGGATTTGGTCCTGAGCCTCCTGCACACCAGCAGCACAGCTTTCGCAGAGCCAAACCAGAACTTATGGCAGTGTATCACAAGATCTGCTGCCATAGGCCCTCAATAGAATTGGATCATTATTACGCAACGGTGTGCACGCACAGGTCTGCAGTTTTTGTTTTTTAAAATCCCCTTTAAAAAGGCACAAAGCACCCAGGAACTTCTCTTGCAAAACTCCACTGAAATAAATGAGATCTGCAGATCCTATCAAGCCCTCTGGAACCTAGAATACACCCCTTGCTGAAATGAATGGAAACTGTGCACAAGGCTGTATGCTAGCTTTCCAGTAAAACACAGTGCATCAAAGCATAATGCCTGCAGGTGCCTATACTTCAAAAACTAACACAAAAGGGTTAGTTTCCAGCAAAAGGGACCGTATTTGAAATTCAATTAAAATGTTGCTATGGAAGTAGAAATATATAATAGAAACATTATACTGTCTGGCTAATCTACTTTATAATGTGTCATTCCATTAGTTCATCAATGAGTCATCTAGGGAAACAAAAGACCTGAATTTCTAATCTATGAAGCCAGCAAAATACCCCTTCCTGCCATCTTAGAAAAAAGGAAAAACATCTGAAATTATGTTGTCAGGCAACCATGCCCCCTTTTCCTATTCCCCTTATTTTTAAGCATTTCTAACCATTGTGATTACAATTAAGAGTCAGAGTCAGTAAAAATAAATTCCACCAGAGGGCACAATTATCACAAGAAAAGGATCTGGCTTCTGACAGCACCATTGTCTTCACCAAAGGACTGAATATTTTCCAAGTGAATACAAAAACACTAAGATTTTTCATCATTAGAAAGCATAAGTAGATTAATTTTCTGGAATGCTGTATGTAAGGCCAATTTAATGAGATAATTCTTAGCACATTAATGCTAATCATGCCAGGCTGCAGGAAGATATGACAAAACACAACTTTAAAAATTGCATTTGTTCCCATTTCCAAGACAAAGCTCCCCAGCCTGGCATCTCTACAGCTAATATAATTTAGCATCTAGCTCTTGAAAGCCTTTTGCAAACATGTTAAAGTGTGTCAATGTTCTAACCCAAGGCAGACAGACAAATGGACTAAACTTACAGCTCAACCCTATTCTCCTCCTCCCCTACTGGGGCAGCCTAGCCGAAAAAGTGCATGCTGTTTCGGGGGGGGGGGGGGTGGCGGCAGGAGGCATTTTGTGGAAGGACAGGCTACAGCTATTTACAATAAATACATTTTTAAAGAGTTCAAAGCACGACACATACCATGACCTCGAGAACCCTTTCATCAGTCCAGTAAGGTAGACCTCTATGATCTGGGAGGGGTCAAATCTGTAACTTTTTGAAAAGACCTTGGGCAGTTTATATTGATTTTATTGCCACTATTTTAGCACTTATCGGTACAGGTGTGTGTCACGTAACGACAGGGATGTGTTCTATTCCTGTTGTTAAGCAAATCCGACATTAAGAGGACATTCTGGGGGAAGTGGGGAGCAGCACCACAGGTTTCACAACATGATCCTTGGAGCATCCTTATCACCTCTGGCTAAAGAGGTTGCCTTCCCCTCGCTTGAAAAACTTCATGCACCTTGCGAGGTCCTCGTGTGACACTGCTTACCTGCTTGAGAGGCAATGAGTCTCTTTGCCTGCAAAGTACAATCCTTTGAATCCTTGTTGAACCAGCCACTTGCCTGGAGTTTGCTGCTCAGTGAGATCCTTCGATCTCTAAGATCGGCAGAAGCGAGACATGCTGAACTGCAGCAGAGTCACATGCGGTCACAAGTGGCAGGTTTGGCAGGAGTTCAAAGGATCGTGTTTGCAAGCAAACAGATATGCTGCATCTCAAGCAGGCAAGCGGTACCGCTGGACAACTTCACAAGATGTGTGGGGGTTTAGAACATAAGAACAGCCCCACTGGGTCAGGCCATAGGCCCATCTAGTCCAGCTTCCTGTATCTCACAGCGGCCCACCAAATGCCCCAGGGAGCACACCAGATAACAAGAGACCTCATCCTGGTGCCCTCCTTTGCATCTGGCATTCTGACATAACCCATTTCTAAAATCAGGAGGTTGCGCATACACATCATGGCTTGTACCCCATAATGGATTTTTCCTCCAGAAACTTGTCCAATCCCCTTTTAAAGGCGTCTAGGCTAGATGCCAGCACCACATCCTGTGGCAAGGAGTTCCACAGACTGACCACACGCTGAGTAAAGAAATATTTTCTTTTGTCTGTCCTAACCCGCCCAACACTCAATTTTAGTGGATGTCCCCTGGTTCTGGTATTATGTGAGAGTGTAAAGAGCATCTCCCTATCCACTCTGTCCATCCCCTGCATAATTTTGTATGTCTCAATCATGTCCCCCCTCAGGCGTCTCTTTTCTAGGCTGAAGAGGCCCAAACGCCGTAGCCTTTCCTCATAAGGAAGGTGCCCCAGCCCAGTAATCATCTTAGTCGCTCTCTTTTGCACCTTTTCCATTTCCACTATGTCTTTTTGAGATGTGGCGACCAGAACTGGACACAATACTCCAGGTGTGGCCTTACCATAGATTTGTACAACGGCATTATAATATTAGCCGTTTTGTTCTCAATACCCTTCCTAATGATCCCAAGCATAGAATTGGCCTTCTTCACTGCCGCTGCACATTGGGTCGACACTTTCATCGACCTGTCCACCACCACCCCAAGATCTCTCTCCTGATCTGTCACAGACAGCTCAGAACCCATCAGCCTATATCTAAAGTTTTGATTTTTTAACCCCTGCTAACTGGGTAAGAGGCACTTTTTCAAGTGGGTGCTCCTCTTTTATTTAGCGGGGGGGGGGGGGGAGAGTAACTGGCCCACCTCACCACAGCACTGTCTGTTCTAGTGGCTGTCTGCTGGTATTCCTTTGCATCTTTTTAGATTGTGAGCCCTTTTGGGACAGGGAGCCATTAGATATTTGATTTTCTCTGTAAACCGCTTTGTGAACTTTTTGTTGAAAAGCAGTATATAAATACTGTTGTTGTTGTTGTTGTTTATTTTTTGCCCCAATGTGCATGACTTTACACTTACTGACATTGAAGCGCATCTGCCATTTTGCTGCCCATTCTGCCAGTCTGGAGAGACCTTTCTGGAGCTCCTCACAATCACTTCTGGTCTTTACCACTCGGAAACGTTTGGTGTCGTCTGCAAACTTAGCCACCTCACTGCTCAACCCTGTCTCCAGGTCATTTATGAAGACGTTGAAAAGCACTGGTCCCAGGACAGATCCTTGGGGCACACCGCTTTTCACCTCTCTCCATTGTGAAAATTGCCCATTGACACCCACTCTCTGCTTCCTGGCCTCCAACCAGTTCTCAATCCATGAGAGGACCTGTCCTCTAATTCCCTGACAGTGGAGTTTTTTCAGTAGCCTTTGGTGAGGGACCGTGTCGAACGCCTTCTGAAAGTCCAGATATATAATGTCCACGGGTTCTCCTACATCCACATGCCTGTTGACCTTTTCAAAGAATTCTATAAGGTTCGTGAGGCAAGACTTACCCTTACAGAAGCCATGCTGATTCTCCCTCAGCAAGGCCTGTTCATCTATGTGTTTTGAGATCCTATCTTTGATGAGGCATTCCACCATCTTACCCGGTATGGATGTTAGGCTGACCGGCCTACAGTTTCCCGGGTCCCCCCCCCTTTCCCTTTTTAAAGATAGGCGTGACATTTGCTATCCTCCAATCTTCTGGCACCATGGCCGTTTTGAGGGACAAGTTGCATACCTTAGTCAAAAGATCTGCAACTTCATTCTTCAATTCCTTAATAACTCTTGGGTGGATGCCATCAGGGCCTGGTGACTTATTGATCTTTCATTTATCAATGAGGTCTGAAACATCTTCTCTTTTAACCTCTATCTGACTTAACTCCTCGGTTAGGAGGGGCCGTTCGGGCAGCGGTATCTGCCCGAGGTCTTCTGCCGTGAAGACAGATGCAAAGAGGGGGGGAAGGTATCCATTGTCTTATATGTGGTTGGTTGTTGTTTGAACCGTTGCTAAGCAATGCACATCTGTATTGTTTTAATTTGTGTTGGTTTTCCATATTTTGGAAACTACTTTGATCTCTTAAAGAAGAAGTCTAAAGAAATGGAATGAATGAATGACCTCTGCAGAAAAGCACTAACTGGGAGTATCTGAGAAAAGTCAGTGCCAGTCGGTATAGACAACACTGATCTAGCTGGACCAATAGTGGTCTGGTTCAATATAAGACAGCTTGATATGTGATTCACTTTAAATTGCTGGTAGGGAACTGAGAGTGTCTTGCCTAAGGCTATATTAATTGATGGTTGATAATACATTTGAACAAGGATCTTCCAGCTCATACATTTAGAATCTTGCGGTAGCTAACTACTTTCTGTGTGTGTAATATTACAAGGTGTTCCTACTAAAAAGGCACATTTTTGAAGCAACACTACCCCCTTTGCCCTCCCCAGTCCCATGAAGAATGGGGCAGCCATTGGGCGGGATTGGGATGAGAGAACATATATATATATTCCACCTGTATATTCTATATACAGGTGGAGTCTATTTATGCGTGTGATTTCTGTTCTGTGACCCGCCGCAATTAAGAAAAAATGTGTTGTGCTAAATTGCATAGAGTTATGCAAATATGCTGCAACCTGACCCTTGGGGATGGAAGGAAACCAAGGCACAGGTTCTCAATCGCCCCCTCTGCTCCTTCACCTCCCTCTCCTCTGCTCCGTACTCGGCCCTCCCCACTTGTCAGCTGTCCCTGCTTCTGCTGAGCTTTTAAGAGTCCAGTCCTACGCATTTCTACTCAGAAGTAAGCTCCACTGTAGTCAATGGGGCTTACTCCCAGGAAAGTGTGGAGAGGATTTTAGTCTGAGAGAAGAAGATTGAACAAATGAGGTTAGACATTAGTTGCCTGAAATCACTGAAAGATGGAAAATTGAAGAATGACTGTATTAATAAAGGACTTTAAGACCGACATGACCTATTGCGAAAAGCTATAGCGACCGCCATAGAAGAGCTTAAACAGCGTGTAACAGCCACTGCCAGGAAGACTGAATGTTACATGGGCAATATCTAGCAATTTCAACAAAACACACTGTTTAGAAAGAACCAGAGACAGTTCTACAAGTCATTACAGACACCTATAGCACAAAATAATGATGGACCAAATAAAAACGAGGCTCTTAAGTTCTGGAAGCAGATCTGGGAAATACCAATGGAGCACAACAAAGATCCCTTTTGGATTAAAGACATCGACAAAAAGAATAAGACACCAAAAATGGTGGATATCACCATTACAGAACAGGTACTCCGGCAAGAGGTAAAAAGATTAAAAACTGGTCTGTACCAGGACCTGATGAACTACACGGATTTTGGTTAAAATATCTGACCAGCCTGCATCACGGACTTGCTAAACAGCTGGATATTATGCTGCAAACTGGACACCTGGCTAACAAAGGGGAGGACCTTTTTGATCAAGAAGGACGTCGATAAGGGCAATGAGCCCAATAATTACCGCCCCATCACCTGCTTACCTACAACTTTCAAATTGTTTACCAAAATACTGGCTTCCACTATATATGAACACTTAATACAAAACAACATCTACCCAGTGGAGCAGAAAGGGAACTTTAAAAAATCACGTGGCACAAAGGACCAGCTATTAATCGACAAAATGGTCCCGAAAAACTGTAAGCGGCGACACCAGCCTGAGCATGGCTTGGATCGACTACAGAAAGGCTTTTGACTCACTGCCACATAGTTGGATTAATACCTGTTTGGAAATCTATGGCATCAGTAATGACATCAGAAAAGTGGTAGAAATGAGCATGAAAATGTGGACAACAATGTTAACAACAAATAGACAAGAGCTGGGAGAGATTAAAATCAGAAGGGGAATCTTCCTAGGAGACTCGTTCTCTCCCTTGCTGTTCAATATCGCGCTCATTCCCCTGCCCACGATTCTCAATAAAACTAGATGTGGCTACACCGTCTCAACTCAGACTGGTAAAATCAACCATCTTCTATACATGAATGATCTGAAACTGGAAATGGGAAAGAAGGTTTATAAGGATAGTCAGATAAGAGAGATTTTTGAAAAAAATTTTTGGTAATTTATTTAAAGCGGAGGAAGGGAAACAATTTGATGAAGTTATAGTCAATGAAATCAAGGAAGAGGATTTGTTAGTATTAAATGACGATATTACACAAGAAGAAATTTTGAGTGTTATACAGAAGTTAAAAAATAGGAATTCACCAGGTTTAGATGGATTGACGGCAGAATTTTATAAAATGGCAGGAAATTTAATAGCTCCGGAACTACAGAGTTTGTTTAATAAGATATTGAGGGGAGGGAAAGTCCCAGTTCTTGGAGGAATACTGAAATTATGGTAATTTTAAAACAAATGAGGGACCTGCTTGATCCTAATTCTTATAGACCTATCAGCCTGACAAATCAGGATTATTAAATTTTTGCAAAAATCTTAGCAAATAGACTGGAGAGACTGCTCCCAAGGTTAATAGGAGAGGATCAATATGGTTTTGTAAAGGGAAGATACATTGGACACCCTATAAGGAATGTTATTAATACGTTACATCATGGAAGTATTGATGGAAAGTTTGCCTTCTTGAAATTATATATATATATATAAGGCATTTGATAGGTTAGATCATGGGTATTTATTTCAAGTATTGTGTAAAGTTGGTTTTGAAGGGTTTTTTTTGAATGCTTTAAAAGAAATCTATAAGGAAGGCAAAGCCATGATTAAAGTTAATGATGGTCATACTAAGGAAATATGAATTCAGAGAGGAGTAAGTCAGGGATGCCCTTTATCCTCAATGTTGTTTGTTTTAGTGATGGAGCCCTTAGCTGATAGAATCAGGAATAGTATTAGAATACAAGGATATAGGGTAGGGAAGGAGGAAATTAAATTAAATTAATATGCAGATGATATACTTTTGGTTCTTGGGAATCCTCTGGAAGCGTTGAGAGAATTAATGATAATTTTAGAGGATTTTAAATCATTGGGTTAGGGGTAAATATTGAGAAATCAGAAATAATGTTTAGGAAGATAGAGTTAAAGGAACAAGAAGAAATAGCAAAGTTAACAGGTATGAAATTAGGAGTTAAGAGAATTAAATATTTAGGAATAATAATAACAAAGAACCCCAAAAACTTGGCTGAGGCAAATTATAAAACAACATGGAGGAAGGTACAAAAAAAATTAAATCAATGGAATAATAGATATGTAAGTATTTTAGGGAAAATAAGGGCAATTAAAATGTTCATTTTATCTAAGATGCTATATCTATTTCAGGTGCTTCCAGAGTAGATTCCCAGGAACCAATTAGTTATATGGGATCAAGAAATAAAAAATTGGGTGTTTGGGAAGAAGAAAGCTAGAATTTTAAGGAAGGTTATATATTCACCACAGGAAAATTTAGGATGGGGATTGCCACATTTGGAAAGTTACTATGAAGCTTTCCAAATTAAGATGTTGATGGAAATAGATGTGAAAAATTTGGATAAATGGGTGAGATGGGAAGATACAATAAATAGAGGAGGTGATTTTGGAATATTTACACAGAAAGTAAAAAAAAGAAATTAAAATTACAATAGGACCAAGACAGCATTAAAAGTTTGGGGGGGGGGGGGGGAAATGCAACCCAATTGGATGCCAAAATTTTCTAAATGGACCCCACTTGAATTTTTAAGTGAGGAATTTAAAAACGTTGAAAATTTTTTTTGGGGAGAAGTTAAAGGAAAAGGGTTATTTTAGAGCAGGGGTGCCCAAACCCCGGCCCTGGGGCCACGTGTGGCTCTCAGGGACTCCCAATCCGGCCCGCGGGGAGCCCCCGGTCTCCAGTGAGCCTCTGGCCCTCCAGAGACTTGCTGGAGCCTGTGCTGGCCCATTGCAACTACTCTCAGCATGAGAACAACTTTTCAACCTCTTGCACGAGCTGTAGGACGAGGGCATCCTCCACTGCTTGCTATTTCACATCTGTGATGCAGCAGTGGCAGCAATGGAAAGGCCAGCCTTGCTTTGTGCAAGGCCTTTTATAGGTCTTGAGCTATTGCAAGACCTTCATTCATATAAGTTCCATCTTTAATATATTCATTTATGTAAATTTATTCAAATTTAAAATGCAAATTAATTCTCCCCCCCCCCCAGCCCCTGACACAGTGCCAGAGAGATGATGTGGCCCCGTGCCAAAAAGTTTGGACACCCCTGTTTTAGAGTGAAGGATTTATACAATCCTCAGGGGATATTGACTCCTATACAAGAACTATTGGAGAAAGAGGGAGGAAAATACTGGTTAAGGATCTTGGCTTTATATAATATTTTAAAACAAAGATACTCCCTAGTTTTAAATGAAGAGGATACTCAATTTGAAAAAATATATAGTCTTAAAGAGGATAATAAAAAGGGTATGGCAAAACAGTTATACAATTTAATGAATAAAGATAAAGACTATATGATTAGGTTAATACAAATTAAATGAGAAAGAGAGGTGGGAATGTCAGTACAGGAGACAGATTAATGAAAGGAATATTGGAGATTAGAATGGAAAAATTTGCAAATTGTCATGTCAATTGTAAAGTACAATTGTTAATCATTTGATATGCCAATAAAGGTTTCAGAAAGAAAGAAAGAATGGAAAAATTTAGAGAACTGGAGATGAAATTAATATTGAAATGGTATAGGACACCTGCCCAACTGGCTTATATGATTAAGGGAAGGAATTCAAATTGTTGACACTGTAGGATGGTAATGGGTTACTATGTCCATCTTTGGTGGGAATGTTCTAAGGTAATTGATTTTTGGCAATTGATATTTGAAAAGGCGGAGGAATTATGTAACCTTAAGCTGGAGCTCTCTGGGAAAATTTTATTTATGGGAGTTTTGGGAAATAATAAAGAAAAAAATATAATCAGGATTTATTCAAAGCTATGATTCTAGCTATCCATGTAGTTACAGCATATGGGTGGAAAGATGCATCAAAACGGACTGTGGAAAAATGGAACTGGTATTTATATGAATGGATATAATCAGACATAGTATCAATATTGAAACAGGATAAGACATGGGAAGATAAGAAAACCAAGATAAAAAAGAAATGGTTGAGATATGTAAGATGGGTAAGGGAAGGGGGGCCAATACTGTTATAATGGATAAAATCCAAAAGGTGTGCTTATATACTTAATGTTAATGGTCACTCTTCAAGGGGGAAAGGAAAAAAAAGGGGAAAAAAGATTGTTGATATATGATTATGTAAATATAAGTGGAATGTATACATTAAAATTATACATCAATAAATTTTTTCTACAGAAATTTTTTCACCTGCCGGCTTAATAGCTGGATCAACAAACCTGGTGTCCATGGACAGTTTTTCAAAAACATTGATGGTGTCTGTGATAAACGAACCACCTGGACCTGGCTTTTTACACAAAGAGATGGAAGGTATCTTGTTTGCAGCCCAAGAACAGGCCCTTCAGATGAATGTGATGAAAGCTAGAATTCAGGGTACCAGTAACAACAGCCTATGCCGACTTGGCAAAAGATGGGACAAGACTGTAAACCACCTGATTTGTGAATGTCCCAAAATTGCTAATACCTACTATAAACAAAGACATGATGATGTTGCGTGACTAATACACTGTGCCTTATGCCAAAAATATGGCTTTGACACATCCGAAAAAGCTTGGCAACATCAGCTGGAGAAAGTCCTGGAAAATGAGAAGGTCAAAATCTTATGAGACTTTAGAATCCAAATGGACCTACGTGTTGAGACCAACACGCCCTATATGATGTTAATTGACCACAATTACTGACTTGTGACATTCATCGACATTGCTGTCACTGGTGACCAGAGAGTGGTAGAAAAGGAACATGAAAAAATAGACAAGTACCATGAACTGTGTCTAGAAACCACCCGATTGTGGATGAAACACACTAAAGTGCTGCCAATAATCGTAGGCGCACTAGGAACCATCTCTGCAAATTTTGACAACTATTTGCAACAACTGAATGCACCAGCAATTACACTTGCTAAGCTGCAAAGAGCTGCTATTATTGGAACTGCGTCAATTATACCTGTGATGATTCTAGGCCTCTGGATGGGGCCTGACCTTTGCAGGGAGTACCAGTGATACTGTGATCTTTATTTGTGTGTTCTTACCTTGTCTCCAGTTATCGCTGTGATTGTTCTTAACTTGAATAAAAATGTTATAAATGTTGAATTGGGCCCACAAACAAATGCAAACATACAACAAAACAATCATTTCCAACAAAACGCTGCTGAAGGAAAAACGTAATTGTCACACACACCTTATTATCAGCCTGGAGGATGAATATTGTGTCCGATGGGTCAAGTAATTTACAGGCATGTCCTATATTGATAGCTGTCTCTTGTTTATCACCTGTCAACATCCAGATGTTAATTCCCGCTCTCCGAAGTTTCTCTATTGTTTCTGGAACACCATCTTGCAATCGATCTTCAATCCCAGTGGCACCTATAACATTCATAAGAACATAAGAACAGCCCCACTGGATCAGGCCATAGGCCCATCTAGTCTAGCTTCCTGTATCTCACAGCGGCCCACCAAATGCCCCAGGGAGCACACCAGATAACAAGAGACCTCATCCTGGTGCCCTCCCTTGCATCTGGCATTCTGACATAACCCATTTCTAAAATCAGGAGGTTGCGCGTACACATCATGGCTTGTACCCCGTAATGGATTTTTCCTCCAGAAACTTGTCCAATCCCCTTTTAAAGGCCTCTAGGCTAGATGCCAGCACCACATCCTGTGGCAAGGAGTTCCACAGACTGACCACACGTTGAGTAAAGAAATATTTTCTTTTGTCTGTCCTAACCTGTCCAACACTCAATTTTAGTGGATGTCCCCTGGTTCTGGTATTATGTGAGAGTGTAAAGAGCATCTCCCTATCCACTCTGTCCATCCCCTGCATAATTTTGTATGTCTCAATCATGTCCCCCCTCAGGCGTCTCTTTTCTAGGCTGAAGAGGCCCAAACGCCGTAGCCTTTCCTCATAAGGAAAGTGCCCCAGCCCCGTAATCATCTTAGTCACTCTCTTTTGCACCTTTTCCATTTCCACTATGTCTTTTTGAGATGTGGCGACCAGAACTGGACACAATACTCCAGGTGTGGCCTTACCATAGATTTGTACAACGGCATTATAATATTAGCCGTTTTGTTCTCAATACCCTTCCTAATGATCCCAAGCATAGAATTGGCCTTCTTCACTGCCGCTGCACATTGGGTCGACACTTTCATCGACCTGTCCACCACCACCCCAAGATCTCTCTCCTGATCTGTCACAGACAGCTCAGAACCCATCAGCCTATATCTAAAGTATATCTAATTCATTGTGTTGATTAGTTCAACCAATAGTCAAAAAACAATAACATGCAAATGAACGTGGAAACTGTCCAGCAGGTCAGAGAAGCAGCATGTAGAGTTAAAAACGTTGCGTTTCCTAAGCACACAATGGTAGGATCTGAGATTTCTGGATTTTTCAGATGGGATTTCAGAAATGCATCTCTGACTCTGATAAAAGTTTCCAAAATAGTTTAGAACATCTCTGAATAAAAGAGCTGCAATTCCTCATTCTCATGCAAGGTTTTTTAAAAATTGAAGGAAGCAGCTTTTGTGCTTTTACACAAACAGACCTGCTAGCCACAGATTTTGTGTGTGAGATGATTTCCTGACGTCTGAGAAAAGCCAGCAAAAAGGGAAGAAAAACAAAAAACACCAATCTAGAGCAGTGGTTCTCACACTTTTAGCACCGGGACCCACTTTTTAGAATGAGAACCTGTCAGGACCTACCGGAAGTGATGTCATGACCGGAAGTGACATAATCAAGCAGGAAATTTTTTAACAATCCTAGGCTGCAATCCTACCCACACTTACCTAGGAGTAAGTACCATTTACTAATATTGTTAAAGGAATGTACATAGTAGCTTGTTAAAAGTACAGGTCTGTAACATTTCCCCAAATGCAGTCACATACCATGGTAGCATCAAGTCTACTATATCAAAAATAAAATATAGAAATAAATGGGGCCCACCTGAAATTGGCTCGCGACCCACCTAGTGGGGCCCTACCCACAGTTGAGAAACACGGATCTAGAGTGACCCCTCTACTTAATGGACTTCAATGGTTTTTTTGGAAATAACAGACTATTTCTGAGGTTCCAGAGGTTCATTATACCTACCTTATAGCAATATACCAACCCTACCTCAACAATACCAAATAAGGTCTGTAAGGTAGTTAAGGGTCAGAAAGTGCAGGGACTATGAATACCCTGGTGGAGAGAGGAATAGCAGCATCTGTCTCTTAACAACCCAATCCTATCCAGGGAGTGGGCAGGGAGGGGAAAACCGGGCAAGGAAGGGGGACAAACAGGGGGCAGGAAGGCTGAGGGAAGGGGTGTATCTGGGGGATCTTCTCCCCTCTTTAAACAGCCTCCCTGCCCTTTTCTTCTCCTCAGACTTTCACCAGCTACAGAGCTGGCACAGGTCTGAGGAGACCCACTGCAGAGCTGGAGATTTATGGAGGGGTAAGTGGAAATGGTCTAGGAAGTCCAGAAAGTAGATCGCCTTGAGGAGGGTTCCACCCCAGATTTACAGAGATCCCCCAAAATCCAGGGGAAGGGAGGGTTAAAACAAACAGTAGAGGAACATGATGGTCTGAGAGTTATGGCAAGATCTTGCTCACCTGAGTGGATTTAGACCACATAGGGAAAATGGTAAAAATATTCTACAAGAAGTTTATTAAAAGACTTGAAAATTTAAACAATGGAGAGAAGAATGCAAGGATAAAAATGCGGCACTTTAGTAAAAGGAGAAAGAATGGGTTGGCTTTAGCAAAGGATGATATGGACACAATTAACCGGGTTCAGTCGCTACCCTAGTTATTCATGCAATCCCCGAGTTGTTATTGTGAGCTTATATGTGCAGCAAGGTAAGTGGGTAAGCCCCCATGAAGCAGGTGGTGCTTCCAATGATGGACCTATGGACTTGGACAAATCACATGGAAGGATGCTTGATCCTGTTTTATATGGGTGTCAATCCTCCTTTACTTGTAGGGTTGGATATTTTGGGATCAGCTGAGCTCCTGAAATCAAGCGGACTTCACATTCTAATAAACTCAAAATCAAGTTCTTTTTTATTTATCAAGGGTGAAGAGATGGGTGAAGAGTGAAGATGAAGATGCTCAAACAGTGGGTAATATCTCTCAGGATAATGGCTACTGCTGCATCAGGATCAGCAGCCTTTTTAGGGTTCAGGATTAGAAGGGTTCAAAATAGGGGAAAAGTCAAGAATTTTCTCCACAAAGTTACTTAACATGACGGATGCCTCCTCCCAACTCTCTCCGAACAGCCAAAATGGAAGAGGCAGGGAGATAAAAAGGAAATAGAAGGATCCTCTGTTTGCTAGTTGCCGGCCTGCCTGCTTTTCCTCCCATATTCCAAAATGTGGCACAAAAGATCCTATTAAATCTCTCTCACCTTCTGAAAGATTTCAACTTTTTCAAGAAGCCCAGAGAGGACAGAATGAAAGTGAGGGATGGCACCTTGAGGTGGGGGTAAAATGGCACATACAGATGAACAACAAGGGACCAAACTGTCATGTGCTGCCAACCCCTAATATATAGCATTATGGTGTACATTAACCTATTAGTTTCTGAATATCAGCCATACTGCCTACTGCTCATGCGCCTTCTTTCAAAAACAAATCATGTAAGTGGCAAAAATCAATTCTGAATTAGTTTTGCCACTTAAGAGAATCAAGCGATACGTTCATTGATTAGATTTGAGCTTATAATTTTGATTATTTGGTGAATGACAGTTTTCTCTCCAGCTCACCAAGCAACGTCAATTCGTTCTCAAGTTTTATGAATGACTCAAGGATCATCTCTTCCCTCTTCTCTATACTTTCTTCCGCTAAAAGGTGTCCTTCTAACCATTCTTGGTATTCATTCTCATGTATCACCTACAGAAATCAGTAAAATTAAATATGGGTCAAAATAAAACCATTACAAACATCTGAAAATTGCAGACTGATTCGCTTAATTCAATTATCAAGTATTATAACCTTTGCCCAAATGAAAAGCGTACTGTACTAATCTGTTATTGTGGTCAAATGAATCACAATGTCATAGAAACAACAGGTCCCTGTTGGATAAGAGTTCAAAGTTAAATTTAGGGCACAATCCTAACCCCTTATGCCAGTGCTTTCCAGCACTGGCATATCAGTTCCAATGGGATATGTGCTGCATCCTGCAGCTGGGTGTCACTCAAGGAGGTCTTCTCAAAGTAAGAGAACGTTTGTTTCCTTACATCGGTGCTGCATTGTCCTTATGTCAGTGCTGGAAAGCACTGACATAAGGGATTAGGATTGCACCCTTAATCAACCAGCATTTACCCTGCACATGCCCAATCTCATCTGATCTCAGAAGCTAAGCAGGGTCAGGCCTGGTTAGTACTTGGATGGGAGACTGCCTGGGAATACTGGGTGCTGTAGGCTTATACCATAGTCTTTCGAGACTGAAGGTTGCCAACCATTTAAAAAATGCTTGCTGCTTGTAACTGGTCAAGATTTAGTTTTATTTGGCATATCTCCAAAATCACGACAGAAAGAACGCAACAAAACAAGGAGAATTCGAGGTCTTATGTCTTCACCAGACTTCAGATTAAGGGTCTAAGAATAAAAGCCAGGATTTTTTTAAAAGCAGAATATTTTGTGTAAAGCAAAAACAGTGTGTGTTCTGAAGGGATTGGCTACACAACTATACAACTAGGGTGGACTGCATATACTAATCAGAGTGTTGAGAGTTGTATTTGGAAGACGGTAGCAAGCAATGCTACCTGTTATCCTTCACTGCCACCTACTGAAACCCTACACACAAAAGAAGAGGACAGCTTGCTCCCCATGTTTAAAAATGACTTTTAAAGACCATCACAACCCCTGCTAACTTGGCAAAGAAAAACCTTACAAAGAAGTGCTCCATTTGTATTTAGCAGGGGAAGAATAACTGTCCCTATTTGTCCCAGCTCAGTGTCTGCTAGTGACTGGTTGTGGGTGTTCCTTCTGCATCTTTTTAGATTGTGAGCCCTTTGGGGTCAGGGAAATAAAAAAAATATTATTTCTTCCATTTTCTCCATTCATGTCAACAGAGGGAGCAACTCCATGGGACCATCCCCTTGTTAGTTCATGCAAAACTGGGGCTTTCACTGAAATACATAGGGAAGGTCATTTGTACTGGAACCACCTGTGCTTAGTAGATGGGGGCTGTGACTTTGACTTGAAACCATGGCTCATACCTTCAACTGTGGTTTGTTAAACCACAAACCACATGATACAAGAGATTGTATCATGTTTACCAGTCTTTGGACTATATCCTAAACCTGGAAAAAAATTGCTTTCTTCACTCTATATGGTTAATCTTGTTAACATATTACCTTTGTAGCTATACAGAGAGTGCGCAATCCTGCATTGGCATACTCATCTAAGTGTCTCTGAGTTCTGTCCTTAACTCTTTTCCTTTGCTTATCTACCAGTACATTACCTGAGGGTTTAAAGAAATAAATCAACATTTATATAAAACACTAAACACATGGTTCATCATTATAAAAGGCATCAATTGAAAAAAACAACAACATTAAAGTACATTTTCAGTTTTAAACAGAGATGGGTTTATAAAAACATGCATATCCATTCAAGAGATGGCCACAGAGATGATCAAGATGGAGGAAGTCTTACCGTGAGATAAGGCATGATAGCTGCTTCTGGGAGGGACATGTTTCTTGGTAAACAGAAAAAAAAAATTGGCCCTTTTCCCACAGTCAGGTCTTTGATATGCCACAGATCACAACTATACTGGCAGGGAGGCTAGCAAAATTGTTGACTGGCTTCTCCCTTCTGTAGATGTATTTGCGAGGCTAGTTCTAATGTTCTTGTTCTAATGCTAGTTCTAATGTTAATAACATGGTTACTGTTTTCTAGAACAGCAGTCTTCAACTTTTTTAGTACTACAACTCCAACAAACAAAAAACATACATGCATATAATCCCCCTCAGCCAGCTTCAAGGTTGGGAGATGGCTTTGGTCTTGCTCTTCAGAGGCTGCCTGAGCATGCATCACAGTAACTGAAATAGTGAAACTATTGTGGGCACAATCTTAACCCCTTATGTCAGTGCTTTCCAGCACTAGCATAGTGATGCCAATGAGTCGCGTACTGCACCCTGCAGTTGGGTGTCACTCATTGAGGCCTCCTCAAAGTAAGGGAATGTTTGTTCCCTTAACTCAGAGATGCATTGCCCTTATGTCAGTGCTGGAAAGCACAGTGCTGGAAAGCACTGACATAAGGGGCTAGGATTGTGCCCTGTGAGACTTAAACAGGGAGACCCGGGTTAAATCCCTTTTTAGTCACAAAGCATACTGGGTGACCTTTGATCAATCACATTTTCCCAGTTTAGCCTCTCTCACAGGGTTGCTCGTCAGAAAAAAGACTGTATTGCTGCTGTAAGATTGCTTACACTGAGCAGAGGTTTGGACTACTAAATGGCTTCCAAGTTCTCCTCTAACATTCTATGAAAAAGGTACACCACCCTAAACTCTTTGGAGCTACGGCAGGACAAAAACATAGGGTTGAATCAAAGATCCTTTTCATCCAATGGAAGGAGTGACCTCTGGAAGAAGTTTCTTCTGTAGAAGGCAGGGAATCTTCAGATTCCGCCCATAATGAATAAGAACATTTGTTTGAAGATTTATAATTCATTTCAATTTACAGAAATAAGAAACGTGAGGAAATCTGCAAAGGTACAATTTAAAGCAGTGAAGTAAGGACACCTAACAAGAACTAGAATCAGCAGCTTTTCTCAACTAGCAAGAATAATAAAACACAGAACCGAATAAACACAGAATAAAACATAGAACAGATTAATGCCTTTCATATTAGAAATGAAATGTTTTGCCCAAACAAAACAAAATGTTGACTCGTACACTTCAATAGCACTTCAGATGTTTCAGAGGGGCAGATGTGGGGCCTAAACGGAAAACACTCTTTTTGTTGTGGCATTCACTAAATTTTAAAGGGTGCTCACTGGAAGTGACATGGTAAATTGCTGCCTCGTGCAGGACTCAACCAGACTTGCAGGTTTTTTAAGAAGTTTATGTAAGAGACCAAAGGTTTTTGTACTTACACTTTGCCCACAAAAGTATTAACTGTACCTGATGGGTCCATCTGCAGCAAATTCATGATGGCAGAGTCTGCTCCTTTTGTGTATATCACTATTTGCTCTGTGAGCGGGTGCCTGACCACGACTGACATTCGTTTTCGAACAGAGTCAAAAGGCAAGATGCGCAGCAGCTGAAATTTTAAGGTCCCCAAATAATCCAAGTCAACGGTCACTTGTTCAGGAGTCCTAGACTGCAGAGTGCACTTGTAAGCCCTGGCAGCATAAACTAGTGCTGCTTCATCAGGGCTCTCTGCCTCGTAGCACAGCTCGGTTGCAGAAGGTGATTCAAATGGTAACGTTTCCTCACCTTCTTGGGGTAGATTCAGGTAGTCCATTCCTACATGGTCTGATGCTGCCTGGTCTACTGGGATGCCAGAGGTCTGACTACTTTGGCGACTTCCAAATGTCGGAATCTTGATTCCAAGATCTGACAGCCTTTGTACAAAAGTTTTGGAGCTCCCTGTGCTTGGGCTACGTTTACCAAATAGGGGGGTTACTTTTCGAGTCGATAACTTCTGGAAGATGTTCTTAATGTCTTCCAGGGGTTTCAGAGGTACCTTGGGGACGGATGGCCATTGTTTCTGTAAGAGAATAATGAGTAATAAATAATGAATCACAAAGGACGTAAGATATGCAGTCTACATGCTATGTACACAGAAGACTCTGAATCGGAAGATGAAGAAATAGCTATGTACACTGGCAAGCTCCCGGATCACAGCTAATACCATTTTGCAATGATGTGCAAAAAGGAACACAAATGTACATCAGTTATCTTGGGCCTCTGAGAAAAACATTCAAATTTTAGATTTCTCAGGTATATTATTCAAATGTTCCTGATGTTTTAACAAAGCAAAAATCAAGCGAGTTTCTACCCACAAGGACCTTGTAGTCTGAAATCCAAAAAACCAGAAGAGTTCAGAGGAAGGAAAGGCTTGGGAAAAGTGAGATACAAATGCAAGACAATTATTTCTTCTTACACTATTGCAGCTATGGAGGAAGACTGAGGATGAGCAAGTCTACCATAAAGAAAGATTCCTCCAGATAACAATTTTCTTTGTAAGCAAATTGCACCCAAAGCTTTTGAAAAACAAACATTTATCTAAAAATAGATCCAAGCTTGGCTTTCCTCCCCGCGACATATAAGCTGTTGGGCATTCAATGGCAAGCCAATGCCAACCTCAGTGAGTGCCAACTTCCAAATCTACACTTGCTTCTTCTCCGATTCAGAGGGCTATTCTTTTCGGTTTTAGTGCAAACCCAAAATGCAGCTGCAATATGCAGATTTTTCCCCATACAATCAGCAGTTCTTCTAACTACTGATGGCACAAGACTATTAATTAAAATAAGCAGTCCTGTCAGTCTAATTTAAACTTACATTCTCCCACAAAGGTCACTATATAAACTGAGAAAATATCCAAGTCAAGTTTTTTCCCCCCATCTAATTTTTACGTGCTGTGCATAATATATATATAAACTCATTGGACTATGCAGTTTCACTGAAATACTAGTTTCTTTCCCACAAGCAAACATGTCAAGCCAGTGGAGGAGAAAGATTATCATTTATAAATGACAGTTCTTGTACTCTCTCAATGAAGACTACAATGCCTCCAAAAAGAGTTATTCATATTCTGCAACAGACTGAGATGTGCTGCAGAGCATCTCAGGTTCCCCTCCGCCTGCCTTACCTTTACATCCAGTTGATCAGGTGATGAAACAACTACAGTGTTGCAAATTGCTAGAGCAATGAAGAATTCAGTGATGTACACTATCTCTGGGATTGGCATATCTCTTCTGGTTTTTGTGTAGGAACCGGTAGAGACTCGACTAAATTTCTGCACAAGTCTCATGTCTGGAACCACATCAGTTTCCTGTTGGCCAAGCAAGAACAATAAGATTCTTCTACTGAAAAGATCATTTCTGACCACATCAAGTCATAGTGATGGAGTTGGAAGACCCAGGTTTACAGCACATATACTGAGACACAGCAAAGCACTTAAGTCCCAGTCTCTGACAACAGTGTCTGCATTGTGAATGGGTTATTTATTTGTATGTAACCACTCCCCTAGTCATCTATAGCAGGGGGGTCAAACACGTTTCATACAGAGGGCCGAATAGCATTCATGGTGCCTGCTGAGGGCCAAAAGTGATGTCATTAGGCAGGAAGTGATGTCATTAAGCAGGTTATGACCAAAAAGAACCACTTTTTTCTCACTTGGGAACTCATTAGCTGCAAATGACAGAAGAGAAAATATACAAATCTTGATCATATTTCAAGTTACAGGGGAGTTCAATTTTCAGGTGGGCTTCCCTTGCAGCAGTAACACCTCAGCATGGTTCAGCAGCTGAAAGCCTGAGGGTCAGACAAAAAGCTTCCGCGGGCCGCATCTGCCCTCTGGGCTTTATGTTTGACACCTCTGATTTAAGGTAAAGAAAAATTGACTTCAGGCAGGAAAGTTTTACAAACTGAGTGGGTTGTCGTCATCCCACACCTCTTCACAGGTCGTAAACATGAACAGGCAAACAGCTTTACAACTGAGTCCTATCCAACGCTGATGCAGTAGGAGTGCTGGGCCCTCGCTGTATCCAGTGCTGGAGTAGAGCAAGCAGGAGGTCTCCTTGGGGTAAGGAAATGTCCCTTACTCCATGAAGTGCCCCAGCCTACTCAATCCCCATTCAGGGATCTGTGCTAGCTATTTAGCTGGAACAGACTGAGTCGCCCAGTATAGGGCTCACAGGTTTGGGGCAGGGGTTAGGACGTGGCAGTGACCCGTTCTGCCATCCCTGCCCTCTCCCTTCCCCAAAACACCCCTTCCCCACCTTCAGAATGCTCCCCCCAACCCTCCTCCTATCCCTCTGCTACCTGGCACAACACTTACATGCCTCAGCAGACATGGGCAGGATGTGGTACCTGCAGGACAGTGCAGGCCGTCCTGTCAGCACAGCTTACTCACAGAGTGTTGAAAAGAGCTATCTGGTACTTTTACGATACCCAGTGCCAGCGTGCCCAATCATAGGAGTGGGCTCTTAGTGGCCCCCTTAGTGGGCTCTTATATACAAAGCAAATATGGTCAGGAAAATAGGGTCACTTACAATGGGGCTACTGAAGGCCACACTAAAGGTCATGCGGGATGCAGCGAGGGCAAGACTGCTGCCACCACCAAATGAGCTCTCATGGAAAGATGGAGACAACATGGATGAGCGGTGCAAAGACCGGCGCTGTAAGGATTGACGGTGAAAAGATCTGCTATTCCGGTGGAAGCTCCCCACTCTCATGCTGGACAAGCGATGTCCTGACAGAAACCTATAAGAGGAACGTGGAAACAAAGCCATTTCTTCATCTTCTGATTCAGGATCTTGATATGATTCCAGCCTCTTAGCTAGAGAAAGAGAGAAACCAGAGTGCTCAGAAGAATGAATCCATTTATCCAGCCTTCTCAATTCAAATATTTTACTGAGATCCTGAGATGAAAGAAACCCAGTCTAATACAAGGGATTCACTTTATATATAATTTACTAGTTTATAAAACTTCTGTGTTAAGGCCAAGGCATGGAACCTGAAACTCAGCTGGCTTTATGATCCATCAGCAAAGATGGTAACAAGTGAGTCGATAACAAGATATTGGGAGATGTTTGTGTGCTACACAGTGACAAACGAATATAAGTACTGGAATCCTATGTAGTGGTCCATGGCAAAATTGTACAGCTTGGCAGGTTATTGTGACACAAAGCTCTTGTGACCCAAGCTTTTATAGACTTTTCACTCACAGGGTGCAATCCTAACCTACTTTCAGCACCGACATAAAGGCAATGCAGCTCCGAGGTAAGGGAATAAGCATTCCCTTACTTTGAGGAGGTCTCCCTGACTGTCACCCAACTGCAGGGTGCAGCACAAGTTCCATTGGCACTGCTAGGCCAGTGCTGGGAAGTGGGTTAGGATTTGGGCCGTAGTCTCCTGTGGGATCTTTGGTGGGGTGAACTCAACAAGGCACCTTTTTTTTGTTAGCTGACAGCCCACAGGTGACTGTTGTCTTTGTCCTTGACAGAGGAGGCTGTAGCTAATTCAGGAGATCTGAAGTTCAGTGGCATAGCTAAAGGGGGTACAAAGCACTACGTTTTGCAGGGAGCTTCACTGTGGTGTGCAAGCTGTCCCTCTGCCTACCCTTCGGAGCCATTCCAAATGATGGGAGCAAAACGGAGCACCTCCAAGAAAAGTCCCCTTCCCACAAGGACACCTCTGGCAGCCCCAGTACCGCTGCAACCAGTGTAGCCACCAGGGATAGGACTGGGCTGTTATTTTCCTATGACATACTTCTGACTCAGTTCTTTTCCATGATTTTAGCTGGTTTCTCAAAACAACCATCAGAGGGCACTGCGGGCTTTCTAAATAACATGACAGCTATAGTGGCCACAGTTAATACCAAAGTCCTGTCACACACATTTAAATGAGTCATCCTTCGTTGCCATGGATTCAGCTTTTGATTTCATGCAGATTTAGGCCTTGTTGCTTGAAAGGGCAAACTTCTGCAGTGATCACTGGAGAGCAAAACTGAACTATAAACCAGACACATGCTTGTTTTTAATCAAACATAACTCTGATAAAACTAAATGAATGGAATTGTGATATATTCTATTTCAGTATCATTCATATTGGTCCAGCTTATTCAGGATTCTATGTCTAATCCCACTTTCCCTATGGAAATCCCCAATTGAGAGGAAAGAGACTGTGGGACCCGAGTCTCTTAAACTGCAGTATATTAAAAGGGGAATATACATTAGACCCCATGCCTGGTGTGCCAAATTCACTGGTCACCTCATTCTCTAAAATGATACTGGGGAACGCATATTAGTAGGCAGCTTACTAACAGGGTTTTTCAGTTTCACATTAGTGAGGATCTGTTTACAAGAAGGGAAATTAAAGGAGGAAGCAAGCAGAACAATGCAAATATCTGGGTAGGAACATACCTGCACCCGGTGCCAGTCCGGGAAGCTGCTGGCCCGTGCGTTGCGAGCCCTTGGAGGTCTACAGGGCCTTAATCGCAGGGGGATGTAGCCACGCCAACAAGGCCCATAAAGAGAGTTGGGTCTGGAGGGAAGTTGTTGGCCACAAGCCAAGGCATGGCTGTTAGCACTCCCTGTGAAAGGCTGAGAAGGCCAAGAGGACAGAGGGTGCAAACCCACCCAGCCCCCTGCCAACCATAACTGAGGCCACCTTGTGCCATGGTCCCACAGCCTGTACCTGCAGGATGCAAAAGGCCCAAGCCCCAGCTCCCTTGCTGAATGAGCACCAAAGGCCACCCACAACAACCCCAGGGATTTCCCTCAGGGCGATGAGGACAAGCAGGTCATGGAGACTGAACAGCGAACAAATGTACAGTTTTAAAGATGAGTCTTTACACAACACAAAACAGGAGATGATAGAATATCCACAAGAAAATGAAGATACAGGTCTTTTCTTTTGCAGAGCTAAGCGGGGATGCAACTGTAGGGCCAGCTCTCAGCCCTGGTGTTGATCATTTTGCAGGCCAGTCCTCCTGCACCACCATTGCAGTCTCTCAGCCTCTTCCCTTGCTCTCAAACCTACAACATTAGCCCTCTTCAGAAGTTATTAAAATCATGGATCGTGTACCTGGGTACAGCATCTATGAAGGAGCACTCTAAAGCCCATCCCTGCACTTCAAAACTTGCCTCCTGCCTGACAAAATTACAGCATTTGTCCAAAGGGACAAATTCTGTAGGAGGGATCATCTCTCTGTTAGGGAATGCTGGGAGTTCTAGGGCCCACTTTCATGGACACTGTACCTGGGTACAGAGTCTATAAGAAAGAACCAGGGAAATTCTATCACATCTCTACCATTCCCTGCTGGAAAGCCTTAAGTAAGTCATAGTTAACTAAGCAAACATAGTTGCTATGATTATATCAAGATCATACATGTGAAGGACTGTGATCACTCAGAAAATGATATACAAATGTTCCGTTTTATTACTGTTCATGGTTGAGATGAGTTCTGAACCAGGAACTCCTTGAATGGCAGCAAAACCAGTCATTCTGAGGCACTCTTCTACACCAGCTCTCAGATCAGTCCATCCACAAAGCAGCAACCAAGGGGAAAAAACCCTATTTGTGTACAATCCCAGGGAGAAAACTGGGGCTGCTGTTTCTACAACCAAAATGTCTTTCATATGACTTCCAAGTTGCTAGCTGCTTGAGTTACAAAGGGCTGACTTCAGAAGTTATTAAACTTTTAATCTCTTGCTAGTATACAAAAAGTTCTGAGGTTTCACTTACCATTTTCTTCATGGCCATACTCCTGCCCTGCAATGCTGCATCTCCGAAAAACCATTTTGTTCTCAGTGAGGGTTCCAGTCTTGTCAGAGAAAATGTACTCAATCTGCCCAAGATCTTCAGCAATCGTTAGTGATCCACACTGAATCCTGGCATCCGACTTTTCATGGTACAAATCGAGGTCGTTCTGGATAAAATAGATTTGTCCCAATTTGACAAATTCAATGGAAGCATAAAGAGAAATTGGGATCAACACCTGCCAAAGCAAGAAGAAGTACAATTACTAAGGATTTTTATTGAAACTGGATCCTGATCTCAATGGCATCAGCAAAAGTCAGGATTACTTCCACTAAATTCAGCTTATTCTATTGATTTAAAACATTTATAGCCCACAATCAATGCACACTCTTCCCGCTTTATAAATACCTTTGCTATTCGGATTTTCTTATACTGATGCAGATTCCTCATACCAAGATTTTCAGTATAAGGACTGGGAATGGGGGGCGGAGGTGAGAACCAAGGACACAATCCTAACCAACTTTCCAGCACCAAGGTAAGGGCAATGCAGCTCTGAGGTAAGGAACAAACATTCCCTTACCTTGAGGAGGCCTCCATGACTGCCACCCAACTGCAGGATGCAGCACACACCCCACTGGCACAGCTATGCCAGTGCTGGAAAGTTGGTTAGGTCCAAATTGAGTCCAAATCTCTCATGGAGGCAAGGCCATGAGAGGACATCTTACCCAATGGGCAAGTTTTGAGCTCTGGTGACAGAAAAAGGGCAAATTTGCCTCATGTGCCCAAAGAAGGTGCTCTAGGATGTTGGATCAAATTTTGCATTTCTCCACCCTGGTAGGACAGAGGTCCAGAAGTGCCCCCTTTCTCGGGTGTGCTCCTGTGATGCAATCTTCAGGACCCTTGGGGGACCCAGCACTGCTGAGGAAAAGGCACCCTCCTTTGTGTGAAATGCACTGCCTAATGTCCCTATGCTTTTCAAGATGACAGTGCATCTGTTTTTGTGCTGTGTTTCTACAAATTACAGTGAATGTGGGTCCGAAAGAACAGAAGATGAAAAAACTCATGGGAAAAGTGGAAAACAAAGTGAAATGACACAGAGTTGCGCATAGTTTACAGCTAAAGCTGGAGGTGATAAATCTCATTATGTGATGCTAGAACCTCTGAAACATTTTCATCGTGGACTTTAACACTTTATTAAATGTCATCTATTAATTGTTGCTTATTCTAATTATTCTATTTTCTGATGCCAAACAGCTTTTTCCTTATGGTTAGAGGTTATTTATTTTACTAAGAATTAAGCCCATTGTGTTCAGTTGGACTCATGGCCCGATTCTGCCCCAGGCCACCACTGGTCTCTGAGCTCTGGGACATGACAGAAGGCATTTAGGTGTGATTGTGTCATCCATTCAGGCCAGTTCCCTGTTCCATAGGCTATCCTATCAGGTAGTGATTTGTACATCACATGGGAACTACAAATTAAGCTCCTGATCACCATCTTCCTGTCAATTCTGTCAAAAACAGTCAACCCAGCATGTATACTGGCATATGGGTGGCAAAAATATCAATTGAGAGAACCCCTCGTTATCATGGGGACAATGAAGCTCTGGGAGGTATCAGATGAGAATGCCTTGGCCTGAATTTTGAAATCTGAACATTGACATATTGGCCTGAATATTGAAATCTTCTATAACTCCCCCACCCCAGACTGCTTCCATCAACTTAGGTAGTGCCAGTGTTAGGGAGCAGGGTGGTCTGTATAGCAACAGAAATCCAGTTGCATCTTGCATTCCCACCATCAGGCACAGTCAGAATTAGCTGACAGACCTGGATTCACCCCAGATTTTACTCCAGTTTCCAGTGATATAAATGCAATATAATAAAGCAAGTTATGAAATTACCTGTAATAAAATTATTGTTGACCAAAACCTAAAAAACCCTCCCAATAGTGGAGACATTCGTTTTCCATTGCTATCGGGGATCTCATAGAGCGGCATATCTGAACCTCCACCACTCAACCAAAGTCCATGGCCTTTAGAAAAAGAAACAAGCAATAATTAGCACCATCAAACTACAAATAACATTGTTGTTCAAGGCTGTGGTACTGAACAAGCACAGCAAGCAAAAGCAAAATAGTCTCCAAGCTATTCTTTATATTTTAAAATCATCTAAAGCAGTAGTTCTCAAACTTTTTAGAATTGGAACCCACCTAAAAAAATAAAGTTTCACTTTACCAGCCTCTGTAGTTATAATGGGGATTGGGCAGCAGTACTCCCCTGAAGTAGCAGTAACTCTTGATGCATATAATCTACCTTATCAGTTTCGCAAACCACCAAATATTGGGTTATGACCCACTGATGGGCCACGGACCCACAGTTTGGGAAGCAGTGATCTAAAGAATATGCTGATTACTTGCAATCCTATGCAAACTTTCTAGGAAATAAATTCCATTCAATTCAGTAGGACTTGTTTCTGAGTAAACATTTAGTGATTATATAGTACTATATACGTATCAAACTTCATAAATCACACTAAATCAATCAGAGAAGGTCTCTAGGGCTGATGTAAAATCAGACAAATGCTTATGTTATTCAGTAATTTCTACATCAGCAATATAATGCAAAAAAAAATTAGATATTTTAAAGTTGCTTCAGTTGCATTTATACAGATATACAGATAAGGGCTCTCACTGACACACATGGACTAAATTCTTATTGATTTATTCTTATTGATTAGCAGTGCCCAATGAACCAGAAGTCAGTGATCTAGACTCTAATCCCTTGGGGTAAGGATCTGTCTTTTCATTCTATGTAAAGTTCCATGTTTATTAATGGTGGTATATAAATATAACAAATTATGAAAATGGTAGATTCACAGTGTTAGCCAAACTTGTTAAGGCAAGAGTCTTAAAAATAGTGTTTTAGAACAGAGCTTTCAGTAAACAGTGGTCAAACAGAAGCCATTTGATTCTTCAAAACCATCAAAGAGGAATGAATAGTCAACCATCACTGATCGCTACCTAAAAAATGCCATGAGAGAGAGAGAGAGACAGAGACAGAGTGTGTGTGTGTAATAGTGTGTGTGTGTGTGTGTGTGTAATAGAAAAGTTACAGCACTTTACATGTGATAGTTCTACCGGTGGCTAAAGAAAGCTTCCATGGATGTCATTTAAAAAATGACAAAATATGTTCCAGCTGCTTAAAGGAACTTCTGCATTTTTATACAATAAACATCCAAAATGAAATAAGAAAAGCACAAACTCCCAAATGCGGCATTCAGTGTATGAAAGCCAACAGGAAATACAGTTTTCTGTATTGTTTTCTCAAGATCAATATAGTAGGGTCATGGCATGATATGGATACAGGCATGTCAGACATGGACTATCAGAAACACTGGTCTTGCTGCCAACCCTCAGATAATGAAACATCCAGGCTCTGAATTAACTAAGAATATGTTTGTGACAAATCAGCATGAAACTGAATTTCAGTGACTTTATGACACCGTTTCCCAAATTGTGTGTCACAACCCAATGTGCGGTAGGTTGCAAATTGATGCTCAGCGTTCCACCACAAAGCACTTTTGGGAACTTCTAGAGTAGCAATTTTCAACCTGGATGTGCAGGCAAGGGTGTGTGGGTGTAACTCCTTGGATATTGAATCCCTTCCTCAAATGCTTTTAAGTTGCAACTGGTATGATGATTTAAGTAGGCAGTTGCTTAGTCTGTTACTTCCCTCCCCTTGTGGGACAGATGCCAGTGTGCTGTGTCATCTTCTACCAGGGAAGGACGAGACATGTACACAACAGGTTGCGAAAATTCTGCTAAGATGCAATGCAATGGTACAATCATGCCAATTCTGATTGAGTTTGTTGGGGGAAGCTAATGAAATCTTGGGGACTTAGTATGTCTGTGATTTATTAAGAGTGTACTGTTTTATGTAATGCCAATAAAGGTTGCTGAATCTGAATTTGATTTTCACCTTTCTCATCTCATGGTGCACTGACAAGGCACTAAAATTGTTAAGGCACACCATCAGGTTTTTGACAATTGACAAGGCACAATGCACTGCCAAAGGGGGGGCTCACATAACCCATTGGCCATATTAATATATGACCTCCCCTCAAATTCCTGCGGCACACCTGTGGACCACTTGTGGCACACCAATGTGCCATGGCACAATGGTTGAAAATGGCTGCTGTAGAGGCTGCTTTAGGATTGCACTGGGCCTGCAACTCATTCCATTGGCCTCTGCGGGTCCCAGAATGCCTCACAGAAGCACCTGGAAGTGACTTGCAGTTTGTTTGGTTTGGTTCTCCAAATTGAAAGTTGTACACTTCTGCAAGAAATTCTGGGGCCCACTGAGGCCAATGAGTGGGTTGTGGGCCTGGCGCGACCCAGAAGCGCCATCCGGAGGTTCCCAAAAGTGCTTTGCAGAGGAATATTGAGCATCAGGTCACAACCCACTGCAGAGGTGAGTCATGGCAGGGAAGAGTCTGGGAACCACTGCTTTAGGATAACCACTGCCAGCCCAGAAGTGTCGCAAAAGAGCCATCAAGCACTTTTGCGCTACTCTGGGGGAAGATAGGCCCCGTGCGCTGGCTTCCTGTGCCAACATGAGCTCTGGGCCAGGTAAAAATGTGCTGGTCAAGCTTGGCTGGCACAGGGGTCTGGGCGAGGTGTGGGGAGGGCAGGTAGGAGGGAGGCGTTTTGGTATGGGGGAGGGCGCATTTTATGTCATTTTATGACAGTGGAACTCTGTTCTTCTGTTGTTAAAGCCTTAGATAGGATTGGACTGCTAGAAAGAGAAAATAACATACTCTGTTGACTGGATCATCTTTTTAACTTACCCACTGCGCTTATAGAGCACATCACAGCCAGAATCACAACACACCACAAGATATCACCATTTAACTTCTTCTCCAGTTTACTTCGTTTGTAACGAGACGCTGCAGTGTTCAGCATCGCTTTGGTTTCATGACCTTTCAACACACAAAATACATAGGATCCTTTAATACAATCAAATCATCAAAAGTCAATTACAGAATGAGATGTACAGGTGATGTCTACATTAAATATATTTGATCCTGCAAAATTTGTCCCCGAGCCTCTTAAACCAAAGCAAGAGCAGAAAAAGTGCAGAGGATGAATATGCATCTGTTGGAGATGAAGGATATCCTGCTACAGTTGGGGGGTTGGACTAGATGACCTATTAGGTCCCTTCCAACTCTATGATTCTATGACCATACTAGCCAAAGGAAGTGGCTGAGGAGCATAACAGGAGGCAGCTGGTCTTTAGCAGCTATGCTGGGGGTCAGATGAGAAGACTCTGGGACCAGACTGAGCCCATGGTCTTTCAGCTGTCAGGACTGCTGTGCCAATCACTACTTCAGTACTACATAGAAATAAAACCAGGACAAGGTTATGTGGACAGACCTCACCCCCACTGGTTCCCACTGAATTTTATCAGTCAAATTAAGTTGCAACTTAGGACAATGTTGGGAGGAATGAATTGACATCAAGAAGAAGCCTCCTGTCTCAGGAGTCATTCAGAAAGTATCCCTCCATCCTTTGCCTCCAATATAATGGGCATTTTGCTAGTTCTCTATTTAACTGTTACACTTCTAAAGTAGTCTTGGGGACCAATCCTATCCAACTTTCCAGCACTGATGCAGCCATGCAATGGGGTGTGTGCTGCATCCTATGATGGGGTGGGCAATCATGGAGGCCTCCTCAGGGTAAGAGGTTTGTTCTTACCTTGGAACTGCATTGCAGCTGCATCAGTGATGGAAAGTTGGATAGGACTGAACCCTTGGGCACACATGGGTTTTCTTCTTGTCAGCTCAATGGCAATTGATGGTTTCCTTCTCTATAAAGCCCCATAACAAGATCAGATGACCGCTATGTTGCATGTGAGGCTGTGCCACCCAGTGCTATCTGCCCAAGGTGCTGACCTGCATACACCACAATACCCACGACGGCTTCTGTATTTCTAACAGTGCATCCTCGTAGCAGCAAGTTTTCTTTACTCAGGCCCACTCGCTCTTTATCTGAATGCTCCCTGTAAAGACATACCAGACCAGCAAGCTGTGATTGCTACCTTCTGTGGGAGTGTCCCCAGAAATCACACACTGCAACTGTGACACTTTTCTGCTTTCCACTTCATTCTCCTTACTGGATTTATTGGGATTTGTTGGAAAAATGGTGGTCTTCACTGCCACCAAGCAAAACTACAAGACCAGGCAGAAAAAATGCCCCCTTGGGAAAATCTCTCAGTTAAAGAAGGAGCCCATAAACCCAAGGGGCTCCACTTAAAGCCAGTGGCAAAACCTTAGTAGTCCGGTGGGTGTGGCAACCCATTCCCGCCCAAGTGAACTGAGAATAGGTAAACACAAACATAGAAGTAAAAGAGGTATATTTTAATTGACTGACAAATCAAAAAAAGGGAAGCCATCACAGGATATGACAACTACAAGGCCCTGATCAATGAACCAAACAAAAAGGAAGAGACAAGTGAACAGCACATGTTGGCATGGAAAATAAAAGATAAGCGTAAACTCTGACGCAAGTAGCTAGCTCTTTCCTACCCTAGTTATTCATGTTGTGTTGCAGGGGAGAGGGAGGGCACCTGGTCCCTACACTCCACCATATAGCAGGAGGAGTGAGAGAACCTTTTACAAAACAGTAGCTGTTTCTGATGATGGGCCTGGGCAAACATTAGGAGGGATGTGTACCAAACACTAAGAGGGTAATCAATGAGCATTAACCCTACTTTATGGTCACAAAGGGAAGTCAGTAGGGTTTTCTTTTAATGGGTCACGGGATAGGTGAAGATGCTAAAACAAAGGACAGAATCCAAGGATAATGGCCTGCATCAGGATGACCTGCAACAGTTTTAAGATACTGAGGCATCCCAGAAGCTGGGGCGTGGGGGGGGACAACAAAAGGGGGGTAACAGGCCTCCCCAAATGAGGACTTTCAGAGATTTTTCATCTCGTACACACATGCAAACAAGCACAAATATTTGACAAAAGTACAATACCTATGGTTGCAGTGGATGTTACAAATGTTGGTAGCTAATGATCCCCACTTTGAAATGTTCTAAGTCATGAAACAGACACAATGGCATAAGTATTTATCTTTAAATTACTTACAGAAAGCCCCGAAAGGAATTAAGATCATTGTTAGGGGGCTCACATTCTATTGTACTTGTGAAATCTTCTGGATCAATTTCAGAATCCTATATACACACATGGGAGAAAAGGAGGAGAGAAAAAAATGAAGCACAGAGATGGAATGCAGCAATTTCTAGAAATAGCAAATTCTCTTTTCAGTACGCAGTATTGTTTCTGCTTCTACTGTTTCACACTTGTCCAAACCAGTTAGCTTGACAGCCTGATATAAAGCCCAGTATTGCCAAATCCTGATTCTCAGAGTGCTTAAATGGTTCACAGCCAACACATGAAGGCCTACTTTAATGCCTTATGAAAAATCTCCAGAAGAAGCACCATTTTTACCTGTTCTGCATATCCTTTCACCACCAGCCTCTGTTTTAGATTGGTCTCTCCATCAAGGCTCGATGTTTCAATGTGACAGATCCCATTTACATCAGTGGAATATATCAGCACCATGTCGGCAGGGATTTCCTCGTTGCACGACAAGCGGATAATATTACCAACCTGAACATCTTTCCAGAATTTTTCAACATATGACTTGTCTTTTCTGAAAGACAGAAAAAAAACCCTGCTTTAAAAAAAATCCATACCTTTCAGAAAGTTTTCTACAAACGACATGCCTAATAGAAAAGAGTATAAAGGACAGACAAATAAATGCATGTACTCTTTCTTGCGGCCACATACATCCCTGCTTCCCAAAAAATGCAAGGAAACCAAGCAGGACCAGAGGACAATACTATACAAAGAACTACACAGCCTAAAATATTACTAGTCAGTTGCCTACTTGCTTTTCTAGATGGTTATCACCGGTTTTCTAAGAAGACATAAAAATCAATGTGTAAAATCAATACAGCAGTATAGATACAAAACCTATTGTCAGGAACCTACTTAGTTCAAAACAAAATCACATTAAACTGTAATTACCACTTTTAAGCAGCGCAGCTTTCCTAAAACGTATGAGTTCACTGCCATATCGAGAGCTCAATCAGAAAATATTTCTTTTCTGTCTTAAACACAGTCAGCATCTTGTATATTAATAATATGCTCCCAAAGACATGTATAACCAGCACAACTCAGGCACCAAGAACACCTTGCTTGTGACTCTGAACTTTGGAACCCAAGGTTACGGACTGGATTCTAAAGAAACATAATCAACTGAAAAGAGACAGTTTTGCCATCTCCTGTCTATGTAAAATAATGAAAGTTAAGTGGTGGCAGTGATGAAGAAATAAAGATATATGGATGAAAGCAGGTGAGAAACCACCTTAAGTCCAAGTTTTAAAATCTAGGTTGTATTGGTTTGGCCATATACTGCTTAAGGACAACTCCCATCTAGCCCAGCAAGTATATGGTGCCAAAAGTAGTGGAAAAAGACCAAGAGGAAGACCAAAGAAAAGATGGCTTAATAACACCCTGGAGGACTTTGAAATATGCAAAACGTGGTTTACCAACTGCTATACAATTTTGTCAATATCGCATGGGATGGCTTAATAGCACTGAGAACGCTGTTATGTTGTTTAGGGGGAACTTTTTTTTAATAACATGGCCATTGAAAATATTCAGAGGCAAAGAGAGAGTGAGAGAGAGTGAGCTGATTTGTCTCTATCTACATGCCTGCTGACACTCTCAAAAAAACTCTAGAATAGCAGTTCCCAATCTTATTGGTACCGTGACTCACTTCATCCTCTGGTTCACGATGCTCCTGGTGGTACCAGGGAGGCCTAGGTTGCACTGGGACAATGACTCACTCTTCTGGCCTCTGTAGGCTTCAGAATGATCCACAGAAGTCTCTGAAAGCCACTTCCCATGGGAGCCATTCAAACAGAAGGGCGGTGGGAGGGCCCAGCCTGCAAACCAGCTCACGTGGGCTCACAACCCACCAGTGGGTTGCAACCCATAATTTTGGAAAGACTGCTCTAGAAGGTTAGTGAGGCAGAACTTACCTTTGCAGAAGCCATGCCAATTCTCCTTCAGCAAGGCTTGTTCTTCTACATGCTCAATAATTTTATCTATATGCTTTCCACCACATCCATATGCCTATGCCTAACTTGATTGATTGATTGATTCATGGCCACAGAAGACAAATTAAAAAGTTGTGTTTTAATTCAGAAGCCTTTCAAATTTCCTTTCTTGTAATGACTGTATGATAATGTGATGCTCAATAAAACGATTTTTAAGAACTGACCAAACCTAATGGGAATCGAACACTCCATTAACACACTGCACTGCTAAAATGTCCTGAAACATTTGGCAGGATACCAGGTGGATGAACTATTGGTCCGATGGGGAAAGTAAAAGCCATAATGATACTACTGCATTTTATTTGTACAGTTGTTTTATATTTACTTACCTACTGTAGACCTGAGTTATTAAATTGTTGATCTGTTTGTCTAATTTGTATTTTGTGTAATCCTCTAGGCCATCTTTTATTGCAATAACAGTGAGAACCAGTGTTAGAGGCAGCATGGTGATTTCTTTCTTGAAGGCTTCCACAACTGGAATCCAATTTAGCACAACGATAAATAAGAAATACATGTTGGCAGTTCTGAAGCAAAGCAAAAACGCACAGGGATGTGTCAGCCACTGAGTCATCTATACAGAATGTTTAGAGTTTGATATGTCACATATAAAGGAGTAGCACTTAACTTCAGATTTTTGTTTAATTCCCAGCCCAATCCTAAACTGCACTAGTGCCAGCAGGGCATAAGGCCTACACTGAATCCAATGCAGTTCAGGCTGGAGGCCTCCTTGGGTAAGGGGATATATTTCCCCTTACCCTGATTAAAGCCCAGCCATACCTTTAGGGCTTCTCAGAAGGGCTATATCGCTGGTGCAAATCTGGGAAGCCGGGTGTAGGGCTGCCGGGCCAGGGAAGGAGGTTTGGATGCAATGAGAACCAGCCCCCCTCCTGTACCCAATTTGCCCCCATTCTCCCCACCCCACCCCACCCCAAAACACACTCTCTTCACCTCCAAAACGGCCTCCTGCCACCTTCTTCCAGCCCCTGTGCTGCCTGGCACAATTGTACCTGTGCCAGCCGACAGGATGTCTGGATCCAGGGCTGCCAGGCTGGGGCGGGCCTTCGCACCAGCCCAGATGGCTTTTGAGTAGCTGCAAATGTGCCTTCTGGTGCACTTGCAACATTCTGAGCCAGCATGGGGATGGCCGTGCTGGATCAAGCACAGATCACACTGCGCTGTCCACTTGTTCAGGATAGCAAATTGACATTTGTACAGCAAATATGATGCTGTTTGTATTCCTTCTGCCTAAAATACAGAAAAGAGTTCATAACACTGTGGCAGAAATCAGAAATGTGGGCTAGATCAGTGGTTCCCAAACTGGTCAGTTGTGACCCATCAGGGGAACCGGAAAAGGACCATTCCCCTTTCAGAGGAATGGCCCAGAAATTGACAGCAACATGACTGAGATGATTACACTGCTGCTGGAGTGGGAAATACTGAGATACTATCTCATCTGGCGCCTCCTGAGACATCCCTCTTTTCTCCTTGCATTTCTGTCAGCTATATTGCTGGCGTAAGTCTAAGGAGACCCACAGGTAATTGAGGGGCTTATAAAGGAGTAAGGGAAAAAATTTTTTCTTGCCTCTTCCAAGCCTCACAATCACTCTGCCCCCCCCCCCATAGCATTCAGTGCTGCCTATTTTGGCAGCACTGTGGGGGGACAGTGTGGGGGACAGATAGGACTGGGCAGTGGGGCAGATAGGAGCAGACATAGTGTGGGGAGCAGATAGGACTGGGCAGTAAAAAAAAACAAAAGGAAAAGGGGAGAGAGGAATAAGAAAAAAAAACAGAATACTTCACACTCCCAACACAAGTAGAAGTTATCAACTGCTCAAAAATTAAACTGGCTACTGTGGAAATGGGTCATATGTCATTTTATGAATTAATTTTGTATTTATAATGGTTTTAACATGCTTATATTAATGTGAAAACTTTTCCCATCTAAATGCTTCCACCAGCACTACTCCCAACTAAATACTAATTTCACAAAGTGTACTTACCTGTGGAATTGTTCAAATAAATTTTTTGGTAAAAAGTTCAGTAAAGTGTACTTTGTAGTCCGTATTCTGTTGTTCTTATAGCGTTCTGAAACCTTTTCACGTTCTCCCATGCATGGTGTAACTATCCTGTGCTTGCTGGCTTTCTTGGACGGCATAGGGAACTCACCACCTCTTTCTGTGACAGATTGACTTCCCGTAGGACCACCTCCAAAAGAGGTCAGTCTCTGCCGGCAAAGTTGTACCCATCGAAGGAACCGTGCCATGTCCTCAATTAACGCTGTGCTCTTTTCTTAGTAGCATTAAAAAAAAAAGTTACGAAGTAAGTTTGGTGAATTAACACATTTCAAGCAAGAAGAAATCACTATTTTGTTTTGAGAAAATCCAACACTTAGAAATACTAAATTAATATAACATTTTAGATATTGCAATTAAAAGAGACCAGATCCCTATGATTCAATGGCTTTTATGGCACAATTTTCAGATTCAAATTGTTCAAATAAATTTTTCGGTAAAAAGTTCAGTTAAAAAAGTAAACAACAGGAAGTCCTTACCCAAGACATTTTTCAAGAGACTAGCCAAGGGTGTCAAATAGAAGGCCCATGTCCCCCAGAAGCTCTTTATCCGACTCTCAGGCTCTCTCAATACCATCATCAGCTGCTGAGCTGTGCTGAAGTATCAGTGCTGCAAGGGCAGCCCACATGATAATTGGGCTCTCCTACATCCCAAAAATATGATCAAGATTTGTGTATTTTCCCTTCTGTCATTTGCAGCTAATGAGTTTCTAAGTGAGAAAAAAATTCTTTTTTCTGATCATGACCTGTTTAATGACATCACTTCCTTCTTAATGACATCACTTCTGGCCCTCAGCTGGCATCATGAATGCTCTTTGGCCTTATGTATGAAATGAGTTTGATACTCCTGAACGAGACTTTTTTTTCTTTTTCCTATTCTGTGTTCTATCACAGAGTGCTACACATCAATAAACAGGAAGCAGGATTACTGGCCAAAGATCCTCACACTAAAAATCTCATATACTGGAGATTCACAAAATACACCTAGCCTGGCTCCCTGCCATTACCTATACAGTCCCCTTGTTGTATTCGCAGACTCGGTTTCAATGGTTTCAGGTATCTGTAGTTCACAAATCCCCCCCATTGAGCTCATCTCAACTGTTGTTGTTTTGTTTGCCCATTTGCAGCCCTCCAAACTGCTTCCTCCTCGTGCCTGCTTGTTAGTGCTAAAGACAAAAAGAAACCATACAATGTAATAGAAATAGTGGTCATGATATAGTCCAGTGATTTTCAGTCTATTTCATTTCAGGGCACACTGACAAGGTGCTAAAATTGTCAAGGCACACCATTGGTTTTTTGACAAGACAGGGCACACCATGCTGCTGGTGGGGAATTCACATCCCCAATGGCCCTACTAATGCATCACCCTCCCCCAAACTCCTGCGGCACACCTGTGGACCGTTTGTGGCACACCAATGCGCCATAGCACAGTGGTTGACTTGAAAATCACTAATATAGTCAAAAAACTTAAGCATGTGCTTAATTTTCTCCCATTGAAACCAATAAGACTGAAAGGTACCTAACTAAAAGTACCTAACCACTGAGTCCAATGATTAAACCTCAGGGGTTTATTGTAATAGTGAGGGGGTTGAAAACGGCTTTCAGCCATAAAGAAAAAGTACACAAATAATGCCAAGGAATGCACCTTATACCTAAACATAGATTTTTTTTTGCCATTTCTCTTGGCTACTTCATCTTGGCCACCAGGATTGGCTTTTTCTGATTCAAAAACAGTGACAAATAGGACTTCTGTTCCCCTTTGGTAGTTGCAGCAAAATATATCCTATTCACTATACCCTGACATGAACAGCCATTATTATATAGCCCCTTCTGAGTAGTAGTTGCTCTGGTAGCCTGCTGATACTCCTATAGAGTTAGATAGAAAGTAACACCTCAACAAGAAATCCCGGCTTCCTCAGCTTCTGTGGATAGCACGACCTGAAAAACTGCAAACCTGAGCTGATAGCAGCATTTTGAAAGGAAAAACCATTTAAACTCACAGCTGGTCATCCCAATCCATGAGTCGGCATCAATGCAAAAGTTGCTTTTGAAAGCAGTTTGATAACATTGTACCCCAGGGGCCCATCTGTGGAAAGCACACCAAGATCATGTTACCTAATGAATTAGAAACACCCAAGGAAGTGCTGACTGACCAACACCTCCACAAAACCAAATCCACAGTGCAAAATTTGTTTTATCTAGCTAAACCGGCTGTTGCTGAATCTAGCCATTAGCTCAGCTCATGGATTCACACTCATGGTCTGGTCTCAATTTCACTGAGATTCATGGCAAAAAGGAGAGGGAATCTTATGTATACTATAAGGATAACTGGTTTCCCAACCTCACTTTCACATGGAGATGTATGACTCACATCAGCCACTCAGCTGCTACCAGCTATTTTTTCTACACTTCCTCCACTTGCTGTTTTTAATATACATAAGATTCACAGGCTACACTACATCTGGCTCATAAGCCAGGTATAAAGCACAGCTTACACAGAGTTGCATGACATGTGGACTTGTGGTTTTACATAATGGGATGCTGGTGTCACAGCTTTGCACTTAGGGAGAGGAGGAAAGGAGAAAGCACACAGGCTTAGCAATACGTCAGGGCACATTTGTGATCCAACAAACCATGGTTCTGGGATCACCTGAACAGGGTCAGGAATGTGGGGTGCCTAAATGAAAATTATACACTGGCAGACAAACTTCCCTGAAAGACAACTTATCCACAACTACTGACAAACCCCTGCAATGTGGGTGTGCTCTTGGGTGCACCCTCTATTCATGCACAGCAGCAGAGGACCTATGGGCCTAATCAGCAATCTTTATAAAATGAGTGTGCCACCTAGAAACTTCTCACAATCCTCCACAGCAGGAGAGTCAAACATAAGGCCCAGGGGGCAGCTCTTTGGCCCCTGGAAGCTCTTTGTCCGGCCTCCATTGTAATTGGGCTCTTCCAGAGCCACCCTTTCAGCAGCACCACTTCTGTCAAGGCTCTGGGAGGGAGAGACGAAAGAAAGCCTCAGAAGACAACGAATGCTACATGGGAAGGGTCAGACTAGGAAGGGTGTGACAGGGAGACACTGCTGAGGCACTGGGAGAGCCCACACAGACTGCCCATTCATCAGCATCACTTCCACTGAAGCATCACTTTGCAGAGCACCTCTCAGCTGCTGAGCTGCAAAGTGACGCCACAGCAGAGGCAGCTCTGCGGAAAAGGTGACCACACTTTCCCATAAAAATACGATCAGGATTTGCACATTTTCTCTTCCATTTGCAGCTGTTTTATATATTTTTAAAAATGTGTATGTATTTTTAACCTGTTGTGAGCTGCCTTGACAGCAACTGTGCAATTTTTACAGTTGTCACCTAATACAAAAAAAATTAGTCAGTCATATGAATTCTATTCAGTTGATCAATCGATCAATTGAAGTCTGTTTGAAAACAGTTTTCAAACTTTTAAAAATCTAAATCCATACTGTAGTAGCTTCCATTTCTACCTTTCATACCTACAATATTTACAATCATTACATATGCTGTCCTACAAAATCAGAGGATAGGATTTTCATCTTGAATTTCAGACATCTGTTTGTCTATAGTCAATGATAGGCCTCAGACAAGTCTCTCAGCAATAGTTTCCAATGGCGTTGCTATTGGGGTGCGGGCCGCACCAGCTGATGTGCACAGTGGGGTTGACACCACTACTTGCCAACATTTTTAAAATCATGGTATTTTTGAATAATACCATCACGTTATATATCACTCAATATGTAATTTCGCGCAGAATGCAATGAAACAAACCGAGCTGAAATATCTCTATTCTATCAATAGCTATAGCCAAAAAACCCAGCTTAGGTGGAACTATGGTACACTACAATGCCCACTTCTGCCCACTGCATGGGAGGAGGTCTATCATAGGGGTGACATGCTGGTCTCCTGTACCAGGTGATGCAAACCCTAGGAATGCCACTGGAAGTTCCTTAGTAATAAAATGAGAATTATGAAAAATTACCTTGTTGTGAGAATAAATATGATAAAAAAGGCATTTTTATGGAGAAATATTGTGTAAACTATAAATAATACAGTATTTCTATAGTATTTTTGCCTATTATTTATGAGATTTATATCCTGACCTTTGACAGGTTACTTTCAGGCCAATTTACAAAACAAATCCAAGTATAACCACAAAGAATAATACTTCAAATTAAAACACCAACTAAAACAAAAGAAAGCAAACAAACCAGAGATTAAAAACAGTAAAAAAAAAAAATCATTCTAAATACAATACTATTAAATGAAAATGAATACAGGACAGATTTCACCTGGAATCCAAAATATAGCAAAGAATACAAAAGGCAAGGACAGCTCTTTAAAAACCCTCTCCACAAAAATTAAACCAGCCAAAATATTATGTTTCCTAAATTAGACAAACCATTTTAGATTCTCAGCTGAAGAATTCAGAGACACCATTTGCCAAACTGAATGCACAACGTGGATTAAATGGGAACGTGGATCTGGTATTGCAGAGAAATGCAAAAATACAGGAATCTCTGTGAACATCTGCAGATAAAATGACTCAGGGCAATGTTCCGTCTTGTCTTAGCAAGCCACAAAGCTGGCATCCAAGATATTAATTAGTACCAATTAGAGTCTGTCTATCTATAATGAAGGCTATCAATATAACCCAGATCATGCCCTTATACAAACTCTCTTAATATGCTTGTAAAGTTTTTTCTCCAAATTAAATTTAAGCACAAACTGAGCAGATTTTTCTCTAAAAAAGGCAAGAGAAAGTCTCATCTTGATCCTAACTGCAGTTCAATTATAATTTACAAGGAACAATCAAATCAATGAAACAGGCAGGCCAATCCTAGCCCAAACAGGCAGCCCTGGCTCCCGCTGGTGGGACGGGCATATGCACTGTCACAAATGTGCCCCTATATCCATGGGTCCTGCATCTGCCGTTTCACTTATCTGTAGTTCAAAAATTCCCCAGCCTTTGGGAAAATGACTTATCTTTGTCTGATTACAGCCCTCCTGTGGCTGCCTCCTCTCTCTGACTCTGTGCTGCCTGCATACATGAACAGGAAGCAGGAAGAGCTTACTGAAAGTGAGCTGGAGGGCTGAAACCAATGCAATGTCTCCTGTTAGCTCTGGCAGCATGAGGCCCAAGACTTACCACTGGCTGCCTCTCTTCCTGGCAAGCCACAATGTGGCCCAGAGCAGGCTGAAGACAGCTCAGTAGAGGCTCGGACAGTGGTGAGAGCAGCAGCTGGTGGTGAATCCCAGGAGCAACGGTGTGTCAGCCACAGCGCTGGTGCAGGTTCCACCTCTGTGTGGTTTGCAGTTGGAAACCCTGCAAACTTTTTGTGACCCACCAAAAAAATCGGTCCACAGTTTGGGAACGACTGAACTGCACTAGTATATCTATCCTAAGCTTATGTACACAAAATATTTGATTCACGCTGGTGCATCTCTCCAGCTGTGTTTGTTTTCTTTGCACAAGCACTGCACTGAATCAGTGACATTACATTATAAAGCGAGTTCTGCTTAAGAGAATCTGCTTCAAAAAGGAGACTGCTCTCCAGTCAGCAGTGTAGAACTTGCACAGGAAATCTGTACGAGGAAAACTGAAGCTCATATCCTTGCCTTTCCTAATGTGCTCTATGTGCACTTTTATGCCCTGGAGAATGCTAGACTACACAGTTGTCTTGCAAGGTTTCCAGAGGAAGAAGAGAAGCAGATGACATATTTCTGTACAGAAATGACTGTCTTCACATGGTGGACCTCACTCTGGGTCATGAGCTTATCAGGTTGCCACCTTTCTCCTGACGGTGGCACTGTGCACTAGCTAGTAGACAAAACAAGATGCAGGTTCAGGAATTGCAGTGATGGGGGGGGGGGAGACTTGTTACCTTCTGACTTCTGCCAGAAATAATAATAATGATTATTAACTTCTACCCAGCTTATCTACCATAGTATTCAGGGCTTTGAGAAAAGGTGATAACCATATTACGAAGGAAGCACTCTTCCTTCATAATACGATGGAAGGAACACACTGAACCACTGCGGGCAAGAGGTGATAGCCATATTATGAAGGAAGCACTCTTACATTTTTCACCTATGATAATGAGACATAGGGTGCAATCCTAACCAGCTTTTCAGCACTGGCATAGCTGTGCCAGGGGGGCATGTGTTGCATCCTGCTTTGGGGGGGGCAATCATGGAGGCCTCCTCAAGGTAAGGTAATGTTTGTTCCCTTGGAGTTGCACTGGCCTTACCTCAGTGCTGGAAAGTTGGACAGGATTGCACCCAAAAGATTTCATCCAAAAGCCTGTTTCCAACAGGACCTCCCAAGCAGCCTGAAGACCTGCCCCAAGAGACCTCCCTGATGCACACATTAATATAACCCCACAAGAATTTAACCTAAAGATAGCTCAAAGAGATGATATCATTTAGCATCTGGCAATGGTAACTCTGGTGGTAGCTGTAGAGGTAACTCTGAACTACCCTCACCTATAGCATCTACCAGCTCCTCAAAAGCCTAAATAACAAAAAAAAGTTAAATGCTGACATGCCAACACCACATTTTAGGTGAGCAGGTAACTAGGATTTCTCCAACTTCATTATTGCTACAACAAAAAAATGATCTAACAACCATAAAAATTACACTTTACCTGTTTCAGATATTTAGATCAACTCCAATGCCAATAACTTTATTTTTATGCAATGAAATTGAGTAGCTCTTTGGCCACTTTTGCTGAAGGTGGCAAAAGGCTGAAGGTGGCAAAATGGCAAAAGGCAGTGTTCTTCCTCATAATTATTTTTTAGACAAAAAAGACTGTACTCTGATACTATACCCTACAGCTGCCTTTTTCAAGCTAAGGACTTCCTCTTCAAAGAATCCGGAATGTCACCAAGTAACTCCCACTGTGCTCAAGTTCTAGAACAGTGAAGTGTAGGTCATGCAACCACAAGATGGTTGCCAGAGTTCAGCTCCCAACTCTCTTGCTATAGAATTGTCTGTCTATACTTCTGGATCAAAAGGAAATAGAAAAATTATTACCTAGAAGAGAGATCATGGAAGCATACTGCTTCCTACTCTGATGGAAGCTAATCCTGGAGATTCTTTTTTCCAACCTGATATAATGTCATTTTGAGCTTAATCCTATAAATGTTTACTCAGAAGTAAATCCCATTGTAGTCAATGGGGCTTACTCCCAGGAAAGTGTGCATAGGATTGCAGCCTTATGCCATTCTTGCCCAACGTTGCATATATGTAACAGGGACCAAATGTGTACACCTGTGGGCTGGGCAAAAATGGGTTTTAATATTTCCAGGATTTCTTTCAATCATATCCTGGAGATTGCTGATTCCTGGAAAATCCAGGCAACTCTGGAGGGTTGGAAAAAGTACCTGAGAGAAGAGGAAGGCTAGATGTAAATTAAAGCCATTTCTGCATACATGCAAGAGGGATTAAATGTGTGCACTTGTGGGCTGGGCAGAAATGGGTTAATCTATAGAAATTAATTTGAATCAGATAGTTTTCCCTTTCATAGAATGTCTATAACTTTAGTATCACTCAAGCCTAAATTCTCTGTCTCTCTGCTTCAAATTCCACCCATCTATTAGAGGAGGTTTCTCTGTCTCTGACCTTGCTATCAGAAACTGTAGTTTGCAAGAAAGAGGTGCAAAGACTGCATATCCATATATACGTATATCCATATATCCATGTCCATATATTGATAGCTCAGAAAAGTGGGTCAGTCTTCTAAGAAAACAAATGAATACAACTATGACATGTGAAACACCAGTTAAAATGGTGGAAGTCAGATATCCATCAGGCTGTATGTGAAAGAAACAAATTGGGAGGGGGACAGGAGGGGAGAAGAGATGAGAAATCTGTTCACCATTGGTATCCCAGCAGAGAGAGGAAGGAAAGCCTGTAGTTCCTGTTGGTCTGTTAAATATTTTCATCAGTAAATCAACTAGAAATGCAGGGGCGTGTGGTGGGTGGGGAGGCAGGTGAGGCAGAACCTCCCCAGTGTCCTTCGAAAAGCGCCGCCACCGTGGGAGGCGCACAAGCACTCACACCACGTGCTTGCAGAGCTTGTGAGCCTCAAACAGTGGTGGCACTTTTCGAAGGACTCCAGCAGGGAGGCTCTGCCTCACCTGCCTTTCCCACCCACGCCCCTGCATTTCTAGTTGATTTACAGATGAAAATATTTAACGGACCGACAAGTGCAATCCTGTTCATTTATACTTAGGCTTATTGTGTTCAATGGGACTTGCTCTAAGGTCAGTGTGTATAGATTGTAGCCTGAGGTTTAATCATAATGCTAAACTAGAAGGAGCCTACAGAGCCCTCTCTAAGGCAAGGGCTATCAAATGAAACCACAGTTGTGATACTTTGAAGAGATGCATTTATGGCAAAAGAAAAAAAGAGAAAGCTCCAGTGTTTATTCAGACCTGTGCAAATAAATCACAGTCTAGCACAGGGGTGTCAAACTGATTTCATATAGTGAGCCGAATAGCATTCATAGCCCTGCTGAGGGCTGGAAGTGACATCATTAAGCAGATGATGACCAGCACTAAGCACACAGAAACTCATTAGCTGCAAATGATGGAGAAAATGTGCAAATCTGGTTCATAATTTCAAGATTTGAGAAAGCTCACTTATCACACCGGGAGAGCCCAATTACGTATAACAGTAGCAGGGAAATGGCTTCTGGGGACCGCATCCAGTCCTTATGTTTGACACCCCTAGTCTAGCACATTTAATTTGTACTTGTTTCAGAGACTTGGTTGCAATCCTATCCACACTTTCCTAAGAGCAAGCCCCACTGAACACAGTGGGACTTACTTCTGAGTATAAATGAATAGGATTGCACTTAGGCTACAATTTTATACACAATTTCCTGGGAGTAAGCCACATTTAATTTAATGGGACATCTTTCTGAGTAAACATGCATAGGTGTGCACTGTAAAGTACACTACATCTTTCAAGAGCGAAGCATGAAACCCCCTAGGGAGGCTGAAGGCTGGGAAATAAGATGACATAGCAATTATTTACATAGGGCAGTAAAAGGCAAATTTGTTTCCTGGCATGCAAAATCTGAGATTGCATGTAAGGTATATGCAACAGCACCTCTCAAGTTATTTAAGAAGGCTCGCCCCCAGTAGTGGCACTGAAACTGAAAAAAGCAATGCTACAGAATGGATGCCAGCCCTCCAGAATTGGAATGGAGTCTCTAGGAATCAGCATCCATGTCCAGGGACCTACTGAAAGCAATCCTGGATACTTGCATTAGGCCTTTTCTTGGAAGAAAAAAAAATCTCCAAAAATACTTTCAGTCAGGGTTAGCAATCCTATACTACACACAGAAAAAGCTGATGATGGATTGGGTTCCAAAAACCTAGCCTATTACATAACTAGTTCAAAAGGGAAAAAAGCCATAATCAATCGGTTCCTAACAATTTTTGAGAGGTTATATATTAAAAATGCATGATATAATAAAATATAGTTTTGGTATTATGTGAAAACTTTTATAATATTTAAACAGCATTTGCAAATTTTGAAAAAAAGTCATATTTTGAAGGCAACAGATTAGGTTTAAAGATGTGGGCTTGCAAAAAAATGACAGATGTTAATGCAATCTGTTAATGCAAAAAATAATGCAATGTTAAAAAATTGAATTCTGCCCAATGTTGCATATATGCAACAGAGATGAAATGTGTATACCTGTGGGCTGGGCAAAAATGGGTTAAAGAAACAAATGTCAGTGTCTACACAGCAAACTCTGGATTTAACAGACTTCAGGAAAAAAGAAACTGATGCTTTCTGCTTCGTTGAAAAATAGTCATATAGGTTTTGTCCAAGCATGTCTCTACTCACTTTAATGAATTCAGATTTAACAGACACGACTTCCTCCTATTACTCCATTAAATTGAGGGTTCACTGTATCAGTTGAGTGCAATCCTATCCATTACTGTGTGCCCTAATTCTATGCACCCCCACTAAAATGGGAGAAAGTCCTGGTGAACTCAAGGGGACTAAATTTCAAGAAACACAGACAGGATTGGACTGCAAAGATGCAACCCTCTACACAGTTAGGTTGCTTACCCTACTGAAGTTAGTAGGATATTAGCAGTGTAATGAAGACAGAATCAGAGCTTAAGTAAGAAGCAGTATAAGATATATTTACTGTAGAATAATTCAAAAATAGACTTTACTCAAGAAGCAAAACAAATGATACTGATGGAATATCATCAGCACTTTACTTACAAAGCTGAATAAATTGTTACTAAGCTAACAACAGAAACCAAATTTATTTGGCAGTTTTTGCTATCAAATACACATAAAATACAAATAGCAACATAAAAACGCATTAAACATAAAAAGCAAGACAGCAATAAAGTATATTGTTTGCTGTCTTGTGTATTTATTATTGGATAGGTCTCTGCATAAGCTCCACTCCACCATCTGGTTGGACTTCATAAGACAAATTGTTAAAGCCAGTTTCTCAAATGTCAAAAAAGGAAGAGGATAAGTTGAAAGTGTCCTACATGATATCATTATCTGCCAAAATCTAAACACTTATTTAGGACAACATGTTTTGATGAAGAGATAAATTAAGTATGGTATGGTAATTAGAGAAATGGGATTGAAGTTACACCCTAATAATGATTTGCTCATCAAGAAGCGAAAAAATCAAGTTCTATAAGAAAGTATAGTAGGAATATCCGTGTAAAAATAATCTTAATGCACTGTAAAATAACAGAAATTGAGCTTCGTTAAATCAATACTAAACCTAGCTACCTTCTCAGCAAACAGGATCTAGACAAGATATGAAAGAAGAATCTAGACCAGTGTTTCTCAAACTGTGGGTCGGGATCCACTAGGTGGGTCGCGAGCCAATTTCAGGTGCGTCCCCATTCATTTCAATATTTTATTTTTAATAGTATATTAGACTTGATGTTACCATGGGATGTGACTGCATTTGGGGAAATGTTACAGACCTGTACTTTTAACAAGTTACTAAGTATATTATTTTCACAATAATAGTCAATGGGACTTACTCCTGGGTAAGTGTGGGTATGATTGCAGCCTTGGATTGTTAAAAATTTTCCTGCTTGATGAAGTAACTTCCGATCATGACATCACTTCTGGTGGGTCCTGACAGATTCGCATTCTAAAAAGTGAGTCCCGGTGCATAATGTGTGAGAACCACTGATCTAGACAAGTTGGCTATGCCATAAGGGACAAGTAGGAACATTCACCAAAATGACCCTCTACGAACTTCGCTTCTGACTTACCCAAGACAGAATATGAACATTTACATCCTAATGCATGGATGCTAACCCTGTGACACAGACAGTGGGGTTTGTAGCACACTGACACAAGGAAAAAGCAGGTCTACTTAGCCTACCATGACATAGAGCTATGCCTACATTCCTGTCTTCTTTTCCTAAACAGTCCTGCTGTCTACTCCGGAACTCAGGGTGCAATCCTAACCCACTTTCCAGCACCGACATGAGGACAATGTAGCTCCGAGGAAAGGGAACAAACATTCCCTTACTTTGAGGAGGCCTCCATGACTGCCATCCAACTGCATGATGCAGCACTCGTCCCCTTGGCACAGCTATGCCAGTGCTGCAAATTTGGTTAGGATTTGGGCCTCAGTAGATCATAGGCAAAATCACACCAAAACAGGGGTGTATGTATATTTGTGATGACTGCAATCCCCTTGCTCTTGCCTTCTTCCCCCATCTATTTCTCTTAAGAAATGTCTCAATTCAATAGGAAAGGGGCTTCCCTGAAACACTTTGCAGAACCATGCAGCCAAACAGGCAGGTCATTTTGTGGGTTCGCTTTCTTCTTCTGGGTCAACCAAGGACAATAGTCCTAGCCAGCTGAGATTCGCATATGTCAACCAACAGAGCATTCAAGTCCACCTGACCAGGTCAGAGGACAGCCAGGGATGGAAGGTGGGTTTCCTGATATTTCTCTACTATAAACCTGGGATCAGAGTTTTCCTTCTCTCAGATGAGCTGCCTTCCCAGGCTGACGAGTCCCATCTACCCGGTGGCTGTTTAGTCGCCTCTTACGACAAGTACAGCCAAACTGAGGGCCTATTCTTATCCCCAGCCCCCAGGGGCTGATCCCAAACTCTGATCCCAAACCTCCACTGCCTTGTGGCTACATCCAGTTATGGAAAAGGCTTCAGGAGTCAACCTCGAGGCAAAATCAGGTGCCGGAGTCCCTGAGGCAGTTCATGGCTGAACACAGTCACGTTCTGGCAACTCCTGCGACGCCGCTGGAACCAACCGTATTGGCCTCTGCCTTTCCATTGGACCATTTCAGCGATGTGGAGAGGGGGGATTTGCTGCATGGGTGACAGCCTATCCTCCATACCTACTTTACCCAGGCTTCACGCACTGGAGAGGACACTCTGTTCCAGAACCACCATTCAGAGCGCGACACCATAGTCTTCTGAGACTGAAGGATGCCAACACACATAAACCTGGGGATGGGAGGAAGGCTCTCTTCTACTAAAAAGCCTGAAATTCAACCACAAAATATCTGTCTGAAGACTGAACACATTTTGCTTCTTGCTGCAGCAAAGGAGTTTAGGGCCCCAATCCTAAACTGCTCTAGCACTGGCGCTGAGTTCCAGCGCCAGCACTGGGTGTAGTAAAGGTACCATAAAGCACACTGACAATGCCATCTGAGTAGGGGGCGCCAACACTGAGCCAGCACTGGGCCTACTGTCAGGAAAAGCACTATGTGCCACCACTGGGGGTAAGTTACACCGCAGTGTGGCTTCTGGGGGCAAGGGGATGGCATGAGGAAGGTGTGGGGAGGTTGGAACTGGGCAGGGGAGGGTTGGGCCCGGAGAGGGGTGGAGATGGTGGCAGGCTCTGCCTCTATATCCTGTGCTCCCTCATGGCCCAGACAGTCTGACTCAGGCCTCCTTGGCTCTGCGCCTGCTGAAATGTGGGTGCAGATCTGAGGACACACATTTGCAACTCTGTTGCGTTACCTGGGGTAAGGGAGTGCCCGAGGAGACTCCCGGCACTAGCCTGTGCCCACAGGATCTAGCAGTAGCCATTTCAGTGCCGCTGGAGCTTTGGGTGCTGCTGGGTTTAGGATTGCGCTGCCCAACAGGCTGGTCTCAAGATTTCCCCCCCCCCATAACAGGTTGATGAACAATAAATAAAATATAACCACAATCTAGTGAACAATTGAAGGAAAAGCCATGCAATCTGATTGAGTGCTTGGATTTCTGGCAGACCGCAGCAGTTGTTAAACGCTTTAACATTAAAAATGTAACATTAAATTAAATTTAACATTTAAAGATGTTGAAGGAAAACAAACAAGAACTCCAAGCCAATCATATGCAGCACAAAGGAAAAAGGAGCTTGAAAGGGCTCCTTTTACTAGTTGTCCCACTGAGCGCATCACAGAAGCGCATTCTCCCAAAACAAGGTGCCCAGAAATCACTCAGATGACAACTGTACCTTGGGGGTTCTCATAGCCTCTGTGCCAAGCAGCTACTGTACTGCAAGCCCGTCTCCCTTCCCTGTTGGAGTGGAGAGGAAGTAGCCAAGAAGGGGTGCAAGAGCAAATTGCATTCACCATCTCCTCTCCCTAGGATCCTGCTTCTGCCCACCCTGGCCAATTCTTTAGGTGAGTCCCCCCAAGCACTTATGTCCTGTCCCCCACAGCACTTGCAGAGCAATGTATCTTTTAAGTTTGCTGCCTGCCTAAGGTCTTTTTTGTGTGATTGTTTTGCTGCCACTTGTTTTATTTCACTGACTTTTTCCTTTCATCCCATTTTAAGCTCAGTGCAAAGGTATCTTTTACTTACTGCATGCAAATACCCATAGATGCCCTCCCCTCTTTGCCAACACACACATACACCCAAATTTCCCCTCTTTACCAACCACCCCCCCAAATTTTCCCCCTGCAATCCTATGCAAAAGAGAGTAACAGCACTACCCTATGCATGTCTACTCAGAAGTAGGTTCCATTGTGTTCAATGGGTCCCAGGAAAGTATGTATAGGATTGCAGCCTAAGAGCCCAATCCTATGCATGGCTACTCAGGAGTAAGTCCTATTATAATCAATGGGGGTTTACTTCCTGGTAAGATGGGATTGCAGCCTTTGTTCCGCTGAAATCACTATGACTTACTTCTGAGTAAGTATGCATAGGATTGTGGTGTTCAGCAGTGAGGATGAGTCCTTCCCAGGTTCTTCCATGCGACTAGAAATCCCTGCTGTTTGCTACACTCACCTCACTTCAAAAGTAAAGTGTCTACCCAGTCCAAGCAGGCTCTTATATTTTTCCTGGTGGTCTTATATGGATAGGAGACAGGAGGCTTCCTTCCTCCAAGGAGCTCAGGGTGGTTTACACAGCTCCTCCCCTCCTTTTGTCCCCACAACAACCCTGTGAGGTAGATAGGAGGCTTCCTTCATCCACAGAGTTCAGAGTGGTGGACAAAGTTCCTCCCTTCTTTTGTCCTCACAACAACCCTGTGAGGTAGATGGGATGCTTCCTTCCTCCAAGGAGCTCAGGTTGGTGGACATAGTTCCTCCCCTCCTTTTGTCCTCACAACAACCCTGTGAGGTAGATAGGGGGCTCCCTTCATCCACAGAGCTCAGGGTGGTGTTCATGGTTCCTTGCTTCCCTCCTTTTGTCCTCACAACAACCTGTGAGGTAGGTGAGGCTGAGAGATAGTGAGTGGCCCAAGATCACCCAGGAAGCTTCATGGCTGAGTGGGGGATTTGGACCTGGTCTACAAACGGGGGGGGGGGCAGGCAGGCAGGTGTGTGTGTTGGTACTATGTACATATACACAGAGCTTTGACACTCTTTTGACACTCCTCTGGCTTTAAAGCCAGGGCTACACGGGGAAGGAGGAGCCCCAAACCACCGTTTTAAGTACTGCGCATGCGCCTTGCCCTCCTGCACTCTTGTGGAGGGAGGAAGACTGCCAAGGCGGAAGTGTCTGTCTCCGGATGCTGGATAGGGCGGAGGGTCTGCGTTCGCTGTTCCCCCGTTGTGGCTCGCCTCCCGCCGTACTGATGGGCAGTGGGTCCTGACGCGCATGCGCGGTGTGGTGGAATCATGAAGCTGTTGCAAAAGTTACCTGGCGATGGAGCGTTGAAGGTGAGCAAGGGGAGGGAAGGAGGGCTTTGCAAGCCTGCGCAGGCAGCTTTGCAAGGGGGTGGGAAGGAAGGGGTGGGGGCTTTCATTTGAGAAAGCTCCCCTGTTGTGCAAGGGCAGGGCATGCAGAGCACAGTCCTAGGCATGGCTACTCAGAGGTAAGTGCCATTATACTCAATGGGGCTTACTCCTAGGTAAGTGTGGATAGGAGTGTGGGTTCAGGCTGCACTCCTATCCACACTTGCCTGGGAGTAAGCCCCATTGACTCTAATGGCACATACTTCTGAGTAGACATGCATAGGATGTCTTGCCTGGGAGTAAGTCCCATTGACTCTAATGGCACATACTTCTGAGTAGACATGCATGGCATTGGGCTGTGAGGCTGCAGTCCTATCCACACTTTCCTGGGAGTAAGAACATAAGAACAGCCCCACTGGATCAGGCCATAGGCCCATCTAGTCCAGCTTCCTGTATCTCACAGTGGCCCCACCAAATGCTCCAGGGAGCACACCAGATAACAAGAGACCTGCATCCTGTTGCCCTCCCTTGCATTGGCATTCTGACATAGCCCATTTCTAAAATCAGGAGTAAGCCCCATTGACTCTAATGGCACATGCCTCTGACTAGACATGCATGGGATTGGGCTGTGAGGCTGCACTCCAATCCACACTTTCCTGGGAGTAAGCCCCATTGACTATATGACTTATTTGTGAGTAGACATGCATGGGATTGGGCTTTCAGTTCCTTCCACCTGACTTTGAGACAGAGAGGCAAATCTGCCACCTCCAACCTGGGCCATTTCAGTGGCTAAGAACTGTATACTGCAGTGTTTCTCAACCATTTGTATGGGTTCCACCAGTGGTACTTGAGGTGGTGCCTGGTGGTACTCGTGGGATACCTGCTGCCCAAGGAACACAACAAACAGTGGTAGGAGGTTCCAAAGCATGCTTTTCTACACTTGAAAAACCCTTACTGGTGTTTGTCCTCTTGTACTTCTGGCCTCCCAACCCAGAAGTAACTGGTGATGATGTCCTTGCCAGTTACTTTTGGTGGTACATTGAATAGGTGAATTTTGTGAAGTGGTACAGTGGAGGACAAAGTGGTACAGTGTTGAGAAACACTGGTATATTGTATAAGAAATTAGCTTGCTAGATTGGATCCTGATCCATTTCTAGTGCAGCAGCTTTCTGTTTCCAACCCAGGCGAATGCTTCTAAAGCAGGGCTTCAAAAACCTGCAGCTCTCCAGGGCTGCATCCCATAGTCTTGCTTTTATGGTGGGCTGGTCAATTTATAGGAAATATATACATTTTTAATAATATAGTAGTTGGGCAGCTCCTTGTCCTGATTCCCTGCTGTCCTTGCTTCCCTGCTGTGCCCCTCTCTGCTCCCAGTGGCCAATGAAACACCAACAGCTCTGAGACAGAAGAGGGAAATTCGGTTTTTAATGCTATATATTAGTTTGTTGGCTTTTTAAACTTGCACATCATTTTTTCCTATTAAGATTGTGTCCGATTTGGGGACAGGACTACTAATTTGTAGCACAGGGGAAATAAATATTGTAGTAATAATTCATCATTCTCGTAAAGGGCCAAACCCGAAGAGATTCTAGGATAGCAATTTTCAACCTTTTTCATCTCATGGCACACTGACCAGGCACTCAAATTGCCAACGCACACCATGAAGTTTTAGTCCATTGACAAGGCTCACTGCACTGGCAGCCAGGGGCTCATATCCCCCAGTGACCCTACTAATAAATGACCCTCTCCTAAACTTCCATGGCACACCTGCAGACCATTCTCAGCACACCAATGTGTTATGGTTGAACATAGCTGTTCTAGGATTAGCTGCTGTTGCCCTTTTTTTAGTTTAAAGCTGAATCAGTTTGGGGAAACAGTGCTGGCACAGGGAGTGAAAAGAGATGCGAGAGCATGAGAAAAGTTTCAGGGGAAAAAAAACTATCTTTCCCCACCACCACCCAGGTTGAACTTCAGTTTTTTCAGAAAATAAAATATTCTATATTCCAGGGGTGGCCGAACCATGGCTTGTGACATATAATGTGCGGAAATATGTTGGTTGAGCTTCTTTTAGCATCACAATTAATATAAAAGGTAAATAAGAAATTTTCATGCTTTCTAATTATTTACTGGGTATAGAGAGTCCACTGTATTAAAACGTAAGTCTAATGTACATGGTGAGTAAATATACATAAGAAATAAAATGCTTAAGTATTGCAAATAAATGCTTAAGTATCTCAAATATCTCTCTTGTGGCTCTCAGACATCAAAGTTTATTGTATGTGACTCTTATGTTAAGCAACTTTTTGTATTGACTTTTGGAAGAGCTTTCTTGAACAAGGGTAGCTTGTAATCTTACAAGATTACAAGGTAGTTTGTAATCTAATTGGGTAAGAGGCACTTTTTCAAGTGGGTGCTCCTTTTTTTAGCAGGGGGAGAGTAACTGGCCCACCTCACCCCAGCACTGTCTGTTCTAGTGGCTGTCTGCTGGTATTCTTTTGCATCTTTTTTAGATTGTGAGCCCTTTTGGGACAGGGAGCCATTTAGTTTGATTTTTCTCTGTAAACCGCTTTGTGAACTTTTAGTTGAAAAGCGGTATATAAATACTGCTAATAATAATAATAATAATCTTGGCTCTATATAAAACATCCTTTTGTCGATAATGTCCATCTATTAATAACCTGGATTTATGTGGTGTGTTTTTTTACTTTCAGAACTTGTGACTGCAAACTAGCTTAATAAAATGTTTGTAATTGTTCATTATCCTGCTGTAGCATTCTTCTGTACTGATGCTAAATGAAGTGATCCTAGAAGTTACTTACAGCACTTGACTAGATGGAACCAATAGTACCTTGAAGTTTGTTTCTACTGATTTCTTCCAGTTCCTTCACAAAGTAGTTGATGGCATGTGTGGCCGTGCATACCCTCGATACCAAGACTATAACACTGTTTGGAATTTAACAGAATGGATGGAGGTTCTAGAACAAGCGGCAACTTATTTCAAAGCCACGGTTGGCAAAGATCTTACTGATGAAGAGGTACAAATGTTTGATAAACAGTTGGGACTTTGTAATGAAAGTTCATATTTTTGCTGTTTTAGGCTGAGGTCACAAAGGGCACAGTCCTAGGCTAGTGTACTCGGAAGTAAGCCCTATTGTGTTCTATGGGACTTACTCCCAGGAAAGTGTGTATAGGATTTCAGCCTAAATGTAACAGCAACAACTTACCTGAAAAGTAATGAGCAAGTCTTCATGCATCAACAAATATTTACTGCAAGGCTTGCAGAATTAGATGCAATAAATAACTCTCTATTAAAGCAAGTTATAGAAAATGTCTAGCGTACCAATTTAAACTCCCATTTTTTTTCTTGTAAACAAGTCAACTTTTGAAAAGCTGCATAATTCCCGTGTCTCATTTGTAGGCTCTTCTGCAGTTGGGCGAGCTAAACTCTGACTCTCAAACAGCAGTACTGACTTGCCTGAAAGGCAGAAAGCTGGATATCAGGCACTCCCTGATTGAAAGAACAAATGCCATCTGTTCTGCACAGCTACTGGATTTTGACTGGCAACTGAAGGTTTGGCAGTATGTTCTTAACTGTATCTGAATATCTAAATTATGCAGGCCAGAAACAGCCCCACTGGATCAGGCCATAGGCCCATCTAGTCCAGCTTCCTGTATCTCACAGTGGCCCCACCAAATGCCCCAGGGAGCACACTAGATAACGAGACCTCATCCTGGTGCCCTGCCTTGCATCTGGCATTCAGACATAGCCTATTTCTAAAATCAGGAGGTTGCGCATACACTTCATGGCTTGTAACCCATAATGGATTTTTCCTCTAGAAACTTGTCCAATCCCCTTTTGAAGGCATCCAGGCCAGATGCTGTCACCACATCTTGTGACAAGGAGTTCATAAGAACATAAGAACAGCCCCACTAGATCAGGCCATAGGCCCATCTAGTCCAGCTTCCTGTATCTCACAGCAGCCCACCAAATGCCCCAGGGAGCACACCAGATAACAAGAGACCTCATCCTGGTGCCCTCCCTTGCATCTGGCATTCTGACATAACACATTTCTAAAATCAGGAGGTTGCGCATACACATCATGGCTTGTACCCCATAATAGGTTTTTCCTCCAGAAACTTGTCCAATCCCCTTTTAAAGGCGTCTATGCTAGACGCCAGCACCACATCCTGTGGCAAGGAGTTCCACAGACCGACCACACGCTGAGTAAAGAAATATTTTCTTTTGTCTGTCCTAACCAGCCCAACACTCAATTTTAGTGGATGTCCCCTGGTTCTGGTATTATGTGAGAGTGTAAAGAGCATCTCCCTATCCACTCTGTCCATCCCCTGCATAATTTTGTTTGTCTCAATCATGTCCCCCCTCAGGCGCCTCTTTTCTAGACTGAAGAGGCCCAAACGCTGTAGCCTTTCCTCATAAGGAAGGTGCCCCAGCCCCGTAATCATCTTAGTCGCTCTCTTTTGCACCTTTTCCATTTCCACTATGAGTTCCACAGACCAACCACGCACTGAGTAAAGAAATATTTTCTTTTCTCTGTCCTAACTCTCTTAACACTCAATTTTAGTGAATGTCCCCTGGTTCTGGTGTTATGTGAGAGTGTAAAGACTTGTTTATAAAATCCAGGCACAAATATCCCAAGTGAAATCAACTATAGGAGTTCAACCACTTTAATGAGTGAGTGCTACTGTCAGTAATTTGCAGAGCATTCATAACTTGTGTGCTTAAAAGAGTTTGCTCTTCTAATGAACTTTTAGCAGCCTGATTGTGATGCAAATGTGTTCTGAATAGCTTTCTGTCTTAGCAGAAGTTTTAGATGTTTTGTGTAATGCTAACATTCAATCTGACATTGAGCCTCTCTCTGCAACCACTTACGACTTTTCACTTTTTTGGAATGAACTAGCTGCTTTTCTTTATGTTCAAGGATAATTTATTCACCTGCCTGATTTGCAGTTCTCTTATCTTGGGGGTGTGCCAATAGAGTGTTTGTCATTTGTCATCTGTAGAAGATAATTTCTTGAAAGCACTGTGCATTGTGCCTTTGGGAAGGTTAGCTGCTACTTCCTAGAGAGCAGTTTTGAGGCCAGTACTGTATTGGGTTAATGCTTTTGTATGGTTAACTCAATAAGCAAGAGGAAAACTCATAGCACCCAAGTAGCTAGACATTGTGCAACTGAATCTTGTGCATGTCGACTTGGAAGTAAGACCCTTGAGTTCAATGGAATTATTGCATAGGATTGCCGGCAGTCAGCTGCCAGCCCTTCTCTTCAACCTTAAAACATGTAATGAAACATATGAAGCTGCTGTGTCTCGTCATTGGTTTATCCAGTTTAGTGTCTACAGGGACTGACAATGTCTCACTAGAGTTTTTACAGCACTACCTGGAGATGCTGGGGAGGAAGGGGTTAAACCTGGAACCTTCTGCATGCGAAGTATATGCCCAGTTCAGGGGTGCTGCATCCAACCCACAGGCCTTTTGTTCGACACCCCTGCTCTGTATATGAACTACAGCCCCAGCAAATATATCAAATATTTTGCAAAATTGTCATGTTTGTATTCAAACTCTAAAAATATCTACAGTTGAGTTGGAAATCCATAGAAGCATATGCTGGCTCATTTTTTTTTAATGGAAATTTGCTCATAACAGTGACTGAACAAACTTGAAATGTCAACTCATTTATTAGCGCTGCCATTGAATATTTGGCAAATCCATTTTCATTCACTGTGATGTAAAGGAACCATCATGCCTAATCTAAATTAAATGCATTTTGTTCTCACATACAGCTTGCCCTCTCCAGTGATAAGCTTTCCATGCTGCAGATGCCACTTCTAAACCTTGATCTGGATGTGTCGGAGAATGGTGACATCAAACTGTTGTCCGTAGAGATGAATAAGGAGGAGCTACAGAACTTAATAAATGCATTGGAAGCAGCTAATAAGGTGTGTGTTCCATAAAAGAAAACCCTCTGAAATAGATGAAAAGTGTTTTCCCTGATGAATTGAGCAATAGAATCCTGTATATAGAGAGTGCTTCCTGGTTTTTACTTAGCAGTATGATGCATTGATAAGTCACTGTATGATAGGAAGCTTATCTGGGGCTGGAAGAAAATTCTGTAAGTCATGTATGTGGATAATCTTTGACTTCAAATGTGTCATTTGGAGTACAGAGACCAACAGATGCTTCAGAGAGGAGCTGGGTTACTTATAGCAAAATTATGTACATTTTTATTCAGAAATAAGTTCCACTGTGTTTAATGAGGCTTATTCTTGGGAAAGTGTGCACAGAACTGTAGCCTTAATGTGGAAGTGATGGGAGGACTTGTTAATTGAACCATCCTGTCCCTGACATTATCTTGTTTTAAAATATTAAGGTACTTTGGATGACTTAAGGTTATTCTGCTGTTGGTCAGAAGTGATCTTTGAGATGGTTTTGTCTAGACTTTTTCTTTTTTTTTTTTGCAGGTTGTCCAGCAACTGAAATGATCTCAATTAGCAGTCATGCCTTTCAGAGATGAGAAAATGACAGATATTCTACAAAAAAAGTAAATTATGAGGTCAGCGCACAAAGATGATGGGAGTCAAAGGACTTTATAATAAACTTACTAAGAGTCAAACACTTATTTGTTCAATATTTGTTCAGTAAAGGACAATAGAACTAACTTGTGGAAATGGTGAAAGGAACATAACTTTGACTGCTACTGTTTTCAGGAGAAGCTTTTAACAGCGTGTCAAAAAGTTCATTGAAGATTTTGAAGATATGCTGAACTTTGTGTTGTATTGCTAGTAAAGGAGTAAATAGCTATCTCATAACTTAATGAACATTCCTCCAAATACTGGAGATCAGCCCTAGAAAGCAGTTTCATACAAATAGTCAAAATGTTCTGTTGTGTTTGTTTCTTAAGATGCTGAAGTTTCAGAACTGCATCGGAAAGGTCTATGTCAATGTTGAGGTTTTGTCTGAAGTGGAATGCATCCACAATTACATGTGTCGGATTGAATATGCTAGTCTTCAGAGTGCTTATAGAGTTTTGTCTGCAAGAGTGGACCTCCACTTGTGGGGAAAAAATTATTTGGGAGCATAAACATGGTTGTGAAATCTGAAGTTGACAAACTTACTGTTTGATTTTAATGAAAATTCATGGCTGTAGACCTGAAATAAGTAAGATTTAAGCAGCCTCACTGTGCATAGGATTTTTGACTATGTTACTGATACTCTATAAGTGCATTCTACTATCACTATTAGATTGTTTTAAGCATTTCACCAAGCTCAGTCTTGCAGTCCATCTCTCTGCATTTCTTTCTATCACTACGTGAAGTTGGCTAATAATTTTTATTTCAACAAGAAAAGTATTGTTTTGATTTTTTGAATATTAGATTATTTTGTGAACTACCAAAAGGCAACAAAAATTGTTGTTTTGAATCATTAGATTTCATGACTAACTTTTGTGTACCTCATGAGTACAGTCTAGCAATATATCTAATTTCTTGTAGAGAATCTTGTATATAGCAAATCATAGATACTTTGAGTTTGTATTATATATCTGTATAACTCTAAAAACATGGAAAAAATATTCAAAGCACCTATCCAAGCAAACCTTTGTGTTGTGCGGTTGATCTGAATTTCTTGCTTTTGTGTCTTGCTGGACACATGGTTTTCATTTTCGTCCCTGCAAAGATGTGCACATTTTTTCTGTTTAAATTAGATGTTTGATCATGTACTCAAATCATAAGAGGTATGGGAAGGAGAGGAGAGTGTAGAAGGAGACGAAAAAGAGATCCATAAAGCACATATTACAATAAAGGGCAAGTGGCTTGTAATTAACAATATAATCCTATATATGCTTGGCAGCAACTCTTAGGGCCCAGTCCTATCCAACTTTCCAACATTGTTGCGGCCATGCCAACAGGATGTGCACTGCCTCCTGTGGTGGTGGTGGTGGGCAGCCATTGAGGCCTTAACAGCATGACCTCTATGCTGCGTTTGTGGTGGTGATAATATTCTGTCGCAAGCCCTGCAGCAGCTCTTTTTTGTTAGCGCATGAATGCATCTGGCTAAGAAGGAAATGCCACACGTTTTGTAAGTTGGTTTTTATTAACATACTCTTCTTTTTAATGTTTTAATGTTGGAGATGGAAAGAAAAGGAGTTACAAATTCACTAGTACTCATTGTATGCATTTACACTGCTGCAAAATGGTGATACACAAGGCAACTGCATTCACATGTGTTGCTACATATTAAAACATCAATACTTCAGAAGTTGTTTTCTAATGCTTAAAGTGTCTGAATGATGACTGATAAGACATGATCAGAGAGAAGAGCTACATCAAATATCCTTTTCCATGAGTTTTTTTTTGTGTGTGCTGGTGTGTTCAGAGACCAAAAACTGTACCTGGAGCCTGCATTGCAAACAAATTCTTATAGAAACAAAAGGGCAGACAATTAACAATGCACACATGAAGCAGTGTAACAAATGCTTGAAGTCTCCATTATATAAAATTTAAAAATTTGATGTCTTCAATGTGTACAAAGTAAGTCTGTACAACAGAAAGCTTTTTTAAAAAATAACATTTATTTTGGTTACTAGGAATACACTGGCAGACAGAATTTACATTTTGTTACACACTTAGAAGCTATGAAAAATGGTTTAATGATGATGCTACTCTTTTTTCTTTTTGTATCTCCTTGGTTTTTAACTGGCCATTTTCTGCAGCATTTAACAGGAATATCTAGAGAATAAAGATTAAATATGGCAAACAGAGGACAAGTTGCTGCTCTGCTACAGCAGCAATCAGACATTTCTCTGAGTACTTAAAATGTTTCCAAAGCTGATGGCGTAGTTTCCTAAAAGAAATAGTAACTAATACCAGTGTTTTTGATAAGTCAGCAACGAAAGTGGGTGGGAAGAGCAATAAAGATGGGACTTTGGGCAAGTTGAGGCTTATCACAGAAGCTGGATTTGAAATGCTTGTTTTCTAACTTACAAGAATGCCCGGCCGAATCTGTGTTCCTGAAACAGGATTAATCCATTATGTGAATGTGCATGATGTCTTGCAGACCCGTGGTGTTTCCTCTGGGGTTGAACTCACTCAGAAGTGGCAGCCAACCCTTCCCTGGGTGGCTGCTGGGTTAGGGCGTAATTTCAGAGTGCCATGGAAGGTAAGGAGGGTGAAGGCACCCTTGTAGTCCTCTTCAATGGGAGGGTTATGGCAACCTGTGGCAGGGAGCTTTAAAGATGGGAGGAAAAGCTGTTAGGGAAGAGAGACATGCAAGGTTGACTGCAAAACAGAGACAAAGGTAGTCCAGGAGAGAGAGACAAAGGGAGCAAGGATGAACAGGGAGAAGGCGAGATCAAGGAAGGTATGAAGGAATGGTAGTAGAAACCCCTGAGAAGGAGAGTGGGGAGAGGGGGCAGAGGAAAGACATAAGAGGTGAAGAAGGCAATGGTTGGGAGAAGATGCAAGAGATGAATGACTGAGCACCCTGGTAGCACCTCTGCTACCAGGGCATGCGTAGTCTGGGATGGGGTTACACACAGGGTAATTGCCACCCTTCCCCTTAGAGGGCTCATGCTGTGACCAGCTGTTGCAAGTTGCAATAGGCGTTGCAGACAAACTCCAGAGACTGGTTGGACCCAGAAGATCCTGGACTTGACCTATTCAGTATCAATTCTTGAGTCCCTCTGGTCTTTTGTATTCTGCTTCTGAAGCCAAGCCCTGCTGTCAGTGATACCTGATTTGATACCTGTCAGTCAAACTGATTTGATATAGGGTATCAACAATTTACAAACTGATCCGTGGCACCCCAGCGAGCTATGAAAACCAGCCAGGTTTTGCAGCATCCTTGTGAAAACCCATGGTCCTAAACAATGTATAGGATTGTAGCCCTAATGGGGAGATGTGGCCAATGGCCCTCTATTTCAAGGGAGCTTTTAGTCAAATAGTTTGGGAAACATTGCTGTACACCCTATTATGCAGACCTACCCCTGTGGGATGAAGTGCTTTATAAAATGCACTTCATCCCACTGCACTGCATTATAAAATGTATTTTATACATTTTAAAATACCCAAATAAATTAACGATCTAAAGGAGGATCTGCTATGTGTTACATCGTTAGGTTAGAAAGGCATGGCCCTGAGCCACCTTAAAAGTTTGATCTGACCACTTTCAGAGAGTGAGTGTAATGGATATTTGGACTGATACTGGTGAGACTGGTATACAAATCCATAGTTGGACACTGAATGATCTTAACCAAACTACTATTTATCAGCATGTCTAGATCACGTGATTGTTGGGAGGATAAAATAGGATTGTCTTATGTATGTCCTGAGGAAGGGCATGATAAATGAAATAGATGAATACAGACTTGCGTTACATTCAATCACAGTTTAGGATTATTTTTTTTAAGTTAGCAATGTTAGACTACAATTATGGCCTATATCATCACAAAGGACTTACTAGCTACCTACAATTTCTTTGAGACTCAGAATGCCAAAAGGAAACAAATGATCTGATTGAAGCTATGGACTAAAATGAAGAATGAAAATGATATTGTTTAACAAACATCGTAATCCAGTACTATGGAGAAAGTACTAAAATAGGTATGTGCTTTGGGTAACAAAAGTCAACATAAGTAGGGCAGTGTGAAAGTGTTGCTTGCTTCTCTCTGTTGAGCCAAACAATTACAGGTTGTTTCTATTTACTCACAGATTCGGTATCAGTGGATTTGACGATCCACAGGTTCCGAACCTGCAGGCTGGGTCTCTGAATGCTTTCTAAGACCTTCAGGCCTTACAATGTTGCTTCTGGTTTTCAGGGGAAAACCCATTTTATACCTTTAGAAGGACTTCTGAGGCCTGGGGAGGCTGCACCCTCTGGACATCCTCTGGACATGACCAAAGGGTCTGGGTGCCCAGGCCCACAGATTTCATTATCCACAGGGTTTTGGCATCCATGGGGATTCCGGGAACGGAATCCCTGCGGATTCTGAGGCACTACTGTATTTAGGCCATAATCGATGCTGCATATGTCTGTTCGTATTTTCTAGCATGATGTAGGTGCAACAGCACCTTCATGCTACCGTGTTTAAAAGTACATAGCACAGTTTGATGAAAAGGCATGATCTGGCTTTCATGGAATACACAGCTTCTCTTCTGTAGGTTTTGGTCTGTGGCTTGTAGATTGTCTATGAAGTATTCAATGAAACCAGTGAGTAACTTTCTTGAATGAAAGCCATATGATCCAACGTGAAGTTCTATATCACAAGGAATCCGATACAGTGCACCTGTCCTTATGTTTTCTACTGCATATGATGATCTCTCAGGAGCAACAGTCCAGCTACATACTAATTTTACACACTGAATGGATCTATAGGTTAGATATGGATCTATAGGTTAGATATGGATGTCAAAGATAGAAGTTCAACAGTTGGCTGGTTCTAGATGCTTGGCAAATATTTAAATACTTAAAAAAAGGAAGGAGGTAACATCCTGTTACCACAGCTATAGTTATTGTGAAAAAATAACATGCTCTTAGAATATGTTTCCTGTTGTGCAATTTAATCGAATATATCCATGAGTAAACTTTGCTGAATGCTGCCTGCTCCCAAACTGATATCAGAAATGCTCCCCAATGAAATGAATAAGGGCAGAGCAACAGGGCTTGCACAGGAGAAGTTATTTGTTGGGTTGGGCCCTTGGCCTATATTGATCAGTTCAATCAGCATATGAAAATAATCACAGTATTGAGGGCTTTACATATTTTTAAAAACATATAAAAATGTACAATCTAGTCCAGGAAACTCCTTTGGAAAAATATCTCAAAGAACATTTGTGTTCACAGCAAGAGATTTTTTTAACACTATGCAGACATGTGAAGCATTTGCAAAGAGAAAAAAAAGTTCAGTTACAGCATATATACAATAAGGTAAAGCAAAAGTTATCAGAAAATGATACCCAAAATGTAGACACTCTCAAAAGTTAGACTTGCATGTGTAAAAAGCATATTCATATTGCGTGAACAGATAAGGAATTTGAACCAGAAAATGCAGCATCTCTTTATACAAAGTAGAAAAGTTAATCATAAAAAGATTAGTCTGTTTTTCCTCCCTTGGCATTCTGTTGATCTTTTTTCCTAGTAATCTTTCATTTTGGAAAATGAACACGTTTAAAGAAATCCTTTTAGCATGGAATCTTATGAGCTAATAAATGCATGAAAACATCTGCAAACTCTGTCAAAAGAATGTTTAGAAAAAGTGTTTGGATGTGTTTAACATGAAAATTCAAAATCTGATTTTGAATTAAAAGATTTCTTGGCACAGTTCTTAATTTACCATCCAAATCTTATGGTTTTCTCAGAACAATAAAAGTTATTAATATGTGAGAATGGAATGAGCTGTGCAGAAGGTTGGGTTTTGTTATGTCTAAGAGTTCTGTAATGTGTGCAATTCTAATGGGGGGCTTAAAAAATTTAGATTTAAATTCAAAGTGTGAAATGATGAACAAAGTCTTTTCACTTATTGGAAGAGGAAATTTGAGAACCACTTCAACGTAGTCAATGACAATGCGTGGTTTGTTTGTCAAATCCTCTTTTGGAGGGTAATTTCCTATTTGCAAGTGCTACAACATATTTAGATTGTCAAATCGTGTGTCAAGTTTGAATCGACTGCCCTTTGAATGAGAGTCACATCCTCAATGCAGTTATAGACTACTACACCCATTATTGTAAATGTGTTGTCTTTGCCTTGTTAATGTGTTGTGGATTAAGGTCCATAGAATTTAGATATATTGCCTTGGTTCCAATCCTGACCCATTATTTACTTGAAATACCTGTCTACTAGGTCCCCATTGTTTATACCAGCTAGGTCCCAGGAGTCTGTAGTCATTTGTAACATACATAGTTTGAAACATCCCGCTCTTGCCAGCCTAGCATTATTGCACCTGCACGAAAGCACCAATAAAGGGCATACTGCACTGGTTGGAAAGTGCTGCTGCTGTCCGTAAGTCAGATGTCATAACTTGGGGAGCCACTGCACTTGTAAAAACATCATCCTAGGCTTGGGACACAGTTCAACAATCATAATGATCTCTAACCTGTGAATTTTCTCAGTTGTGGTCAAACCATTTTATACGCATAAGGTTCTGCAATTTTGCTTCAAGGTTCTTGAGAAGTAATGTGCAAGATCAGTCAGCTGATCTATTGCCTAGCTAAATAAGAGGTTGCTTCACTAAATAAGAGTTGATTCACTATTGTCTGAAGGCACTTGTTAGACCAAGAATAGCCGCGGACGACTGACAGGCAGCCCAATTCTATCCCTGGTGGCTACCACTGCATCCAGTGGCACTGCTGGGGCCGCCGAAGGTCTCCTTTCATCTCCCCAGGCAAAGCCGTAGGTCCCACAATGGGGCTTCTCAAGTCTGTGCTGGCTATTTTGCTGGTGCAGACTTGAGAGCGTCTGTTTTGGGCTTTACAGCCCAACACAGAGGATAGGATATGGCTGAGCTCTGCTGGTCCCCCCCCCCCGAGTCTCTTACTGTGCTCCAGGCAGCATCCTTCCAGCACTGGGTTCAGCGCTGACTGGTGCTGGCACTGACTCCTCTTTGGGTGTCATGGTCATGGGATGTTTGCAATGCCCAGCACCTGTGCTGGCCAACAACAGGATTGGGTTCGGAGACCCCACACCATGCAAGTATATTTGGATATCACACAGGCTGCTACATGTTTAGGCAGGAGGTTACATGACAGCTTAATTTTATACTAGTACCTAAATAATAATTTAAAGCAAGTCTGCAGAACTTATGACCACCAGGTTCAATGCATTCTCTGGTAGCCATGTATGATAGTGTACCAAGAGCTTGTTAAAACCTGACCTTATAAATGGGTATGCTATGTGCCTGTGATGATAAAAGCAGGCCAGCTGTCAAGTACCTTCTATGTCCCAATATAAGACCTGTGAACTATATTCAATTTGGTGTCCTGCAAATTCTCTAGATCCCACATTAGATGTCCTTCATGGTTTCCCTTTCTTTGAAACAAGACCCCCTGTTCCAGAGTGAGGGAAACTGGATGCCACCCAGTTTTGTACTCTATACTTTTGCAGCAGAAGACAGGGCCACCCTTGCTATGAAGTGACCTGAACCGGTTGCGGGGAGCTCTGTCCTTTTGAGGGGTGGTGAACGAATAAGCCCTCAGTGCATCAGTCCACTACCCTCTCTTTCCTGCCATTCCATTGGGCGCTCCAGTCCCAATGTTTTGGGAGCACATCAGAAGAGGATTGCAACAGCGGCAGTCCCCTTCTTCCACCAGTGCTGCTGAAAAAGGGGGAGGGGAGCTGCTGCAACTGCAGATCACCTCTCTCTGTGTATTTGGTTCTTACAAAGCATTTTGTAATTTGTAAGTAAAGGGAGGGGGGCCTCCAAAGAGTGCTGTGTGTGGCCTCCCTGCTCCATGCCACTTTCTGTTTCCACAGCTGCATGTGCGCATACAGAGGTGTAATTTGGGGGGGGGGGATTTAGGTGACACTGAGAAGGGACAAATAGAATAGATAATGGGCGAACAGGAAACCTCATTTTATTGTTTCCCTACACATGAATAAATTTGCTCGTTCCTCCTTCCAGTCTGACTACATTAAATAGTAGTGTTCTTGTTTTATCAGTTTAATGTCAAATATGGAATTAGCACATTACAACAGTGGTTTAAACCAGTGTTTCTCAAACTATGGGTTGGGATCCACTAGGTGGGTTGCAGGCCAATTTCAGGTGGGTCCCCATTCTTTTCAATATTTTATTTTAATATATTAGACTTAATGCTACCATGGTATGTGACTGCATTTGGGGTAATGTTACAGAGCTGTACTTTTAACAGGCTACTATGTCTATTCTTTTAACAATGGTAGTAAATGGAACTTACTCCTGGGTAAGTGTGGATAGGATTGCAACCTAGGATTGTTAAAAATTTTCCTGCTTGATGATGTCACTTTGGTCATGACATCACTTCTGCTGGGTCCTGACAGGTTCTCCTAAAAAGTGGGTCCACCGGTTTAAACCATTGTTCAGGATTAATGGTGTCTGGTCTACAGATAAGGGATTTTATAACTCTAAAAAATTTTTTGCCTTGCTTTTAATTGGGTTGTTTTGACTTGTTTTATTACTGTTTGTTATTGTGCAACTAGTATTTTTGTTAATAGTTTTTTTTTTTGGTGTTTTGTTATCAACTTACGCAAGTTGTTGTGAGCTTTCACAAGAGTGAAAAGACAGGATACAAGATCTTGTCTTAAAATTTGACCTAAGAAAAAGCAAGTGGCAGGTTTGTGCAATACTCAAGGCACTTCCTGACTATATGCAGAGATTCTCTAGATCTGACACTCATTCTTGTTCAACCAAGTATAATGTACTTTTAAAAACATGGATCTCTTTAGCATGACAGAAAAAAGTTTCCCAGTGCCAAAAATAATGGTAAATCTTTATATAGCTAACCTCACCATTTAATGTTTAACTCTATGCCAGTTACTAGATTTTTCATAAATGTGTCCAATTCTATCAGCTGAGTCAGCTCACAGTTAAGCAACTAGTTAAGCAACATATGTTCAATAGACTGAAAATATACAAGAAGTGAAATCTGTCTCTCTTAATGTCTGAAAATTTTAAACAACCTCAGATTCACATATACTGTATTTAAGAGCACCTTGTGAGAGCTGGGGACAGTGCACTCACTCCAGTAGATATCAGCTACTCCACTGAAATATTGGGCAGCATTAGGAGACTAACAGTGCAATCCTATACTTGTTTACTGAGAAGTAAGTCCTGTTGAATGCAGGGTAAATATGAATAGTATCCTATATACATTTGCTTGGGAGGAAGCTCCGTTTAACACAATGAGACTTACAGCCCAGTCCTAAGTCTCCTTGTGCCCATGGCTCCAGTGGCACCAAAATAGCAACTGCCGCATCCTGCGGGTGCCAGGATACCGCCAGAGGTCTCTTTGGGGGAATTGAGCGTTTGCTCCCTTTTCTGGGTAGGCAGCAGCCGGCAGCAATTCATCTCCTTGGCTCTGTGCCTGTGTTTGGGTGCAGAGCCAAGGAGACCCATGTCGGTTCGCCCAGCTTGAGAGTGGGTTAGGATGCAGTGGTAGAAGCTGCTACTATCTTCACCCCCTCCCGGGCCTGATCCTCCCTTTGCTCTGCTCTCTTTCCATCCTGTTCCACCACTCACCACCTTCCCCCCCTCCCAAGATGTATTACTGCCAGCTGGTATTGTAGGAACATGGGCTGGCCAACTGAGCAGTGCTGAGGCTCACCGCCTACTGGCCCAGCCCAGCGCCGGCATTCCCTCCTCCCCAGGTGCTGCCAGCATGCTTTATGGCACATTTGCAATACCCAGCACTGCTACTCAGTGCTGGTGCTCCAAGCTTTCAGAACTGGGCTGTTATTTCCAAGTAAACATGCACAGGATTGCATTGTTAGATTTTCTATCTTGAAAGAGAAGCAGACATTAAAAGAAATTAATTTGCGAAGAAATTTCAGCAAAGCTATACACATTTTATTATATAGAACAGGGGTGTCCAAAGAAGGGCCACATCATCTCTCTGACACTTTGTTGGAGGCCAGGGAAAAAAAGAATTAATTTACATTTAAAATCTGAATAAATTTACATAAGTTTACAGAAATGAATATATTAAAGATGAACTTATATGAATGAATGAAGGTCTTGCAATAGCTCAAGGCCTATAAAAGGCCTTGCACAAAGCAAGGTTGGCCTTTCCTTTGCTGCTGCTACTGCATCACAGACATGAAACAACAAGCAGTGGAGGAAGCCCTCATCCCACAGCTCATGCGAGAGGTCAAACAGTTGCCCTCACGCTGAGAGCAGTTGCGTCGGACTAGTGTGGACTCCAACAAATCTCTGGAGGGCCAGAGGCTCATTGGAGACTGGGGGCTCCCTGAGGACTGCATTGAGAGGCCTCGAGGGCCGCAAGTGGCCCCAGGGCTGGGGTTTGGACATCCCTGATATAGAAGACTAGCATTACACACTTTTTAATGGCATTTTCTTATAAACTTCCTGAGGGTCCAGTATTAGCTGCACATACCCTTTCTAAAATTGCAGCACAAGGCAGTAAATCAACTTTTTGCTACAATAATATTTAATATATTAAATAATAATAACTTTATTTTTACCCCGCCTTTCTCCCCGAAGGGACTCAAGGCGGCTTACAACAGATTAAAAACATAATTTAAAAACAAATAAAAACATATTAACACATCATAAAAAACAGGAGTCAGAATAAAAAATAGGTAAAAAGAGCAAAGAGCAGCAGCAAGTCATAAAAGAATCAGGCCTGTAAAAAATATTAAAAGATGTTAAAAAGATGTTAAAAAGGCCGAGAACTCAGAAGGCTTGTTTAAACAGAAGGGTCTTCAGGCCTCACCGAAAGGTCTCAAGAGAGGGAGCCATTCTTAAGTCAAGGGGAAGGGAGTTCCATAGCGTTGGTGCCACTACTGAGAAGGCCCTATTTCTTGCAGCCGCCCCACGTACCTCCCTAGGCAGCGGCACTTGTAAAAAGGCATATTGAAGGGCATCTTATTTACAATTTTAAAAAAACAAAACTCTTTAGTACTCCCTTGCGGTCTTTGCAGTCCTCATTTAAAACTAAAAAGTTTGGCTCGTGGGAATTCAGTCAAGTATTATATAGAAAAGGCACTTCTATAAGCATGTTATTTTCATGGATTCTTTTTCATGGATTTGGATACTCAAGAACAGAGAAGGCACTTCGTGAGTGAATTTTCTCAAATCAACCTCAATGCAGCTTTAGAAAGCAGCTTAAAATTCTATTTCCCACCTGGCACTTTGGGTCTTTAGGTATAAGAATTTTAGGGGAATGCTTGAAAAGATAAAGAAGGAAGATTCTTCAAAAAAAGAAAATGTGTCCATGCTGAGATGAGAGCAGCAAGGAGCTTGCTGAAATAATGTATACTGTGGCATTAAAGTTTTGATGATCTGAGATTTTGGGGGAGGGAGTAGGGAAAAAATAACCAGGTTATTTTTTACAACTGTTAAGATGCTAGGCCAGGGTCTGAGAAATCAGAGCAGCAAAGGTGATGTGTTGTGCCGCTCTTGGCTTTATGAAGAACATCCAAGCTAAAGATTGACTCCCATTTCCAAAATATATGTTTGTTTTGATCTGGTAATTCTAGGCCGTGATCAGTGATTGCGTCCAATTGGCAACACTGCATTGACTCAAACTAGGATTTTCACTCCTCTTACAGGCCGTGCATTGGAAGGCTTTAATACATGGTCATTCCTAGCAAAGAGACTGGATGAAAACAAAAGACTTCAGAGGAGGCGACATAAGTCTAGCACAATGGATTTGCTTCTTGTTTTGTTTCTGAGGAACAGTGTTGCCTGTTGTATCAAAGGCTCTTCAGCCCAATCCTACAGATCAGCGGTTCCCAAACTGTGAGCTGTGCTCCCTGGGGAGCTGTGGTAACCAGCTAGCGGAGCTACAGAATTTCCCTAAAAATCTGCTGCACTATACAATGTATAGTCTTGTAGCCCTAATGGGGAGCCACAGCTAATGGGTCAGTAGGTCAAGGGAGCCACCAGTGAAAAAAAGGAACCACTGCTATAGGTGTTTATTTGTAATGTCTCAGTGTATTCAGTGGGCTTAATTCCAGACAGTGCTGGTGCTTAGGGGTTCAAGGCCCTGTATGGGGCTCCCCCCCCAGCTCTTTTGGTGCATTCTGTGCTATCATTTTTACTGAGGGTTCAGGAATCTGCCTGACCAGAGAAACCAATGGATATGAGACCTTAGCCACTGCCCAACCTGCTATCTCTATGCTATGCTTCCAAGGAACTATGTATAGAACTGGAACCCAAATTTATGGAAAAATATCGTGAACTGTATTGGAGATCTTGTCCTCTAAGTGGTTGCCAATTACCTCTAATCCAATTATATATATACAAAAAAGTTGTTATTGGTAACTATAAAATTACTGCTCAAATTCCTAAGTACATCTTTGTAAACTAGTTAAATGCCAAAAGCAAGAGTTGTTAGATTGGTCTGGACATAGTTTAAATGTTACATTGGGCACGTTTAAAAAAAACAAAATGATGGTTGTGGTGTGCTACATGCTTGATGTCATATATAACTAGATTGTTTGCACATGAAACATTAACTAGCAAGTATGGAATACTCCTAGACCAGAAATCCCTGGCATGTTAATGCTGCATCTACAGGTGTCAGCAGCCTCATTTATATGTTATGCTGAGTACGTGGAATCTGGGATAAAAGCGTTCTTAAAATGCCTAATATCACATTTAAACTGAACATCAGTTTCAAATACCACGAGTTGTATTCTAAACATAGTTAGTCATGACTAACTGAAGTCCCATGGATTTGGTCATAACTAACTAAACTTAAGATGCAACCCTATGTTTACTATAGAACACTGGTAAGTCACTGTGGAGTATTGCAGCGACCCTATCCTATGTTTCATTTCAATGGTAGTTTTAGTGACTTTTCACAGAACATTTGTCACCCTACATGTAGATTCCCAGAGTGTATCCTGACATGAAGAGGATAAGAACTCTTTTTATGGAACTCCAGGGTAACAGAATGGCAATCATGACTTGACAGGAACAGAGCTTGAAAACACATAATGGGATCAAGGTAATATTTGGCAGAAAAACAGCAATGCTCAGTTCATACAAACTGGATATTTTAATCTTTGCTGTATGTGTGAGGTTTTAATTTTAAATCCCAAATTTCATTTTATTTTTTCAGCACGTGCTCTTCTCAATTTAAGCTTAACTTAGGCCAATAATGAAAATCAAGTTTCCCTTGAGGTCCATGTAAGTCTTTGACCCTGCTATTAGGTTTACTCTTAAGTAAGTCTCTTTGATTTCAATGGGCTCGGCTTGCAAGTGAATTTTGGTAGCACAATGTTTCACATTTCTCATGCTGGGGGTCCTGTGCACAGGACAGTAACTTTGACTGAAGTCAAGAAATATGTTTAAAGAGCTAGGCACTATGCGATTTGAATGATGCAGCTTAATAGGGAGTCACTAAATGTATGGGTTAAAAAAAATTCTGCTCTGTTCATGCACTCTTCACAGATTGCTAATTAACTGCTTATCTACTCATTGTTTCCTTCTATGCAGATTTACACTGCTTTTTATTGCATTTGCAGGGAATTCAAAGCTTCTAAATTTGTGTGAATTACTATCTCCTGCAGCTTGATCCTCTCCATGATAATGTGGAAGTAAGTCTCACTGTGTTTAATGGGGCTTATTTCCAAGTAAATTCACAAAGGATTATAGTCTAACAGCCCAATCCTATCCTGAGCTGGCCCCTAGCATGCAGTGGCACAGCTTCTGCTGCAGGGACCAGCCATGGACCATGCAACAATAGAGAGGTAAGTAAAAAACCTTTTTACCTACCTGACCTGCCCTGCCCTTTGGCTGGCATAAATCCAAGTGGGTCCAGGGGTGTGACAAGGCCAGGAAGAGGGCATAGGATATCTGTGGCACTGATGTGCTACTGGATATGTGCCAATATCTGGCCTAGCCTGCTTTGGGCTGGCCTCAGTCCACTCCCTGATGCTCTCCTGGAATGCTAGGAAACCCCTGATCTGACTTACCTACTCTGGAGTGGACTAAGTACTCACTTGGAATGGCTCAGAATGTCCATCAATAGAACACAAGTTCTGTCACTGGAAGGCCAGATAGGATTGGGCCATTAGTAGCGTAAGTTTGTTCGATGGACATGCTAATTTATTTGGATGTTTTAATTTTAATTCCACTAGTAATTTGACTTTGGCGAACATGTTGCGAACTAGAAGTGCAGAGATTTATCTCTGCAAGTCCACAAATATAATTGGCATATTTGGGGACTGGTATTTGTTTGATAAGGGTATTTTGTTTCATACTTGATGCAGTATGTCTTTATCTACTTCCTTTGCAATAAATTCAGTTTTCAACTTTTATTGAAATTATATGCTAATTTTTTCCAATTGCTCACATTAAGTAAGCATGCAAGTTAAGAGATAATTACTGAATTACAGTAGAGATGAAAAGACAAGCAGTCTGCATTTGCTTGATACTCCTAGTTTTTAATGATGCACTCTTCATATGGTAAATAATACAGTAAATCTAGCTCTCACTGTAAGTTAGACTTACAGTGACAGTAAGTGGACTTGATACCATGTTCATATACCGTGTTCATGAAGTGAAAGTAATGTGGCAAAATCATTCTGTAATGTTTTGACAGCATGCATACAGTCTTGGGGTAAATGTGCCCATTTTTCAAAGTTGTAATCCTCTACGTCTGATAAATCATTGGCATCACATGATTTCCCCACCCACATGTTACATGTGACCAGTACTTTTTGCACATATCGATGTGCAGTCATTTTTTCGGATCCTTCATGCTAAAAAAGAGAGTTTTAAAAGGACTACAGATTGGACATAGGTGCACACATGCCTTGATCCTAGGTGTCACATAATGTTGTACGCTTGGTTTTGGATACATATGCATGAATTTGCTATGTATAGAAAATTACCAGTTAGACTATTGTGTGAACCAGCCCTGTCATTACCATTTACAGCAGATGATTCATAGGCAGCTGACTGGAATAACTATATGCAATTAAAACCTGGCATCTTGAATGTTCTATCAAGTCTCTTCTTCAAAAAAAATCCATTTATTTTCCATTCTGCCATTCCTCCAAAGGACCTGGAGCAGTTTACAAGGGACTCCTTTAAAGGCACTGGCCTGAACTACATCTACATAACAGGAATGGAACATCAGGTGCCTTTTGGATTATCTTCTGATGCCATGAAGAAAAATCAAAGATGGACAGTTTACCTGGCCAATATGATCACAGGGAGCAGAGATTTAGTGGGCAGATGATTTGTGAGTCTTTTGACCAAACACTTAGAAAGAGAGGGGGAAAAAAATTTCCGTTTTCCCTGCCTTGGACATTTTTTCAATTATGACAAAAGGGCATGGTGCACTCACAAAATCAAACCATACTAGAGCAGCAAATGTGTACACAGCATATCATTGAGCAATTTATGCCTCTGACACCTGCAAATGTCTCCATTTTCATGGACTGAAATACTAGTCTAAGGGTGCTATCCTGTGCAGGTTTACACAGAATTAACAGCCCAGTCCTAGCCTCTGCAGCTCCACCGGGTGCAGAGGCACCAAAACGGCTTCCACTGCATCCAGCAGCGCTGCCGGAGCTGCCAGAGGCCTCTGCGGATGCAGCTGCCATCATGGGTCTCCTCCATTCTGTGCCAGCTAATTTGCCGTGCAGACTGGAGGAGCTCTGTGTTGGGCTTTTCAACACCGAGCATAGGATCTGGTGTAGCAGGGCTCTGCCGGTTCCACCCCACTACCGCCATCCCCCAGCCCTGAAATGCCTTCCCCCATGACCCTTGCTGCCACCCAGTGCCCCCACCGTGCTCCAAGCGGCATCCATCCAGCACTGAGATCCGCGCCGACTGGTACTGACTCTGCACAGGGTGTCATGGACCTGCCTTACAGCCCATTTGTTGTACCTAGTGCTGGTGCTGGAGCTCAGTGCTGACGCTGAAGTGCCTTAGGATTGGGCCTTAAGTCTCTCTGTGTTCAATGGTGACTGCCACACAAGTCTGCACAGAACTGCAGCCTAATATAACCATCAGTTATATTATATATAATATCAGTGACACTAGTATTACACATAAATATTGGTTGTGCTTAGGGCTTTTATCCAGTTAAAGAATTCTTAGTTGATTGATTGTATCAGTGATAATCAGCGATTGATTAAATTTGCACTTGATGTAACTAGTCAAGCAAGAGGGAATTAATGGACTTCATAGTATTATGCAATTTAAATCTTTTCAGCTATGGAGGTGCACTGTTGTCCTAGCTAGAACAAAACTGGAGTGATTCTCTACATTCCCAGATCTTGAGAAGGTTAAATACCTGCATCCTCTGTACTGCAGCTGACATAGAGGTATATAGTACAGGGCCCCCATCCCCTTGTCTTCCAGTGTTGGCTTCATGTATAAACATTGTAGAAGGGATGATGAAAATAGATAATTGTGTACTCTTAGGGGGTGGGTGGGGTTGTGCACAAGTGGGTCACTGTTTTCCTCCTATTCATACCATGGGGGACATAACTGGGAGCTACAATAGGAAATAGATCTTAGTACACACACACAAGACTGGGAAAGGGAAATGCATTGCGACCTGCTGTCTATGCCCTCTCCTATCTTCACGATTGTTAATCAAATCCTGGTCATGGGCATACTCAGAATAGGAGTTATGATATCAACAGTACTCCACTTGTGTCATAGTTCCTCTCTGCGTACGGACATATCTACATCATAAACTTAAACAAATAATTAGTCATTGCAAGCCCAATCCTATCCAATTTTCCAGTGCTGGTGCAGCCGTGCCAATCGGGCATGTCCTGCTTCCTGTGATGGGGGAGCAGTCACAGAAGCCTCCTCAAGGTAAGGGAACATTTGTTCCCTTACATTGGGGCTGCTTTGCGGCTGCACCAAAGCTGGAAAGTTGGATAGGATTTGGCCCTGCCTCTCCTACAAAACACAACTTTGTGATGGGGGGGGGGGGGCTAATCCCAAATATAGAATTTTTAGCTCTATTGCAAAACTACCAGGATTCTTTTAAGGAAACCATGACTTCCTTGAAATGGTTCCTTGGTTTAAATGACTGTTAAACCAGTGTCAAGCTGATCTGGGTTTGTAATGCAGATATGTGTTTAATGGGAGTGGAAAGGGCTAAATCTGAATGTCTCCTTTTTTCTTCCAGTAAACCTTATACAACTGAGGTGCAATCACGTATAGTGAGAGTCCCAGATCCTAACAACACACCTGATGCATCATCTGATTAAAGGAATCTCTTTTGGTTAATTTTCGGAGTGTTAATGATGAATTGTATTTGCATAAATCTGCATGTTAAAAAACCATGATTCTGAAGGGAAAAAAATTCTTTGTTTTGAGATGATGCAGGTGCATATTGCAGCAGTCATTATTTGGAAGAGGCAGCCTTTCTAGAATGTGCTCTGCCACCCATAATTTTTATGTACTTATATTAAAACTATTAGCAATTAAAAAAAATCTGCTACCCAATTTATTTAGGACACCTTTTTAATTAGTCAAAATGCCTATAATCTACTAATCTAACATTACAGAAATACCTCCAATAACAAAGGGAATCCTGTGTTCCTGGAAAGCCGAGCACTTAAACAGCACTATAGGAGACAAAATTGATCATAAGGCTGGAAACCGGGATTGATTGGCTAAATACATTGCACTCAGTGGCTGCAGTAGCTGTCAATCAACTCAGGATGAAAACTGCTGTAATGAAACAGTACTAAAGAAAGCAATGTTATCAAAGGTATTTCTGTAATTGGCTAAATGTTGTATCCCAATTATGTCCCATTGATGTAAGTAGGTTTCTATAAATGCATATATAAGGGGGCCCTGTATCCATGGATCCCGTATCCGCAGTTTCATTTATCTGTGGATTGGGTCTGTGGGTCCTCCACGTGTGCCCCCTCTAGAGGGTCTTCTGAGCCCAGCAGAGGCAGCGTGTATCTGCCTGCAGCCTCTGTCAGACTCAGAATGCCTCCCAGAGGTTTTTTTGGCTGAAAACTGGAAGTTGTATTTTTCAGCCTCTGGGAGGCATTCTGAGCCCAGCAAAGGCAGCGGACTGATGTGCGTGAGTTCTGCTGGGCTCAGAAGACCCTCTGGAGGCAAGGGGAGCTCAAATCCCCTAATCTCTGGAGGCGGGGCATTCTCGCATATCTGTGTTTTAATGGCGGAGGGTTTCAGAATGCGGTTATGCCCATACTGTATAATTTCAAGGTGCAGACCTGGGAACTCATTTATGGTGGAAGCATGTAGCCTGTTTTTCCTTAGATAATATGGACCTCTGTGTGGCAAATGGTAGGATGAAACTATTCAGTACCAATGTGTGTGGGAAAATAAGACAAAGTTCCATTTCACATTTTAAATGCTAATATCAAAGGAAAGATAACCAGAAATAACCTTAGAACCAGAAATGAAATAGAAGAATAGCACTTACGTCTTCAATGTCGTTTCTTGTTTGAAAGCAGATCTAACGGATGATAGTATGTTCAAATAGACACAGTCTTTGAAGTAAACATGGTTTAATTTTTGGATGTGGTTAAAAGAACCCCCGAACCCCACTGAATGGCTGGATATTGTACCTTGAACACGTAGCGGTGAGGCTCCAGCAGTCCTTAAGGTTGACAAAATTGAGGAAAGGAGAAAAGGAGTCTGGATTGGATGGGTAGAGGAATCACAGCAGCACTCAGTGCACATAATAAAGCCAGTAGACGATGTTAAAAAGAATAAAGGTGATAGGAAAGACCATCCTGGACCACTTGTCTATGGAATTAACATCAGTCAAGTCTGGGATTTTGACTCTGAGCTGTGATGCTCGTCTTCTTAGGCGTCCCTTTTGATGGGCTGAATGCCTATCCAAAGTGCTTCTGCTGTAGAGGTCTCGTGTGGAGGCCGGCCTCCTATAATGGATGCTGGCGCTGTCATAGGAATACATGGTCGCTCTTGGGTCATTCACACTTGAAAGCACATCGGAGCCGCTGACTTCATTTCTCATTTCCAGGGTGGTAAGAAGAATATTCCCATGCGCATTGATCTAGAGAAGAAGCATGTTTTAGAGAGGGTCTCTAATCCATTTGTACTGCTTTATACTCGTGCAAAGCAGTCAGTTGCAATGAAGACAATTGCTCAAAACGTGCAATGACCAAAGAAGGCAGAAAATGGACAACCTTAACCTACCAATTCTGCCCGCCCAGCGCCAACACTGTTGAGACAATGCCAAAGGGAATTCTGAGATACAACCTGCATTTGGCAATTGCTTTAGATATTGCTATCCTTTGCTTATGTAAATATCTGCCATATTAACCTCGTATTTGTTAGGTTTCCAAGCTTATTCTTGAGGAGAAGAACTAGTGAGGCAGGGTGACCTTTAACACCAGGCCCGTGACCCCAGGCAGAACAAGAGTCATGGGCTAAAAGAGAGCCATAGGAAACAAGGCTGCTTAGCTTAGTAAAAGACAAAATGCCTTGCCTTTGCAAAAAGGGGCCTCAATGCATTTATGCTAGTGGAATGCAGAAGATAACAGTACCAGGCTGCACTGGCAAGAGATGCGCCCAGGATGGTGAGATGCACCAAGAAGAGATGTGCCTTATCACTTATGTTATGAGTTATGCTGTTCTCTACCTGTCTTCAGAAAACTTGTAATTTTCCAGACTTTGTGGGCAAAACTACACCTGTGATGTAAATTGTAACCGATCAAGTGATTGCCCACTTCTGTGGCAAAATATAACCAATCAAATAGCCAGGGCTGGGGGGTGAAGCTAACAGTGAAGTAGCAGGGAACCTTGGAGGGCTCCGGGGGGAACTGCTAAATAGATGTGTTTTTCAAGGACCTCAACAATGAGGTACTCTTCGTTGCCAAGAAGAAGGAACGAAGGCTGAGAGCTTGAACGGGGCAGTCTCTTGAGATGGCGGTTTCAGAGATTTTCCCCCCGATATTCAGCTCTGTGCTGAATCGCATCGTATCCAGGATGCCATCTTTGGAGACTGCTTGGACAGCTGAAGACTCCCCCCCCCAACGGCCTAGATAAAACATGAAAACGAACAAAGCCCTTAACTGTGAGTAACCAGTTCATTAAAAGGCTATAAAAAGAATTGCAATCAAGAGGTTGGAAGGAGAGAAAGACAACTTTAAGATTATTTATGTTGGCTTGCAGCCACCCAGAGGGGAAAAAGAGCAAATGTGAATTTAAAGAAGACCCTGCTGGAGTATTTTTTTTTTCTTTTTTGTAACAAGGATGACTGGAAGAAAAGGCAAGAAACAAGACAAGATAAATAAGGGAAGATAAAGGATCACCCTGTTAGAATGGTATGCATGGAAAAGAAATTAACAATCTTTAAAGGATGGAATAACTTTCACTTTCATTTTTGCCACAAAAGGCTTGACTCAGGCCTGAACAATTAAAGGTATACTAACTTAATTTGACAGTGTTATTAACTTGACTTGGATTACTGACCCACCCCTTTTGGATATAAAAACTTAAAGATTATCTTTGACAAGAAGGGATGCAAGATAATAAGAATTAGATGACTCTTTAACTGTGGGAATGTTTGGACACTGATATTGACTTGAAATGGATTATTGACTTATTCCTTTTAGATATAAAATTTGGGAATTAGCCTTACAAGAAGGTGAAGCAAGATAATGAGACTTGGTTGATTCTTTAATTGTTAGACCTTTTTCTTTTTCTTTTTTATAGCCAGAGTTATATCAGCTTGATTTGATACTGATAAGAATGACATCAAAAAATTTAAAGGATGTTAGCAAAAGTCAGACCTCATTAATGGATATGTTATGAGAATTCAGAAATGAATTGAAGCAAGAGGTTGGAAAACTATCTGAACAAATGAGGCAAATAAACTCCTCCCTGACAAACAGACAAACAAAGAAAAGTATGGAGGGGATGGAAAAAAGAATGGATCAAATGTCAGATGAAACTAAAGAATTGGAGATTTTTGTAATGAGACAGGAGATGGAAAAAGCAGCATTTATTATTAGAACTCAGAATTTTCAGGGAAAAAAAGATGGAACTCTCAGAGAAAGAGAGCGCGTCCTTTCAAGAAGAAGAATCTTTGAATTAAATTCAAAAAGAATAAAATGGAGAAAACGGAAGAAGAAAAGAGAGGGATCAAGAAATATAAGAGAGTTAAGAGGAAGGAGTGGAAAGAGCAGTGGGAGGAGCAAGAAGGAAAATATCAACAAGACAGAGAACAAAGCAAATACTAAGACAGGAAGTGAAAATGGCTGAATAACAAGTGGAATTTTTTTTGTAGATATTAATGGATTGAATTCTCAGAAGTGAAGAGTATTCCGTTAATTATGTCAAATCAAAGCAGATGTAAATGAAAACAAAGTTGGAACACAAATATTAAGATAATTAAAGTGGTATTTTATATAAATTGTTTATAGATGAAAATTTAATTCCAGAGGAAGTAGCAAAAATGTACCCTGGGTCATCAAATAACTGTTAGATATGCAAAGAGATTAAGGGAATTCTTTATTATATGTGGTGGATATGCGGAAAGCAAAGAAATATTGGAAAGTGACATATATTGTTACAAGAGATATTGAATTGTGTAGTACCATTCAAACCGGAAATATTCCTCTTAAATGCGATATTAGAAATTGAAGATCAATATAAGAAACATTTTATTGTACATATCAGTATAGCAGCAAGAATATTGTATGTGCAAAATTTGAAACCTTTTTATGATTGGATAAATAATTTTAGTTAAACAATATTGATTTAGTTAAATCATTAATTAGTATAATGACAAATATGATAATTTTTGTATAAATGACTATTTTTCTTTTCAGTCGTTGATTTCTTTTTTGGATTAAGACATGTTGTAATCTATGGCCAATACCCTCATGTGTAACCTATGTAGTCCCAGCCCTAAGTTTAACCCATTTTCCTTACCTGTATCTGTAATAAATAAATAAACTTTGCACACGCACACACACAAAACAAATAGCCAGGGCTTTAGACAAAGAGATTCAAAGGTATAAAAGTGCACCCCTCTATACTTGGGTGTGCCCATTTGCTCTGGACATGAGTCCCGTGGGTGCCCACCGCATGCGATGAAATAAAGAAGCCTGCAAACTTTCACTCCTGGTTCCGAACCTTATTGAGTTGCTTCCTTCAACCTTGCAACACTAGGAGGACATGTCTATCGCTCACTGGCAATCCTGGCCCATGTTCCACCCAGGACCAGGATTGCAGAATGCCACCCTCCCACATCTTAGTGTATTCTGAGGGCTGTAGGAGGTCATGCACAACCTCTTCTGGCTCTCTGAAGACCAGTTTTTGTCAAAAACTGGAAGTGCTATTTAAGGCACTTAGAAGGCCTTTTAAGGGCCGGGGAGACATCCCTGGTCTTCTAAAGGCCTTAAAAATTGGGGCCTTCTAAGCCTAAGGGCTTTAAAAACAAGGATACTGAATACCCAGCACTCCACCAATGTGTCCTTGCACTGAGGCCCCCTGGCCAGGTCTCCTGCTAAGGGGAAAGTGCCTTATGGCACTTTTACAACACCCACTACTGGTGGTGGGGCTGGAGCATTGGAGGTGTGCTGCTTAGGATTGGGCCCTTAGTAGGGTGCGATTTCTTCCCAATGAACACCATGGGTCTTATATTTATTTATACAGGTATTTATATACTGCCTTTCTTTGGTCGTCAGATTTCTCTTCAGACTTTAATCCAAGGCGGTTTACATAGGCAGGCTGTCCTAAAACCCCGTAGGGATTTTTACAATTGAATAGTTCTAGTCTTTCATAGAACTCCTCGTTCCAGCTGGATTCCTTCTAGGTCTGGCCTCTCTCTGGCCCTTCGCCTCCCACGCTCCACTTGACAGCAACTCCTCTCTGCCACCGAGGGTCAGCTCATCAGTACATCAGCGTGTCATCAGTTCTAGGGTACTTCCGGTTGTTTCGAACTGGCAGCCTCAGATCTTCAGGCTCTACCAACTGAGCCAGACCTCCTGCCCTGAGTAAATCTGCTAAGTCTTGGACTGTTCAGCCCAAATCCCCACTCAGCCATTGCTTTGTGCAAGTCTCATCTTTGCTTCTCTGTCTATGACATGAAAGAACCTATATTTTACTCAGTGCCCAATCCTATCCAACTTTCCAGTGCTGATGCAACCATGCCAAGGGGGCATGTGCTGCATCTTGTGTTGGAGGGGCAGTCACGGAGGCCTCCTCAAGATAAGGGAATATTTGTTTCCTTACTTCTGGGCTGCACTGTGGCTGTACTGGCAGTGAAAAGTTGGATAGGATTGGTTCCTAAGTGGAATTTGTTATTACAGTGCTTTACAGACTGTGTTCTGTTGAACTCCAAGACACCTTGGTAAGAAAATCAGTAATGGTGGGCAAGCTTCTCTGAATGTCAGCTTATACCACCATTAGTTATCTTCCCCTGCATTGGCTGGGTCTGGGCTGTTTCAATGTGCACTCTCAGTTCTGTTCAGATGAGGCAATTCTGCTCACCAGCAAGCCAGCATTCTCCATAAATGGATTCTGCATTGTTTTGCACTTTTTCTATAATCTTCTGTGTGAGCTCTGTGTCTGAAGGTGTAGTGATGTTCTCTATTTTTTTTTAGAAGATCATACACATTCATGATCAGTGGCTGTTAGGCAGGACACTGATAGAACATCCATAGTCATCGGCAGTATATATGAGTATTGGATGTTGGATGCAAAGGGTAAGGGAGCCGTTGTTTAATTACTTGGAATGGGGTAATAAGAGGAAAATGGACTGCCCATCCATAAGCTTTCAACTGCAGTGGGTAAATATATGATTTGTCATGTGTAACAAAATTAGTAAGTTGCAATAGGAGTGTAAATATCATTAATGTTGCCCTATTGTTTGTGCTCCATTGTAAAGACAAATAACTCACAAGTGCTAATAGTTTAAATGGATGATTCATGTGGGGTCCATTCATTTTAAAGTGGTTTGCGCTCACTGCTTATTACATGGCAAGTGGAGGATGAATTACTGCTTTAATTTAAAGTCTTACGAAGGAGGTTACTACTTTTTACAGTGCATTTCTAAATCACTTCAAGCCTCCTGATCTGCATGAATCATCTGGGCTATTCGCTTGCTCTGAATTATGTTTTTGCAATCCATAACAGAGTTTATCATGATTGCTAACAAATGTAGCATATGTAAATATTGCCCAAAATGGGAAATAATTTGCATCTTTTTATTATTTTTTTTGCCCAAGTTTTCTGCTTGCCCAATTCTCTTGCTAGAAACTTCTAAGGTTCAATGACCTGGAGACACACACACACACACACACACACACACACACACACACACACACACAGAGCAATAATTATTCAAGTGCCCAAGTACTCCTCAGAAGAATCATTATTTTGAGAGGAACCTTGCATTGTATTGGCAACCTTCAGTCTCGAAAGACTACGGTATTGCGCTCTGAAAGGTGGTTCTGGCACAGCATCTAGTGTGGCTGAAAAGGCCAATCTGGGAGTGACAATCCCTTCCACACAGGGAGCAAGTGCAGTCTGTCCCTGGTCTGTCTCCCTGGCTATGGGCCTTCCTTCTTTGCATAAAGAATGGTAAAATCAATGCAGCCTTTGGGCCAAATTAGACATCAGCCTCAGCAGTTAAGGCAAAAGTCCCATGTAAATCTACCTGGGAGTAAGTCCTACTGAACACACTGGGGCTTGCTTCTGAGTAAACATGCAGAGGTTAGCGCTCTTAACACACCTTTTATAATGTCTAATATGTTTTTAAAATCAACTTTTTCAATTTTTATACATTTGGCTTAAAGAATTGCAACCCATTTCAATAATTTGGGATCTTTAAATGAAATGCATCTGTCACCCCTGTATCCACAGGTTCTATTTTACCCATCCATGGATACAAATAATGTGGACGGGGGGAAACTTATATAAAGAATAAGACAGCACTCTGTGCTCTCCTGTTCCCTGTGCCCATTATCATTGTTCTTCTTTACTAACTGTGCAAGCATGCATGTTTTGTTTAATACCAGAAGAATTTCTTGCTTAACTCTTGCAGGCAGGGAGCCTTCATGGTAGAGGAAGGAGACAAACAAAATGTTAACAGGAAACAGGACAGTTCCTGCTTCCTGTTAACGTTTGTTTAGTCTTCAGCATTCAGGATGCCTGCCTGCTTGTCTTCCTATAAGCTTGTTAGTTTATAGCATTTGGTAAAAGGGAGGCACATACAGTACTTGTGTGGTGCCAGGGTAAGGAAGCCAAATGAAGGTAATGGGTGGGAGAGGAGTACATGGGGAGGTGCACAGATTGTGTGGAGATAGGGTTCCCCCTTATCTGTGGTTTCTGGTTTTCACAGGAGGCAGGAACATATCTCCCATGGATAACAGTGAACGCCTGTACTACTCAGGGTGCAATCCTAACCCACTTTCTAGCACTGACATAAGGGCAATGCAGCTCAGAGGTAAAAGAACAAACATTCCCTTACTTTGAGGAGGTCTCTGGGAGTGCCACCCAACTGCAGGATGCAGCACACGTCCTATTGGCACTGCAATGCCAGTGCTGGAAAGTTGGTTAGGATTTGGGCCTCAGTGTGTTTGTTTTACTGAACTGCTTCTCCAACAGCACTTACTTCTACCAGATACAAATGAAAGTACATGGACGTTCACAGACATACTTTACCTGGACTTTATTCATTTCAAGTTTTCTCTTCTCACTAGTGGCTTTTTCAGCTGCCTTTTTTTGATGCTGCGGGCCTTTCCCGAAGAATGTGTAATTTACGAATGCGTATTCCAGCAAGGCAAGAAACACAAACACAAAACATCCCATTAGGTAGATATCTATCGCCTTCACATAAGGAATCTTTGGCAGTGTCTCCCTGAGATGAGTGCTGATGGTGGTCATCGTCAACACAGTGGTGATTCCTAGGAAGCAAGAAGAGAGCTGCATAAGACAACTCTTCACGTGGGGAATGCTGCCAATACAATTTTGCTAAAAGGCATTTTAAATGAATTTATCAAACATCAAACTATACCAGGATCTTTGAGGTTAGGAGCACTGCCTATCAGGAAAATTTAATGTGAATTTCAGCAGAAATGAGTTCACTGTTCTCTGCTGACACAGATTCGATAGGCAGGCACAGGACTTTCTCTGGAATGGCATCTCATATTTGGAATTTTCTATGTGGGGAAACCTGTCAGAGCTCTACTTCTCTGCTTTTAAATGGTTGCTGAAGACCTACTCTTCCCACCAGGTTTTAATTAGTCTGCACATGGTTTTATCACTGCCAGTTTTTTCAGGGTAAATCTTTCAGCTGGATTTTTCTTTGTGGATTCTGCTACATTTGACACCATTTTATATTGCTGTGCTGTTATTATTATTCTCTTTCATTATATATCAAGGTTTTTCAAAAATAAATTTTGATGATGGTTTTATTGTTTGTAAAAGCTATTCACTGAATTATGAAACTTTTGAGCTTCACAGACAGGATTAAAATCTTTTGACTGAATGAATGAATTGGTAGAGGGGTTTGTTTCCAGTGAGTAAGAAAGGATTACAGCTCAAGTCTTACTGAACATGATGGGCTTACTAGCAAGTCAAGTAAACAATGCTGTTTTCAAACACCTCTATTAATTTGACATAATATACGAGTACCAAGGTGTGGTCAGGTGTAGCTCCCACTCAACTGGATTTTTGTGAAGATACTTTGTAGTGGATCGTCCACCAACAAACGTGCTGCTCTGACATGTGTGTTGTGCCCATGTGTCTGAAAATGGTTTTTTTTTTTTTCATGTTAAGAGGATTGGTTGTGCTTGTGATGTAGCTTTTTCTAGCCCTAATTGAAAGGAAGTATATCCAAGCCCGCTAAAGGGGCTCATAATAGCTAAGTCCTAGCCAAGCAATGGAACTCATGATTTATGATTTAAAAGTTCAATTATTGCTGTGCCAATACAAGAACACAAACTGATGTTATGCTGTTTCAGGGATGTTGTGGCAATAGTGCAGGGCAGGCAAATTTGCTGGCAAATACACTCAGGAAATTTAAGGAGCTGCCTAAGTCCAAAGAGTAAATTACCTAGAGCAACTCTTGCAGCCGATGCATCGTAGTTGATCCAAAAAGATACCCATGACAGAATAGTAATCAGAGTAGAAGGCATGTAGGTTTGCAAAATGAAGTAGCCGATATTTCTTTTAAGCCGAAAACTCAGTGATAGTCTGGGGTAAGCTCCTATTTTAAAAATAAATAAATAATTAAAAAGTGATACCAGGAACACCTTGCTGCTTTACAGTGGCGTCACTAGGGTTTGCAACATCCAGTGTAGGAGGCCAGCGCCTCACCCCTACGATGAACCTCCTCCCATGCAGTGGGTGGGACAAAGCCCTAGGCAGTGGACGTGGGTGATGTTCCCACCCACCACCCACCCACCACCCTGCCCCCACTGGTGTTTGTGGTTATAACTTTTGATAGAATGGAGATATTTCAACTTGTTTTTTTCATTGCATTCTGCATGAAATTACACATTGATTGATATATAACATGATGGTACTATTTGAAAATACCAAGATTTAAAAATTTTTGGTGAGTAGTGGTGTCACCCCCACTGTGTATGCCACCTGGTGTGGCCCACACCCCCTAGCGATGCCACTATTTCTTTTCAAATGCTGTTTCATCTAGAGCAGTGATTCTCACACATTTAGCATTGGGACCCACTTTTAAGAATGAGAATCTGTCAGGACCTACCGGAATTGATGTCATGAACCTGAAGTGACATCATCAAGCAGGAAAATTTTTAACCATTCTAGGCTGCAATCCTACCCACACTTACCCAGGAGTAAGTCCCATTTACTATCATTGTTAAAAGAATGTAGTAGCTTGTTCAAAGTACAGGTCTGTAACATTTCCCCAAATGCAGTCACATACCATGGTAGCATCAAGTGAGTAAAATTCTACTAATTTTAATTCTAAAATTCTACTAATTCTACTAATAAATAAATAAAGTCTACTAATTTCTACTAATTCTACTAATTCTACTAATAAATAAATTCTACTAATTCTACTAATAAATAAATAAAGTCTAATATATTAAAAATAAAATATTGAAATGAATGGGGACCCAACTGAAATTGGCTCACGACCCACCTAGTGGGTCCCAACCCACAGTTTGAGAAACACTGATCTAGAGTATATTTTCAGATCCTCAATGCTTACCTGTTGCAAACTCCGCTTTTTTTGAGATCATCTTGTAATCGATAATTGAAAACTGAGGGAGCTCGATTTTATTAACTCCACTAACAGCAGTTTCCCCTCCATTCCAATAGAACTCAATATCATCGGTTGTATAACCATCTACAGTAGGAAAATGAAAAGAGAAAAACAGCCCTTTTCTCAATCTGTTTGATAGATAGTAATGTTTCAATGCTAAGAAATGGTCAGTGTAGACTTTACATGCTTGTTATTAAATTAACATTTCATTCTAAACTAGATTGTTTTAAAAGAAAAACGGTAGCTGACTTTTAAAAAATTGCAGATTCAGTTAAATGGAAAAATCAAATTAAGAAATACATTTATTTTTATTTCTTGGGCAGATGTTCTCAGGCATGGAATACTATTGACTATACATGGAATATATAAGGAAATATTTCTTTACTCAGCGTGTGGTCGGTCTGTGGAACTCCTTGCCACAGGATGTGGTGCTGGCGTCTAGCCTAGACGCCTTTAAAAGGGGATTGGACAAGTTTCTGGAGGAAAAATCCATTACGAGTTACAAGCCATGATGTGTATGCGCAACCTCCTGATTTTAGAAATGGGTTATGTCAGAATGCCAGATGTAAGGGAGGGCACCAGGATGAGGTCTCTTGTTATCAGGTGTGCTCCCTGGGGCATTTGGTGGGCCGCTGTGAGATACAGGAAGCTGGACTAGATGGGCCTATGGCCTGATCCAGCGGGGCTGTTCTTATGTTCTTATTGACAATGCCTTGGCTACTGAAATCCTTCCAAAAGCTATAACTGTTTATAAAATGAGGGGTCAGAATTCAGATTTATGTCCTTCACACGAGTTGTGAAAAAGGGGGCATTACCCAAAATGGAGAGCGTTGTTTAATAAGCCTGGTTAAAGGTGAAGAGATGGAGTTACACTCCCAAGACAGTACTTTCAGAGAATGTTTTTCCCCCCCTACTTCTGTCATGGATTCACACAATCACTTTAGGAAGCTGCCTTATTGGTGCCTCCAGTCACAAATAATTGTGTAAGAGAAAAGCAATTTTTCAACTTGATGCTGCTGAAATTGTGACTTCTGGCTCATGCTGGCAGGGAGAGGGAAGAGTACCATGGCAGGTGTGTTCTGAAATAAGGATGCCTGTCAAAGGAGGATGTGAATTTGCAGAGCACCTGTAGGGGGCAGCCAAGACTTGCAGGATAGCTCTGTGCTTTCTGCCAGAAATAGCTGACATCCCCCCCCCCCCCAGCAATCCCTGCAGGTTTGAATTTCCAGAGTGCTTATTCCTCACACCTCTTTTTCACTCTCATGCCATATGTGTGAATGTAGCATCACTGGAGCTTGCAACCTTTACATTGACAAGGAAACTTCATGTTCATTTATTTTGTGTAACCTCAGCAAAAGTGAAAGAACACAGCAAGATCAAAGGACCAGTAGTGTAGCTACAGGGGGACTGCATGTTTATTGCAAGCACCACAACACGCAGAGTAACCAGGCTCTCCCAGTTGCCATTGGAGCCATTCTGTAATTTTTTCCTTGGGTTGAAAACATGCAATCTTGTGTGGGGAGTGTTCTGAAGTTGCTAGGTATCCCTTGTTTCCTTGCAAGAACTGTTGTTGTTGTTGGCATCCTTTAGTCTCGGAAGACTATGGTATCGCGCTCTGAATAGTGGTTCTGGAACAGAGTGTCGTCTCCAGTGCGCGAAGCCTGGGTAAAGTAGATATGGAGAATAGACTGTTACCCAAGCAGCAAATTCCCCCTCTCCACATCGCTGAAATGGTCCAGTGGAAAGGCAGAAGCCAATACGGTTGGTTCCAGCTGCATTGCAGGAGTTGCCAGAACGTGACTGTGTTCAGCCATGAACTGCCTCAGGGACTCCGGCTCCAGATTTTGCCTCGAGGTTGACTCCTGAAGCCTTTTCCGTAACTGGAATTAGCCACAAGGCAGTGGAGGTTTGGGATGAGAGTTTTCCTTCTCTCAGATGAGCTGCCTTCCCAGGCTAACGAGTCCCATCTACCCGGTGGCTGTTTAGTCGCCTCTTACGACAAGTACAGCCAAACTGAGGGCCTATTCTTATCCCCAGCCCCCAGGGGATAAGAACTAGGCTGATAACAAACACACATCTGTGGCTGAAAGCAGCAGCCCCATATAGGGCCCAAACCTGGGGTGGGGAAAGGAGACCTATTATCTGGTTCTAGAGGTCTAGGGGATCTAGGCTGTGCTATAGTTCCATTATCTGTTGATGGAGTAGCTAAGGGATCTAGCATTCAGGGGCAGAAAGTTTTTTAACATCAGAATGCCCAGAACACTCCCCAGGGGTGTGTGGGAGGTGGTCTGAGGCATAGGGAGGCCTCTGCGGGCCTCAGAAGGCCTGCTGGAAGCCTTAGAAAGACACTTCCAGCTTTTGATAAAACCAGGTGCCATTCTATTATTATTATTATTCGCTTTTCAACAAAAGTTCACAAAGCGGTTTACAGAGAAAATCAAACAAACAACTAATGGTTCCCTGTCCCAAAAGGGCTCACAACCTAACAAGATGCAAAAGAACACCAGCAGCCAGCCACTAGAAAAGATACTGCTGGGGGTGAGGAGGGCCAGTTCTATGGTTTCCAGAATGCTTTCTGAGACCTTCTGAGGCTCAGGGAGGCTGCACATGGCCTCCCTGGGCATCTGAAGGCCTCCAGAAGGCACCCCCTGACATCCCTCCCCCCAAAGGGATTGTACCTGGGGCAACTGACACCCACGCCCAGCCACACCACTGCCAATACCTTGAGGGGAAAAAAATGAGGAAAGAGTGTATGGGGTATCCAACTTGTGTAAGATCTTGTGAGAATTGTTGGAGCCACTCAACGGAATGTTAGAGCAGAACAAACAGCATTTTGAGCTGCTGGCCCAGAGCTGGGGGATGGAGAGAGTGCTTGTTCAGGAAATTCTAGGATTTGGAGCTTGCGAGTCAGAAGTGTACTCAAGACTGGACATCTAATGGACCCAGTGGAACCCTGTCTCCAGGGAGCTGAACCTGGATCCTCCAGGTCTAACTCTTGAACCACTAAAGTGGCAGTTCCCAAACTTGGAGTTTGGGAAGTCTGGGAGAGTTTGGGAAGTGTGTGTAGGGGCAGGGGGATGATGGCAATGCGATCACCATGATTGTGCAACCCCTGGGGACAGAAAGGGGGTTTAGACTTACCTTAAGCCAGTGCTGGCCTCTAGGAGGTGTAGGGACCCCACAGACCCCTCTGCAGTTCTTCCTTCACTCAGAAAAGTTAAAAATAGTGATCACAACCCACTTCTAGCTTCGCAATCGCAAACTGGAAGTGAGTTGTACTTGCTGTTTTTAACTTTTCTGAGGTACGGTGAACCTTGCAGAGGGGCCCACAGGGCTCTCCGGACCCCCCCCCCAGAGGCCAGTGCTGGCTTAGGTAAGTCTGAAACCCCCCTCCTGTCCCCAGTGGTGGTGCAATTGTATTGCATTGCTACATCCCCCGCCCCTTAAGGGGGCAGAGACAGGGCTTCCCAAGCTGGGGTATCACGATGCCCCAGTTTGGAACCTCTGCATTACACCATCCTGGCTCCTCACATGGAAACTGCCCCTGTAAAGGCCACTCCTGGACCTCCCAGCTGTTCAGTGAACTGGGAAGTACCAAACATTATTAAGATGTGGGCATTACACTTTTCTACTAGAAAAGGATGGCATAACATTTCTAGTAGAAAAAAAATATTTATAATGGGGTACACACATTGAATTCATTAAGTAAACATTTTGAATAAAAACAGAGGATGAAAAAGGGAGGTCCACTGCAGCATGAACTGGACTAATATATTAAACGGTGAATTAAGTCTGCCACAGATGAATCTGCATTCATTCTTCGCTTTGACAGTCTGTGCTCCAAGCAGCTGTTCACACATTGGCAGAAAACCAGTAAATGCATCAACTGCGCCAAAGGCCAATAATATAAGAATGAATGCATTACTGCCAAACAGTCCGTGCCTTCCCCCCCCCCCCAAAATGAGACATGAAAAGTCTCACAAGTTCAGCTGCTTGCACGTAGAGAGATTTAATTTTGACCTGAGTGCATACACAGTTGCCAACAAGCTGGCTATTCCTGAGTTCTGGTGACATCACAGGCTTGCCTGCATATTCACTTTGAATGTCAAGACTTGTTTAATATATGGAAGCCCTGGGGTCTTTAGGCACAGCTGGGGAAAACTCTGTAGGTCATGCAGACTTTGTAGTCTAGTCTAGGAGTCTGACTGCCAAACCCATGGAGTGGGAACATCTAAGTTGAAATCCATACAGCCAATTCCATAGAAGTCTGTTGAATTACGATGATGTTTTTCAGCCTCCAATCTTGGCATACCACTTAGAAATTATGCAGAGCCTGAGCTGGGATCAGACAGGTTTGTGATGTCTAAAACCCATAAATATCGTCTAACAAGACAGAGAGATCCAACAGCTAATTCCTATTGTCTTTGTCCAGAACTGATTTGTTGAACTGAAGGGGAAAAAAAAAAAAAGTCCACCAAAAATCCAGCACAGCATACATTTCTTTTGTCAGGGGCAAAGCTCTCTTAAGGATTGTGTAGTCCAGTGGCTAGAATGTTAGCTTTGAATGTGGGTGATCTGAATTCAAATCTTTTCTCGGCCAGGTATCCCAGAGAGTGAATATGAACCAGCTGCCACTAGTCATCTCAAGTGACCATGCAGGATTTTTGTGAGGATAAAATTGGGATAACGGATACACTACTTTGAGCTCCTGGAGGAAGGGCAAGATACAAATATGATGATGAATACATGAGATTTGTGGGGCTCTGGGGGCAGTAAAATGGGCAACACAATGACCTCACAAATTCCTTTCCAGCACTGAGATATGTTGTGGTATACTCTAGAGATAGGAGAACCTCACTGTGGCCAGCCAAACAGGGTAACAGAAAGCACTCAGTGTATGTATCTCTGCTCTAAGAGACTCATTCAGCACCCCTTTCCATCTTCTGAAGATTCAGCAAGACTTCACTTGGCCATGCCATAGGGCTACAGGGAAGTCAAAGGTAACTGACAAGAACTAAAGTGAATTGCAATACACTGTGTAGATACTTTTTGGACAATGAGCGGATGCCACAACTCTTTCCTTACCTCCTTAAGATACTTTTTAATGAATGGAGCATTGAAGCTTGGGGGAGGGGGCGGGCTTGCCACTCTTTTATTTGTTTGCTACAATATTTATATACTGCCATTCCAGAAGACTTGACTCTTCCGGAGTCAAGAGTGGTTAAGGTGGTCAAGAAGACTCAAGGTGGTTAACAGACAGACTGACCATACCCCCCCTTTTTTCATATGGGGTTTTTACAAGTTTTATTCTATGAGAGAAACTCATAGGACCCTCCATTTTTCCAGATGTTTCCTTTCATGGTGCAATCATCGTCCTGGCTGCACAGCTGTTGCGCTTTTAAAGCTTCCACAGGCAGCTGCAAAACATGCCTCAGGCTGGTTCTGCCAGGATGTTATCCATTTCTTGCCATTCCTTTGTCTCTAGCCAGCAGCTTCCAGTCACTTATCTAAGGCATGACCTGAGCTGATCCTGCTTGGCATTGTCAGGTAAGGCGATCGATCAACCTCCAGGCCACACCTCTTGCCCTCATATTCTATGTTGCAGTGTTCACTTTCAAAGTTTTAAATGCCTTTCAAAAGTGTATTTTCAGAAATTTGTAACAGCCTGGAGAAATTTGCCAGAACCGCCTGGCAAAGGGCTTACAATAGTCATGTGGACTAATTTACATCCATGTGGCAGTCCATATGGCAGCTCATGTACACTAGCCTTCATTCAGGGCTGGTATTGGTGTACAAGGACCTAGCTTACTGCTTGAAACTGGGGATCAGAAGTTAGGTAGATACAAGTGAGGCTAATTTGGGCCAGTTTCAGTGAGCAAAGGGCCATCTGTCAGCTAGGAATGTCACAGCTGACTAGACTCATAGAGGCCTCAAGGATTTTTGGGTGAAGAAGAGGAAAAAAACGAGTAAAGCTTGAAAAAACCATTTCCAGCAAGCTCAAAAATCCACCTCTGACTTCCATATGTTTTAGAAATCCATAGTTCCTAAGCTCATGTCAAGGTTTTTGATGAGCTGCCTTAAGCACTTGGCTGTCCCAGCTGACTGGAATGTTCTGTTAGCGAGGATTAAGGGGTGTGTGTCTGGGGAGGGGGCTTGTCCCACATCAGAACATGACAGGAATTCTTTTGGGGAAAATCTAATGTTGCACAGAGCACAGATGCAAGATTAGTCACCAGGTGTCACCAGATGGCTAGAAGTAATATTTCCACCATCAGAAGATGTGATTATTGTTGTGGGGAGGGAGGGGTGCTCCAAGAAGTGGCCTATTCAAAATCTTAGCTGCAAACTCGTTAAGTAGCCCTAGACAAGTGACTATTAGAGCTGCAAGTTTTTACAGTGATTGTTATTGAGACCAATCCCACCAGTGCGATGTTCTTTGCTCTATCAGTATTTAGGTATGTGAGCCTAGGGAGTGCTTAAAGGTAACATGCACATAACGATCATTATTAAAAGTGTTAATGGCTTCAGTAAATCCAATATGGCAAAATATCTAGAGGGATTAAAAGCATGTGGTATTCAGGGCAGCCATGGCAGGCAAATTCCACACTTGACTCAAGCTGAGAACGTCATGTTTCAGGGAATGGGGTGGGGAATGGTACCCAGACTTCCCCTGTGCTGGCCTAGCCTGGACAGTAAAAAGTAGATTTTCAGCTTTACTGTGACACTCTTCCAATCTAATGTGCATATTTCTGATACACGATCATCTTATCCAGAGGTGAAATGAGCTCACTGTGGCACTCTCAACAGTGGCACCCCCATAGGCATGCCCTATCAGAACTAAAATAAATGTTAAATTTCTTTATGAGTGTCTTCTTCTTCCGCCACTTTGTCCTTCTTTCTTTGAGACAGATTATACTTCATTTAAAAATCTAGCTAGCTCATGTCATCTCAGACTCTTAGAGGAGGTGGCAATAGTTTAAAACAAATGTATAAAATCTGAAAACAATTGGATTAAAAATATTCCTGGTTAATATAAAAAAGTACATTAAAGTACTAGCCTATACATGTTTACTGACGCATAAGTTCCACTGTGTTCTATAAGGTTCCACTCACGTAAATTTACATGAGGTTATAGCTTTAATGTAACACAAGCTACATATTGCCTCTCAGGCAACCCTTGGGGAAGACAATTGCCTAGACCAGTGGTTCTCAAACTTTTAGCACTGGGACCCACTTTTTAGAATGTGAATCTGTCAGGACCCACTGGAAGTGACATTATCAAGCAGGAAAATTTCTAACAATCCTAGTTTCTAGCAATCCTAGTTTCTAGCAATTTCTAGCAATCCTACTCACACTTACTCAGGAGTTAGACCCATTGACTATCGTTTTTTAAAACATGTGCACAGTAGCTTGTTAAAAGTACAGATCTGAAACATTTCCCCAAGTGCAGTCACACACTACAGTAGCATCAAGTCTAATATATTAAAAATAAAATATGAATGTGGACCCACCTGAAATTGGTTCGCTACTCACTTAGTAGGTCCCGACACACAGTTTAAGGAACACTGGCCTAGAGATTAACACTTGCCCCTTGACAAGTTTCTCAGTATGTCTCCTGATGAACCTGATGCTTAGGCTATGGTTTTCTGGGAAAAGTTTCAAAGGCGGCACCTGAGTGTTCTGAAGACATCATTACTGTTGCTGTAGGTAAACTCCAAGAGCTGTGCCCCCCCCCACATTCCACCCTCAACTACGCTACTTGTATTACCAATGCAACCTTGCTTCAGAGTGGCAGCTATAATCAATCTGCTCAAATTTCATTTTGTCAGAACATTTTTTTTTTTTTTGCCAGCTTAGGGGCAATGAAGGTTCTGATATGAACACAGCTCTGGGGAGTTCCCCCACCCCTTCCTTGCAACAAACCACCGAGAGAATTCACTGGACTATTTTTATTGATTCACACAGATGCCTCTTCAAATTGACTCTTGTTTTGTTCCAGCATCTATGTTTAAAATTGTTCTATTTCCACAGAAAGGATAAAACACAGCACCAGACTGTTTTGATGGGAAACATAAAATCCCTTAATGAGACATTTTCTATTCCTCCCACGATACCTTATTTAATGTGGGAGCCAATTTGGTGGTGTCATCTGCTGAATGCTCAAAATTTGATATTTAGTCTTTTACATTTGACAATTAGTATTCAGTAACTGATGTTATATATGTGAAAGTAATTGATGGTGGTTGTTAATATTGTAAAAAGAGGACAAAGGAAGCTGAAATAGTTCTAAACAGAAGAGATGCCTGTCGGGACGAACACAGAATCAGAGATCTGCTTATTCAGGCATGCAAAATTTGTGACCCACTGAGTTGTGTCTTGTGGCTTGCCAGGGTGCTCTCATTTTTGTATTCCTAGGCAGGCAGCAAAATCAGAAAGCTTACAGAGTCCTTGACAGAGGTAGCATGCAGCTTGACAGATCATAAATTGTGTGGGCCTGTGCTTGTCTGTTCTGTATGATAGTATAGCAGTACTACACTACTAGTGAACTGGGATGCAAAATAGCACAGTTGGCTTAGCGATGAAGCCATTGGAAGTGGCCATTTTGAGTGACTTCAGCCCAAATCCTAACCAACTTTCCAGCACTGGCATAGCTGTGTCAATGGGGCATGTGCTGCATCCTGCAGTTGGCTGACAATCATGGAGGCTTCCTCAAGGTAAGGGAATAAACATTCCCTTACCTCGGAGCTGCACTGCCCTTAGCTAGGTGCTGGAAAGTTTGTTAGGATTGCACCCATAAGAACAGAAGAAGAGCCAAAGGCCCATCCATTTAATCCAGCCCACCAGTTGCCTCAGGGAGCACACAAGACAACAAGACACCTGTATCCACTTGCCATTCCCTTGCACCTGGCATTCTGAAGAAGCCTACTTCTAAAACCAGGAGGTTGTATATACCCATCACAGCTTGTAACCTGTGATGGACTTTTCCTCCAGAAATCTGTCCAATCCCCTTTTAAGGGCATCTAGGCCAGACACCATCACCACATCCTGTGGCAAGGAGTTCCACAGATCAATTACCCACTGGATAAAGAATTATTTTCTTTTGTCTGTTCTAACTCTCCCAACACTCAATTTCAGTGGCTGTCCTCTGGTTTTGTATGAGGTGGGGGAGAGCCAAGATTGAAGGAGGGGTGCCCTGTCTACCATCCCCTCCAATTCACCATTCACTGAGCTCCCCAATGAGAGAGAGAGAGAGAGAGAGAGAGAGAGAGAGGGCAGTGGCAGCCCACTTCTTCCTTCAGCTGTGCCCCTTGGACTGCTCCTGATCCCCAGCATGCTTATACATTCAAATGCCTAGGCATACAAGTTTGAAACCAACCAGGAAATTTAACACTTGCCATTGTGGGAAATTAGGCATCCTTAGACGGGAATGGAAAACAAACATGTTTTAGTTCAGTGCTGTCTACCACAACAATGGCTGGAGCTTTGGGTTTTGCAGACTATCCTGCAGAACTGATTGTCCCTACAGCAGCATCTATCTTGACATGTGATTCCTAATCTGTTGTTTTCAGTGTCATTTTATAATTATATTTGTATTTTAATGTATGTTTTGCCTGTTTTTATATTGTTAGATGCCTTCTGCTGTCATTCACAGAAAGGTGGAACATAAACTATGATCCAGGTCTACAGAGCTTTCGTCCTGAGTACACTTCTGTACAGCAGCGAGTCATGGACTCTTTGCTCACAACAGGAGAGGAAACCGAACGCTTTCCACATGCGCTGCCTCCGACGCATTCTCGGCATCACTTGGCAGGACAAAGTTCCTAACAACACAGTCCTGGAACATGCTGGAATCCCTAGCATGTATGCACTGCTGAAACAGAGACGCCTGCGTTGGCTCGGTCATGTCGTGAGAATGGATGATGGCTGGATCCTAAAGGATCTCCTCTATGGAGAACTCGTGCAAGGAAAGCGCCCTACAGGTAGACCACAGCTGCAATACAAGGACATCTGCAAGAGGGATCTGAAGGCCTTAGGAGTAGACCTCAACAGATGGGAAGCCCTGGCTTCTGAGCGGCCTGCTTGGAGGCAGGCTGTGCAGCATGGCCTTTCTCAGTTTGAAGAGACACGTGGCCAACGGTCTGAGGCAAAGAGGCAAAGAAGGAAGGCCCATAGCCAGGGAGACAGACCAGGGACAGACTGCACTTGCTCCCAGTGTGGAGGGGATTGTCACTCTCGAATTGGCCTTTTCAGCCACGCTAGACGCTGTTCCAGAACCACCTTTCAGAGCGCGATACCATAGTCTTTCGAGACTGAAGGTTGCCAACAACAAACTATGAGGAAGGACTCTGTGATCTTTATATCTCAAACAACCCCTAATCAATGATTCACTTGTAGGTGTATATGGAGCAACGGGGGGGGGGGACGGACACAGCATTCCTACCTCTTTTCAGGTATCTCTTGGTAGTTTTGAGATAATAGGAGCAGAGGCAGCTGTGTAAAAGCAAACTTGGTCCTTGCTCTGCCTGGGTCCATTGATTTCACTGATGTATGAGAGGGCCTTCAAGTGAAGACAGATCTCTCCATACACTCATCATCCTATTCACCACTGGGGCTGTTATCATTACAGTGGATTGAGTAAGGAATCAGATTAGCTTCTCCAGTTTGGGAGTGAAGGTGGTGAGTGGGTGTCTATTATTTACATAAAAGGCCTAGGGGGGTATTGACAGAGGAGGCCTCCACCATATCCTATAGCCCAGTGTTTCTCAACCTGTGCAACAGGTACCACCAGTGGTACTTTAGGTGGTATCTGCTGGTACTCATGAGATCCCTGGACACCTGCTGCCTGGCAGCAAGACTGCAAATGCAACACAACAAACAGTGGTAGGAGGTAGGCATGCAGAACTCCAAAGCATGCTTTTCCACACTCGAGAAAGTCCTCCTGTCCACCCTGAGCCTCTTACTGGTGTTTGTTGCATTGCATGTGGCCTCCCAACCCAGAAGTAATTGGTGATAATGCTATCACCAGTTACTTCCAGTGGTACTTTGAATAGGTTTAGCCTGCAAAGTGGAACAATGGAGGACAAACTTTGAGAAACACTTCTATAGCCTATTCCCCCTCCCAAGCCTTTTCCATGGACACAGGACTTCTTGGACCTGCACCAGCTATTTTGCTGGCATGGATTCAAATAGCCCCATTGGGCAAGTTGGGGCTCAACACGGGGTAACAAATGTCCCCTTACCCCGAGGAGACCTCCAACCTGCTCCTAACCAACACAGGACAGAGTGTGGGTCTGCTGTGCTGGCACTGGATAGGGCTGGGCTGTAAAGCTTTAGTAGAATCATCTGCAAATTGATGCTCACAGCCTCAGTCATGATAAATGATATAGTAATAGTTGTGACTGTATGGTACATGTAACCGATTCAGATATACCATCTTCGTGAGAGCAACTATTTATGCATGACTTTTGAAAAGCAATATTTCCAAAATTTTATAAAGAGCTTAAAGCAGGTCTGAGAAATGTGACTGATGGGGAACCATATAGTAAACTTTAGACCAGGGATGTCTAAACTTTTTGGTAGGAGGGCCACATTATCTCTCTGACACTGTGTTGAGGAAGAAAAGAATTAATTTACATTTTAAAATTTACATAAATGAATATATTAGAGCTGGAACTTATATGAATGAATAAAGGACTTGCAATAGCTCAATGCCTGCAAAAGGCTTTGCACAAAACAAGGTCGGCCTTTCCTTCACTGCTGCTGCAGTGGCCCAGAGGCTCATTGGAGATTAGGGGCTCCCTGTTGGCTGTTTTGAGGATCCCCCAGGCCCCCAGGCCAGGGTTTGTGCACTCCTGCTTTAGACAATATCTCAGTAGAAATGAGATATATTACATGCAATTTTATAAAAGTTCAGAAAAAAACCCAAGAAATTAGATGTAGGCTTTTTCCCATGGAAAACAGTCTCAGTGTTCCATGTGGCTTCTCTAGCGTGTTCCCAAGCAAGCATGTTCCCAAGCAAGTATGTTCCCAAGCAAGTGTTTCATAGGCCATGGAAAATGGTGACACAACTTACAGCTTTCAATTTCCAGTGTGCAGTTTTGTTCATCCAGGGGGTACCTGCGTAGATCCATCATGCATGCCGCTGTAGTGGTGATCCTGAAAGGAGACCAAGATAAGATCAGAAAACAAAGGCGTGTGGACTTCTGCCTTTGCTCAAATATTTTCACATTAAAACAACAGAAACACGTTCTCTTGAAGTGGGAAGTGAAGGGGTAAATGAGTGGTAAATTGTGGCTTGTCACACAACCTCCTCCAGCCACGATTCCATAACCGTGCCTCACATGACTACACAACACAAGATCAACTTGACATCGCATAGACTAGAATGTTTTCTTCACCTGCCATTTCTTGCTCCTTTCATGTAAAGCAGGGGTCATCATACCTCGTATATGCACAAGGGCTGCATCATATATCTGACATGGTGTTCAGGGCCCAAAAATAAATAATAAATGCATGGAGAACCAAATATGCTGAGAGTTGGATTGAATACAATAAGTAGATGGGGTGGACGGAAGAGGGGAGCAGAGTAAAAAATTGACTTGCACAGGAAAAGGAGAGAATGGATTTTGAAAAAGGATTGAAAAAGCATGGGTATATACCAGTGTTTCTCAAACAGCGGTACGGGTACCACCAGTGGTACTTGAGGTGGTGTCTGGTGGTACTCGCGGGACCCCTGGACAACTGCGTCCTGGCAGTGAAATCAGGAAGGCAACATAACAAAAGCGGTAGGAGTCTCCAAAGCATGCTTTTTGACACTCAAAACAGCCCTCCTGTCCACACCGAGCCTCTTACTGGTGTTTGACATGTTGCATCTGGTCTTCCAAGTAACTGGCAATAATGTCATTGCCAGTTATTTCTGGTGGTACTTCGAATAGGTGGGCCATCTGAAGGGGTACAACAGAGGACAAATGTTGGAAAACACTGGTATATACTGTATGCAGCAACCTCTAGTGGTTGAATGTGGTATATACCCATGCTGGGAGGGAGTGTTTGCTGCAGCAGCTTCCCACCCCTGTTCCTTCTCCCATGGAGGCTCCTCCATAGAAGGAAAGGGGGTGCAAAGCCACTGCATCAAGCACTCCCTCCTCTAGGGAGAACCGAGACGTGACATGACAATGTCATGTGACATCACAACATCACTGCCCCACGTCACTGGTATACTTGTTGGGACAAAGGTGGTGCAACTACCCAGTAGCAATTGGTCTTCCAACCAGTGACTGAGGCCAGACTGTCTCCCCCACAGCTGAAGCTGGAGAGCAATTAGCATCTGTAGCAAAAATCTTTCTGGGAAGGGAGAGAAGCAAATCTCCTTGAGCCTGCTTTGATTGAGGACTAGAGTCAGGCTGGTTTTTCCTTTACTGGTATTTCCTGGGACTGATGGGGCCAGATTGCCATTCCCTTTTTCCATTGCTAACATTCTCTTGCCCATTTCCTTGGTTGTTTTCTGCTTTTCCAGCAGAATGGAATGCTAATGAAAGAATCTTTGGTGCCATCCCGGGCAGTCATTTTTCAGGTAATTAGTTGCATTCTGCACAGTGTGAAAATGGGCTGATTATTAATTTCAGAGGAAAACAAGCAGTTCACGAATCATTCTGCAATTCTGATTCTGCCTTTAGGCTAGTTCTGAGTGCACTCACAGTATGGGCTCCTGCTGTTCATTCTCAACCTGTATATTTTTAAAGTGAACAGATTACAGTATAAGTACATACCATAATTATTCAGGCTTCCTTTAACTTTCTGCCATTTGGAGAAAGGACAGTAGAGTGCCACTTTATGAACCACAGGCTCCCCAACTCCATTTATTATTTGACTGTTTTAAACTTTTCCAGAATAAAAAATCTTTGCAAAACTGTAATTAGTACCGAACGCTGCTGCCCGTGTGGTTTCTGTGGTTTGCCAGCTGGGCCACTGCTTCAGTGACTACACTGGCTTCCAGTTCATTTCCGGGCTCAATTCAAAGTGCTAGTTTTGACTTTTAAAGCCCTGCCTCCTTCCATACAATTCAACCCATCCTCTCGGGTCATCAGAAAGGGCCCTTCTAACTGTACTGCCACCAGCAGATATGAGGGGGATGACAGCAAGAAATAGGGCCTTCTTGGTGGTGGCACCCTATATGTGGAATTCCCTCCCCCTGGAATTGAGAACAGCTCCCTCTTTAGAGTCCTTTCTGCTGGGTCTTAACAACTATTTCATCAGGAAAGCCTTTTTATGCGGTCACCGGAGGGCATGGCACTTTTTTATGAATGGATTTTAATCAGGATCCAAGTGTTATTGTGTTCTATTCTTTTAAATGTTTTATTATATATCATTGTTTTTAGTATTGTTTTATTTCTAAGCCACCTAGAGTGCCCTTTGCAGGATAAAGAGCAGGATAAATAAATAAATAATTTATTTATAAATAAAAAATACATACACAAATAAAATATAGTATGTAGCAAAGCATTACCTCTCTTGTGTTAAGTACGTATTATAAGTCATGTTGACTGTAACAGGTATTTTGGTGTAAACAACATTTCTAAGTGTTACCGCCTAACAACACTATGCCTATGCAGGTCTACTTAGAAATAAGGCCCATTGAGTTCAGTAGGGTTTACAACTGGATAGGCGTGTGTAGGATTGCAGCCTAAAAGTATTTTGATTTTCCAGCTTTTTGGAGATAGGGAAAATATTTATTGTAGCATGAAAAATTACACACATTTCCAGAGTTAAGAATTTCATCAAGGCAAAGTTTAATACAAGACTCTGTAGCTCTGATCTGGAGGAAATTTGGCTTGTGCTTTCAGTTTAGTCTGGGGAATTGTGTGCACATAACATCAATTTACAGGTAATTCCCCATCCATCAAAGAAAATGCAATCAGTGTCCTGCTTCCGTACAGATAACACCCATGGCTTGATCAAGGAAAACTTATTATGCAGGATAGCACAAAGATTCATTCTCTGTTGCTCCTCTGAAGATAGAAAATACAAAGTAACATTGCGCTATATTTTACATATAAAAATATCCTATGGAGTCGAAACCTATCAAAGAAATTTCAGCATACTTCCTCTTTTTCACTGTGGGGCTATAAATACAATACAATAAAATTTATAACCAAAATTCTGACAGAGCTATAACTATGGCCCTACAAACAAGATGCTATAATAAAAGTTGCCTGTGAATGGGAAGTAAAATTTATTGCAAACAGCAGTTGTGTTTGACAGGGCAAATACACAGCACATAAAAAACCAAAATGGAGTGGAAATGGCAAATTTGAGGAAGCACCAAGGGAAAAACAAAGAAACGGCAGTTTGTTCCAAAACCTGGGTCGTGGTGGATGCTTTTTCTTCATCCTGTAGTATGTTTGCCCAGACTCTTGGAAAGTTTTCCAGTACCAAGAGAGGATACCCCATATAGCAAGGGGGCTCTAATTCCCAACCTCAGTGTTTCTCAAACAGTGGGTTGGGACCCACTAGGTCGGTTGCAAGCCAATTTTAGGTGGGTTCCCATTAATTTCAATGTGTATTTTATTTTTAATATATTAGACTTGATGCTACCACGATATATCACTGCATTTGGGGAAATGATACAGATCTGGCCTATTTTGTATATGCTTTTAACAATGGTAGTCAGTGGGGATTACACCCAGGAATATGTGGATAGGATTGCAGCCTTTGAGATGTTTTGGGAATTTTTTTAAACAGATCAGCAACTGCTTGGGAGGTTGGGAGGGTTCTTGGTTTTAAATACATTTCTAAACTTACACTTATTGTAAACCTGTCTGAGGCTAAGAGGCAAAGAAGGAAGGCCCATAGCCAGGGAGACAGACCAGGGACAGACTGCACTTGCTCCCAGTGTGGAAGGGATTGTCACTCCCGAATCGGCCTTTTCAGCCACACTAGACACTGTTCCAGAACCACCTTTCAGAGCGCGATACCATAGTCTTTCGAGACTGAAGGTTGCCAACTAATTTACTTACTTCATTGATTTGATCTGATTTGGTAGTATGGGGGGTGTTAAAAATGTTCTTGCTTGATGATGTCACTTCCAGTTATGACATCACTTCCAGGTTACTGACATCCCTTCTGGAGGGCCCAGACAGATTGTCATTCTAAAAAGTGTGCACTGGTACTAAAAAGTTTGAGAACCACTGCTTTACCCCATGTTATGACTCTATCATTCATTACCACCCCATTCCGCTTCACATGTAGGTCCCAGCCTACTGCCCAACAAGTGAGATGGAGCTATGGCAAACATTCTGGAAGTATAGACCTTGGTCATTTATGTTCATTTTCTTTTATCATAGATATATAAGTAGTAATACAAGGTGGAGAATAGCAGGCATCGAATAAATGATAAATAAGAGCGCAATCCTGAGGTCCGTGGCACGGCTCCACGCTGCAGTCCTCAGCTGCAAATGTGCCATATGGCACGTTTGCGGGGCTCACTGCCAGGCTCCCGACGGAGCTAGCCCAGCGCCCGCCAGCACTGGCTAGCGCCCAGCAGTTGCCCAGGTTTCGCAGCTCTGCAGTCTTCCAGACCACCGGGCTGCAGAATGGGAGGCGGGGGCGTGGGGGAGGCGTTCCAGAGAGGGGGGAGGCGTGGCCAGGGGCATGGGGAGGTGGAACTGTGGAGCTGAGCTCTGCAGGATCCAAGGCGCTCGTGCAGGGCTGCTCACCCTACACGAGTACCTTTACTTTAGTGCCAATCTTTTGGTCGCCGCTAAAGTGAGTAGCCCCATAGCGGGGCAGCTTCCTTTATGCCAGGGAAGGGGACAAACGTCCCCTTCTTCCGAGGAGCCTCCTGTGGTAGCGCAGGAGGCGCAGGATCTGGCGACAGCCCTCCATGGAGCCGCTGGGTCCGGGAGCTCTGGGCAGCTCAGGATTGGGCTGCCCAGCAGCTATAATATCCTTTGCAATGCTCTCCTTGATTTTATGATACCCTGAATTTAGGCAACAAAACCGCCTTCATTTTTTTTCAGTATTAAGGCACAGAGTTTATTGAGTTTTTATAAATAGCCTCATTTATTTTTCTTTCAAATTTACCTACCACCTCAAGGAAATTCTTCAAATAAAAACAACAGAGAGGATGTTTACTATGTTTAATTCTCATTTGGGTGTTGCTCCATTACGTCTCTGGTGATATTTCATGCCTTCCAGATGTATTCAATAGATATTTAAAGGATTTCACTTTTTCCATTCAACATGAAAAAGAAAGCGGCAGAAAATGGAAAGCTGCTTACCAACCATTAAACATTATTATTGCCCTCCTGTGGCTTTCTGGCTTCAGTACATCTCCCAAACCCTCCATGCCTACTCTTGCTTCCAATTGCTTTGGAGTACTGAAAGAAAATATTTTAGCTTTCTAAATGGGCAAACCTGGGCACTCTTGCTCCTTAGTTAACAGCAATTTAAAAAGCACTTTTTAAATGTGCAAAGTTTATTCTCACAGGTCAGGGCATGCCAGTACTCTGTATTATATTTATATCTCACCCTTCCTCCAAGGAGAGGAGGACATCAAAATGGCATTAACCCCTATTTATCCTGGCGACAACCCTGTGAGGTAGGTTAGGGTTACTGTAGAGCTGAGGCAGATGGACAAGTTGGGAGTTAGAAGACAGAATTCTCTAGTGTTCCACACTAGCTCATCCTTTTTCTAACTCCAACCAGTCTGTTCTCTTTTCTAACTCCAACTGGTCCATCTTGTGTATATTTGGTAGGGTTGTATATTCGTTTAGGAAAAAATTAAAGATTGAACTGAATAAAACTCATTCAGCACAAATTTCATGAAATAAATGCTTATGAGGCCTGAATGGCACATGAGCTATATTTGGTTCATCATTTCCCATTCCTTTTCACAGTAGCCTGCCATGTTTTTTTTTTCCCCATAGTGTTCTGGACCACTGAAATGTTTGAGGCATTGTGAGCTTGCGTCCTGAGTACACTTCTGTACTGCAGCGAGTCATGGACTCTTCGCTCACAACAGGAGAGGAAACTGAGCGCTTTCCACATGCGCTGCCTCCGACGCATCCTCGGCATCACCTGGCAGGACAAAGTTCCAACAACACAGTCCTGGAACGTGCTGGAATCCCTAGCATGTATTCACTGCTGAAACAGGGACGCCTGCGTTGGCTTGGTCATGTCGTGAGAATGGATGATGGCCGGATCCCAAAGGATCTCCTCTATGGAGAACTCGTGCAAGGAAAGCGCCCTACAGGTAGACCACAGCTGCGATACAAGGACATCTGCAAGGGGGATCTGAAGGCCTTAGGGATGGACCTCAACAAGTGGGAAACCCTGGCCTCTGAGCGGCCCGCTTGGAGGCAGGCTGTGCAGCATGGCCTTTCCCAGTTTGAAGAGACACTTTGCCAACAGTCTGAGGCTAAGAGGCAAAGAAGGAAGGCCCATAGCCAGGGAGACAGACCAGGGACAGACTGCACTTGCTCCCAGTGTGGAAGGGATTGTCACTCCCGGATTGGCCTTTTCAGCCACACTAGACGCTGTGCCAGAACCACCTTTCAGAGCGCGATACCATAGTCTTTCGAGACTGAAGGTTGCCAATACAATACATGTGGGGGAAAAAAATATGGCAACTGCCAGGAGGGATTTCAAAGATCCTTTTCTATTTTAAAAACAGTTATTTGTTTTTAAAGGTTTTAGTTCTATAAAGGAGCACCTTATTTTGTTACATACAGTGGCATCATTAGGGTTTGCAGGACCTGGTGTGGAGGCCCTATGATGGACCTCCTCCCATGCAGTGGGTGATGTACCATTGCCTGCTTCGCTGGTTTTTTGGCTATAACTTTTGATAGGATATATTTCAACACAGTTTGTTTCATTGCATTCTGCAGGAAATTACACATCGATTGATACATAACATGATATTATTCAAAAATACCAAAGTTTTGGCCAGCAGTGGTATCACCCCCTGCGACCATCACCAGATGTGGCCCACACCTCCTAGCAACACAACTGGTTACTTAAAATAATGGGTTACTTAAAATAATGAAAAGGGGGGGGGTTGTCATAAATGAATGCTGCTTTAATGACTGAATGAGTTATTAAACAAATGGAGCTTAAACAACAAATGGAATACTAAATTGAGAAAAGAATGTCATAAGAACAAAAGAACATAAGAACAGCCCCACTGGATCAGGCCATAGGCCCATCTAGTCCAGCTTCCTGTATCTCACAGCGGCCCACCAAATGCCCCAGGGAGCACACCAGATAACAAGAGACCTCATCCTGGTGCCCTCCCCTACATCTGGCATTCTGACTTAACCCATTCCTAAAATCAGGAGGTTGCGCATACACATCATGGCTTGTACCCCATAATGGATTTTTCCTCCAGAAACTTGTCCAATCCCCTTTTAAAGGCGTCTAGGCTAGACGCCAGCACCACATCCTGTGGCAAGGAGTTCCACAGACCGACCACACGCTGAGTAAAGAAATATTTTCTTTTGTCTGTCCTAACCTGCCCAACACTCAGTTTTAGTGGATGTCCCCTGGTTCTGGTATTATGTGAGAGTGTAAAGAGCATCTCCCTATCCACTCTGTCCATTCCCTGCATAATTTTGTATGTCTCAATCATGTCCCCCCTCAAGCGTCTCTTTTCTAGGCTGAAGAGGCCCAAACGCCGTAGCCTTTCCTCATAAGGAAGGTGCCCCAGCCCCGTAATCATCTTAGTCGCTCTCTTTTGCACCTTTTCCATTTCCACTATGTCTTTTTTGAGATGCGGCGACCAGAACTGGACACAATACTCCAGGTGTTGCCTTACCATAGATTTGTACAACGGCATTATAATACTAGCCGTTTTGTTCTCAATACCCTTCCTAATGATCCCAGGCATAGAATTGGCCTTCTTCACTGCCGCCGCACATTGGGTCGAAACTTTCATCGACCTGTCCACCACCACCCCAAGATCTCTCTCCTGATCTGTCACAGACAGCTCAGAACCCATCAGCCTATATCTAAAGTTTTGATTTTTTGCCCCAATGTGCATGACTTTACACTTACTGACATTGAAGCGCATCTGCCATTTTGCTGCCCATTCTGCCAGTCTGGAGAGATCCTTCTGGAGCTCCTCACAATCACTTCTGGTCTTTACCACTCAGAAAAGTTTGGTGTCGTCTGCAAACTTAGCCACTTCACTGCTCAACCCTGTCTCCAGGTCATTTATGAAGAGGTTGAAAAGCACCGGTCCCAGGACAGATCCTTGGGGCACACCGCTTTTCACCTCTCTCCATTGTGAAAATTGCCCATTGACACCCACTCTCTGCTTCCTGGCCTCCAACCAGTTCTCAATCCATGAGAGGACCTGTCCTCTAATTCCCTGATTGTGGAGTTTTTTCAGTAGCCTTTGGTGAGGGACCGTGTCAAACGCCTTCTGAAAGTCCAGATATATAATGTCCACGGGTTCTCCCGCATCCACATGCCTGTTGACCTTTTCAAAGAATTCTATAAGGTTCGTGAGGCAAGACTTACCCTTACAGAAGCCATGCTGACTCTCCCTCAGCAAGGCCTGTTCGTCTATGTGTTTTGAGATCCTATCTTTGATGAGGCATTCCACCATCTTACCCGGTATGGATGTTAGGCTGACCGGCCTATAGTTTCCCGGGTCCCCCCTCTTTCCCTTTTTAAAAATAGGCGTGACATTTGCTATCCTCCAATCTTCTGGCACTGTGGCCGTTTTGAGGGACAAGTTGCATACCTTAGTCAAGAGATCTGCAACTTCATTCTTCAATTCCTTAATAACCCTTGGGTGGATGCCATCAGGGCCCGGTGACTTATTGATCTTTAATTTATCAATGAGGTCTGAAACATCTTCTCTTTTAACCTCTATCTGACTTAACTCCTCGGTTAGGAGGGGCCGTTCGGGCAGCGGTATCTGCCCGAGGTCTTCTGCCGTGAAGACAGATGCAAAGAGGGGGGGAAGGTATCCATTGTCTTATATGTGGTTGGTTGTTCTCTAATCAGGTCCTGCGTACATCTGCCGTGAAGACAGATGCAAAGAGGGGGGGAAGGTATCCATTGTCTTATATGTGGTTGGTTGTTCTCTAATCAGGTCCTGCGTACCGCACAATATTAAATCCAGAGTCACCTGTCCTCTGGTGGGCTCCGTGACTAGCTGCTCTAAGCCACAGTCATTTAGCACGTCAAGAAATCCGGTTTCCTTATCGTGACCAGAACACAAATTGATCCAGTCAATATGAGGATAATTGAAGTCCCCCATGATTGCAACCCTGTCCCTCCTTGTCACCTCCCTGATCTGTTTCCTCATTTCAAGGTGCCCATCCGATTTCTGGTCTGGAGGACGATAGCACGCCCCCAGTATTACATCGCTGCACAAGCCTGGTAATTTAACCCACAGAGATTCTACGGTGGAGTCGGACCCACCTTCAATCTCTACTTTGCTGGATTCTATCCCTTCCTTAACATAGAGGGCCACCCCACCTCCAACACGCCCCTGCCTGTCCCTCCTGTAGAGTTTATAGCCCGGGATTGCGGTATCCCACTGATTCTCCGCATTCCACCAGGTTTCCGTTATGCCCACTATGTCAATATTTTCCCTTGTCACCAGACATTCCAGTTCTCCCACCTTTGCTCGTAGACTTCGGGCATTCGCAGAAAAGCATTTATACACGGAATGCCCCAGGATGGGCTGCTTATTTGCTCCTTTGTCCCCGCATCCTCTCATTGTGCCAAACCGTCTATCACATCCCACCACCCTACCTTTCCCAATTTCTTCTCCTACCCTGCCTTTGTCTTGTTGTTCTCTAACCTCCCCATCCTCATCCCATAGGGATGAGGTGTCCCGAACCGAATGCCCCTCGGCTCCTGTCGACCTTCCCCCAGGGATCAGTTTAAAAGCTGCTCTGCCACCTTTTTAATGTTATGCGCCAGCAGTCTGCTTCCATTCTGGTTCAAATGGAGCCCGTCCCTCTTGTACAGGCCCCGCTTGTCCCAAAACGTTCCCCAGTGCCTAACGAATCTAAACCCCTCCTCCCTACACCACCGTCTCATCCACGCATTGAGACCCCTGATCTCCGCCTGCCTAGCTGGCCCTGCACGTGGAACAGGTAGCACTTCAGAGAACGCTACCTTTGAGGTCCTGGCTTTCAGCTTCCTGCCTAAAAGCCTAAATTTGGCCTCCAGGACCTCCCAGCTACACTTGCCCGCATCGTTGGTGCTGACATGCACCACAGCCGCTACCTCTCCCCCAGCACTGTCTACTAGCCTGTCTAGACGAGAAGTGATGTCCGCAACCTTCGCACCAGGCAGGCAAGTCACCATGCGGTCCTCACATCCGTCGCAAACCCCCCTCTCTATGTTTCTAATAATCGAATCCCCCACTACAAGAAGCCCCTGACCCCCCTCCCACCGAGGAGTATCCCGAGTGCGTTCGGATACGGGCCAATCCCCTGGAGAAGGGGTCCCCCCTAGGGGATTGTTTCCCTCCTCTCCAGGATGACGTCCTCCAGTCCCGAGACTTCCCACCCGGGCAGCCGAGGAGCTGCACGCCTGAGGTTGGGACGAAGCCTGATCGTCCCCGGAAGTCTCCCCACGGTCCTCCTCTGGCTGCCTGCGCTTCTCCAGGTCAGCCACCAAGGCTTCAAGGGAGCGGATGCGTTCCCTGAGACCCTGGAGCTCCTTGTACCGAGGACACACCCATGATTTATGCCCCAGAGGCATATAATCATACATGTGGCACTCGATGCAGAACACTGGATAGCCCCCACCCTGCTGCTGGCTGTCTGACTGCATAGCTTTTTTTTTTTTGTTGTTGTTGTTGTTTTATTTAGGGGTCTTTTTAAAAACCGTACACTGGATAGCAGCCCTTTTCTCAAGGGAAGAGGAAGGGCAGTGTATGGGGCCCTGGCCTCCTCGCCCTGCTGCTGAACTCGCCCAAATGCTAAACTCTCGTGCCTTACCTGGCACTTAGTTCCCGAGGCACTGGGTTCCCAGAGGCCACACTCGTCTGCAGAGAGCCTCACGCGATGGCCCGCCTAGCTTTATACTCCTGGCTGGCTCCTCCTCCCTCCTTCCTTCCTGATTGAAAGGGGGCTGGCCTTCCCAGGTGAGTTTACAAAAGCTCAGGAAGGCAAACGGCTGCTGTCTTGTACACCTCTAGTGTTCAGTCATCCAAGAAGCCTCAAAACTATAAGCTAGCTAGAGCACAGTTTTGAAAAATGGGACATCTTTTTGGCATGAGAAATAGAATGAATCACAACTACTTAGATAAAAGTGCCCATATATCTATTGAACATTATTTCACCATAACAGATGATGAATTTGTTTCGGAAAATGTATAGCATTTGACAATGCAACTGTTATTTGTATTAACAGTGGAATTACTTTATTGTCCTTGGCATTCTCATTCTGAATCTGGTTTGATACTGTATGCTTGACCTAAACAATGCAGCAAAAGAGTTCTTCTTTTCTGCTCTACTATTATAGAGGCGATTATATCTTCAGATGTCGTTTGTTAGACAAAAGAACCTGCATTGTACTCTCTCAGTAGGCCTACATTCTAGCTCAAGAAAAGGTCACGCTGTTCAGGGAAGATATAGTTATTCTGTAAATGTGTGAGAGTGTGGCTGCAATCCTAACCACACTTTCCTGAGAGTAAGCCCCATTGAACAAAATAGGACTTACTTCTGAGTAGACCTGGTTAGGATTGTGCCCATAGTCTATAACAGGGGTGTCCAAACCCCAGCCCTGGGGCCACTTGCAGCCCTCGAGGACTCCCAATGTGGCCCTCAGGGAGTCCCCAGTCTCCAATGAGCCTCTGGCCCTCCGGTGATGTGCTGGAGCCCACACTGGCCCGACACAACTGCTCTCAGCGTGAGGGTGACTGTTTGACCTCTTGCATGAGCCGTGAGATGAGGGCTCTCTCCACTGCTTGCTGTTTCACATTTGTGATGCAGTAGCAGCAGCAAAGGAAAGGCCAGTCTTGCTTTGTGCAAGGCCTTTTATAGGCCTTGAGCTATTGCAAGACCTTCATTCATTCATATAAGTTCATCTTTATTATACACATTTATGTAAGCGTATGTAAATTTATTCAAATTTTAAATATAAATTAATTTCCCCCCCCTGGCCCCCGACACAGTGTCAGAGAGATGATGTGGCCCTCCTGCCAAAAACTTTGGACACCCCTGGTCTATAAAAAGAAGAAATACGTTGGCCCCTGATCCATGTGTGCATGGCTACTGCCAACAACCAGAATGACAGGTGTAGTGGTCTTCGGATGCTTGAAAAGGTCCACCTAGTCACAGATCCAGCATGATTTAACCCACTCTTCATTGCTCCGCAGGCAAATGAGAGACCATCAGAAGAATCATGGGGAAGTGATACCAGGATTCAACGAGGAAGGAGATGCCTGGTCTACTGTGTCCAGGTAGTGCACCCCACACCTTGTGAGAGAGTTCTTGTAATTTCCATTCTGGAACAACCTTTGACAGAGTCTGCACTGTGTAGACAGTAGAAAGAAGGACATATTAGGGATATTGTGGGATATATTAGGGACATATTAGGGATTCACTCCGTATTCACTGGAGTGAATGGGTGCCAAGCTTTCAGTAGTGGGAGAACCATTCCCCTGCTGAAGGAAGGGCACTATGACTAGGGGTACCAGATACAAAGTGGGTCAGAGTACCTATACCTTTAACCATTATATAGAAGAGAGAATTTTGGCAGGTGCAGCTTAAAAAACACTTCTATGTTGAGCTGTTCCTGACAAAATTCCCTCTTCTATACAACGGTTAAAGGTATAGGTACTCTGTCCCACTTTGTATTTGGTAATCCTAATTAGGATCCTTATAAACTCCTGCTTGTGCTAGGTAGTGCCCATTCCTACATGTGATGTTCCTTCCTGCTCCTGTCAGAGAGGCGATCCGTGTAAATTCTGACAGCACTGCCAATCTATTATGGGAGTGTTTGGATTCATTTGCCCTATGTCATAAGCTGATAATTTCCTGTTTTGTACTACATGGTTATGGACCAGGAAAATAATGCAAGTTTTGCAAACCTAAGCTACTTCCCCCAAAGTATGTTTAGGTGGTATAGAGGGCTGGTTGTACTGGGGGGGGGGGGAATAAAACATCTTTTAACATTTCACCTGGAAAGCCCTCTGGGAAGCTGTATTGATTGGCTAATTGTTCTCATCTTCAAAAGCAGACAATCGGTGTTAATCTTTAAATTAATTCTGATTTTTAGCATCAGTACGTCGACTCTGATTTGTGGGCTGATACAGATTTTGGTATATTTATAAATAGTAAACACTTTTCTTCAGCTGAGGTTTCTCACCTCAGATTTCTTGCTTAGAAGAAGTCCCATTTATTTTAATGGATTTCTCCCCCCCCCCCCCAGCGTTAATGGCTAGAGGATTGTGGCTCTAGAACTCATTAAAAGCATTGTTTGAAAAATCTGTTGCAGTCTTGCAGAAATAAAGATGAAAGGGGCAGTAATTAAAGTTGTACCTTGTGGTGGATTTCCAATTTGCATGCAATTAGCTGACACACTGATGACAACATTAATATATATCAAGAGCAATCTTGTAACATGGGTTTTGGTACAAATAAGAAGCTAGGCCCAATTTTGCTTTTCCTCTACAAGCAGGAAAACTCATGGGCAGTGACCAACATTCAAATTAGTAGCTAGGGTAAAACCTGAGTGAGAATCAAACCATTTTATCTGCAAGTCAAATTGCACTGATGATCAATAAGTTTCTGCCCAGATGTACAATCTGAACAAAATAGAATGAGAGCTAATTATTCATGCTTGGGACAAACCAGTGGGGTAGCTAATGATCATGTAGTCCAGGGGTCTCCACACCCAGGCCTGGGGGCCAGATGCGGCCCGCGGCCAGCTGCTACCCGGCCCGCAGCCAGTCTCTAAACCCCTGAGAGCCTCTGGCCAAACACAAGCAGAGTTGTGCTTGTGGAGTGGGGGAATGGGGGTCCGTTTAAGTGTGTGCTTTGGGCTGCGTTGGTGTTTGGAGAAATCATGGACATTCGAGCCCATTTATTCATTCATCTAAGTTCTATCTCTAATGTATTTATTGAAATTTTATATTTAATTTTTTTTTCTGGCCCTTGACACTGTGCCAGATGTTTGATGTGGCCCTTTGGCCGAAAAGTTTAGAGACCCCTGATGTAGCCTGATGACAAGCTCAAAATGTTACCCCAGAAGTGATGTCACAACCGGAAGTGACATCACACCCGGGCTTTTTAAAAAGTGGAAATTGGGAGGAACCCACCTCCTCCCCCTAGCTGCTCACCACCCACTTGGTTTGCTGCCTCCCCCCACTCAGTGGCATAGTTAAGGCATTTATCTGCTACCCGGGTTCAAAGAAGATTTTGTAGCCCCCCCCCCGCATGATAAAATCAAATTTAATTAAGGAAATAAATAAAACATTATTGGTTCCATGCTGTATCATAATAGCATCTCATTGGCACTCAGAACAATCAGTCTCATAGGTCAGTTTGGAGTTAAGCAAATCTACTTTTTGTTCCACAAGATAGTTGTGTTGTCATTTTCTGGTTAATTGGCCATAACTTTTGATAGAATGCAGATATTCCAGTGCAGTTTGTTTCATTGCGTTCTGCATTAAATTACCTCTCCAATGATATATAACATGATGGTATTATTCATCCATACCAAGATTTTCACAATTTTGGTCACTAGTGTCAAACTCAGCTTGTTGCCCCCCCCAAAGCTTGATGCCCGGTGCAACTGCTACCCCCTGAACCTCCTTAGCTACACCACTGGGGCAAACCCATAATAGCACAATCCTACGCATATCTACTCAGAAATAACTCCCATTGTGTTGAATGAGGCTTACTCCACGAAGGTGTGCATAGAATTGCAGCCTGAGCCTTACCTACTTTTGAATAGAACAGCTCTAAGGGGATGAAAATGTCATGTGACTTGTGCCCCTAAGATTATTAGGGGGTGGACAATGGGAAGCTGCCTTCTACTGAGTAAGGCCATTGGTTGATCAAAGGCAGGGAAGGCAGAACCTCATTTGTCATACAAGGAAACAAAGTTAAGGAGAATAGCCTCAGTCTCCCCTGTGATTGCATGTGTGCCCCGCCCACTTTCTGAGGAGTTGTGTGATCACAGGGGAGGTGGAGCTCTTGTCTGCCACAGCTCTAGTGTTTTCTGGAGCTCAGCCTTTGCTGCAATTGTGCATGCCCTGTGTACAAATAACATGACCCAGAAGTTTGGCAATGACGTGATGATGACATTGCATCACCACCATGATGTCTGCCAAGGCCTGCCAAGACTTTGGACTGACAATCAGCCTGAAGAAAGCACAGGTCATGGTTCAGGATGTGGACTCACCTCCCTGCATTACAATCTCTGCACATGAACTGGAGGTTGTCCATGACTTTGTGTACCTTGGCTCAATGATCTCCAACACTCTTTCTTTCGATATAAAACTAAACGCACGCATCGGTAAAACAGCTACCACATTTTCCAGACTCACAAAGAGAGTCTGGTCCAACAAGAAGCTGATGGAACATACCAAGATCCACTTCTGTACTGCAGCGAGTCATGGACTCTTCGCTCACAACAGGAGAGGAAACTGAACGCTTCCCACAAGCACTGCCTCCAACAGATCCTTGGTATCACCTGGCAGGACAAAGTCCCAAGCAACATAGTCCTGGAATGAGCTGGAATCCCTAGCATGTATGCACTGCTGAAACAGAGATGCCTGCATTGGCTTGGTCATGTTGTGAGAATGGGCGATGGCCGGATCCCAAAGGATCTCCTCTATGGAGAACTCATGCAGGGAAAGTGCCCTATAGGTAGACCACAGCTGCGATACAAGGATATCTGCAAGAAGTATCTGAAGGCCTTAGGAATGGACCTCAACAGGTGGGGAACCTTGGCCTCTGAGTGTCCCGCTTGGAGGCAGGCTGTGCAGCATGGCCTTTCCCAATTTGAAGAGACACTTGGCCAACAGACTGAGGTAAAGAGGCAAAGAAGGAAGGCCTGTAGCCAGGGCCACACACCAGGGACAGTCTACATTTGCTCCCAGTGTGGAGGGGATTGTCACTCCCGAATTGGCCTTTGCCCAACAGACTGAGGCAAAGAGGCAAAGAAGGAAGGCCAGGGAGACACATTAGGGACAGGCTACATTTGCTCCAAGTGTGGAAGGGATGGCCACTCCTGAATTGGCCTTCTCAGCCACACTAGACGCTGTTCCAGAACCACTTTTCAGAGTGCGATACCATAGTCTTCCAAGGCTGAAGGATGCCAATGATCACCACCATACTTCTGGGTTACCAAGCTCCATGTGCCTTGGACCTCCTCAGCCTTGAACTTCACCGCATGTCACTGAGCAAACTCAGTATTGTCAACATTGGCTGATAGTAATGCACCAAGTTTCAGGCAGGAATTTTTCTCTGCTCTACTTGAAGTGCCAGGGTTCCCTGACTTACCTGAGAGTAGAACCACCCAGGAGCAAGTCCCCAAGCTGGGCAGCCACAGCAGCGGGAGGAGAAAGCCTGCCTCAGCCCCTGTGGCTGGCAGGGGAAATGCAGCCGCAGGGTTGCCACGGGCAGACCCTCACCGGGAGGGCAGTAGCAAGGCCAGAGGGGATTGGCCTGCAGACTTCTGGGAGCAAGTCATGGTGAGCTGAGACTGGGCACTCAGGGGTAAACCTCCCCTGTTCCTGAGCCCAGTGCTGGGACCACTGGGGACTAAGCCAGTCCCTGACCAACTGGGCGGACCTCCAGCAGACAGCTCAAAGCTCCAGGGTTCACTGTTATCCCCTTGCTTGCCAGTCTGCAGGGGCAACACCTTCCACAAGCCCAGTCCACTCCAGGGGCGAGGGGGTGGGAAGCAGTCCCTGCAGCCTGGTTGGCAGGCAGAGCAGGAGAGTGAGGGTTAGGGCTAGCATTATAACCCTCACAGGAAGGAAGAAGCGGAGCCTAAGGGGGCTGGTCTACATTTTAAAGCCCAGCCCGGCCAGGGATGAGGGCAGAACTGGCTAAGACACTGGCTGGGGAACATGCTGGCTAGCCCATGAGCCAAACCAGCCTGGCACTAGGAGAGTCCCAGATTGTGGGGAGAAAGACCTGGGTGATGATTGTGGGGAGATTGTGGGGAGAAAGACCCTTCCCTCGCAACCCTACTGAGGTTACTTGGGCTGAGCTGACATTGCTGAGGCCAGACCCTGAGGTGCCCTGCTGCTGAAAACCTGGGGGGTCCCCCGTGTTCCAGGCCTGACACAAAGATACCAGGAATTGAACCTGGGACCTTCTCATGCAAAGCAGAAAGTGCTCCTCCCTAGGAACCAATAGACGTTTCCCTCCTGGGATTAATGGCAGTTTTTGTCAGCACCGCGGAAGTGTGGAAAAGGTTTAAATATCCTTCCCTGTGTAGTGCAGAGCAGCCCTGAAGTCTGATCACACACATACCCATGCTATTTACATTTAAATATAAAACAGGCAGCCAAATAATACATTTAATGCAATGTGTCATTTGGCTAATAATGTGATCAATGTGAATCACCCTCATGCTAATCAACTCATGAATGTTCAGATACTTGAAGATATGAAGTGTTCTACCTCCAGCTATATTTTATGCAGTTTTAACTATCCATGCCTTTCTATGCTGGAATAATATGCCATTTTAATGACATAGCTAAAAATAAAGATTTCCCCAACTTAAATATCTTAAATATCAGAATCAATGGGTGGTTGTCCAGCTATAGGAAGATAAGTCCCATGTGATTCTTCTGTATTTGCTGTGTCCAAAAATCCCTCTAAGCATCTTACCACTTCTAAGCTGATTTTGAGCTGTCAGTTTGATGGAAAGGCGCCACAGCCATGAAGATGGAAGGCAATTAGAAAGACACATTCTCCCCACGCTCTGTTTAACAAACGATAACCACATTCAGGAATTTATCAACCATTTCCTTATGGGCTCCTTGCTTTCTCTTTTGAAGCTGAAACACCAGCTTCCTTTCCCTTCCCCTGCAACAAAAAGTCATTTATCTGCACCACTGAGGTCTACTATTTCCCGAGAGACCTAATGGCAATTTTTGCTTGAATTACTCAAAGGGGAATTGAGGAGTGCTGTACAAAATTAATGACAGCATGATCCTTTGACTTGCTACTATGCCTTGAGCTTCATTTCAGTAGATAATCATGCCTTGCTTCCATATATTGGTTGTGCAAGGTAGTATTTTACTAGTTCTCAAATGATTTTGCGTACCACATGTTTGATGGCTCACACACAGGGTCAAACTAGACATGCAGGCAAAAGGATGATTGACAGTATTGGAAGAAGGACAACTGCAGTGGCAGACCCAGAGGGGGAGCAGGGGGGCAAATACCCCAAGTGTCGCATCTGTGCAGTACTGTGGACGGCATAGGAAGCCTTGTGGGGCTTTTGACACAATCTTAAGCCTGCTGGAAGCCTTAGAAAGGCATTTCTATTTAGTGAAAACTGGAAGTGCCTTTCTGATGTATCTGGCAGGCCTTCTGAGAACCACCGCAGGCATCTCGAAGGCATCCACTAACACCCCCTCAAGGTGTAGCATCTGAGGCAATTGACCTGCTTGGCCCCCCCTTAGCTCCACCACTGCTACCCACTGGAGTAGGGGTTTGCTCTTGAAGAAATTGGTTCAAATATCCCAATTGCATATGGGATGTTTCCCATTGCAATAATTTAAGGCCAAACTAAATGAGACATGTTCTTGTATTTTGGTTCCCAGAGTCCATGAGAGTGGAGTGCAGGTGGTAAATTGTACCCTAGAATCATAGAGTTGAAAGGTGCCTTCCAGGCCATCTAGTTCAACTCACCACTTGAAGCAGAAAAACCCTCTCCGGAGCATTCCAAGAAGGTACCTCTTAAGCCTCTGCTTGGAAACCTCCAAGCAAGAAAGAACCCACCGCTTCCCTCAGACATCAGTAAAATTGTCAAGCTGCTGTTATGATTAAGATTTTTTTTCCTGATAGTTCAGTGAAATCTCAACTCCTGCAGCTTAAGCCCATTAGAGCTAGTCCTACTCTTTGGGAAAGCAGAGAACTAATCATTGCCCTCTTCCATGTAACAGCCCTTCAGGGATTTGTAAAGCTCTATCATGCCCCCCTCCTGCCTTCTCTTCTCCAGGCTAAGCACATTTGTATTAAACAGAGCAAGGGTACTGCCAAATCAGCCCAAATGCTTCACCAAAGTTACATTTTTCTAAATGCCTCTTGTGCCTTTAGCGGCAAATTTTCAGAAGCTTAACTTTAACCCAGCCTATAAATATATCCCACAAGCAGTACTGCAATCAGTCAAGGGCAGTTCTGAAACTCTTTCATGACCAAATTCTCAGGCATCAAAAATAGGGGGATCAATTACAGCAATTTCTCTTAAGGGCAAAAATAGGGGATCTATTACAGCAATTTTGCTGAGAGCTCTGAGAAATGCAGAGAATGTCAGGTCTTTGGCTCCATCAGGTGCCTTGTTCAGTGCAAGAGAACTACGTATAATCAGACAGCTCCACTGCCAAGAAGCTGTCTTTTTATGGATATAAGGTCATAAGGATGATATAGTGATAGGGTGAGAAGGATGCTTGATCCAGGTCTCCTGTGGGTGGAAGGGATGACTGTGCAGATGCACTGGGGCACAGTGGTTTCAAAAGTCACACTGCAAGCATCACTGAAGCCTAGGTGGCTAGCAGCAAAAGGTACAAGGAGAGGTCTAAGGAGATGGCTGCCTGAAGAGAAGAGAAAGTTGTGCACTCCCTCCCCTCTTCTGATCTGTGGTTCTGAGGTGCATAGACAGAGAAGGAGAATCCAGGTTGCTGTCCACTACCATCATTCTCTTCCCCCTCCCATGGGATTGCAGCCCAGACCCCCAAACCATTACAAAGGATTAACCTTCCTTCCTTCATAGCCCAAATCTGGATGGGATGGGCCAGGGATGGGAACTTGGCACAGCAGCAAGACTCAAGTTGAGTCCTGAGTCTCTGCTGTCCCCAACTCAACTCATGCATAAGTCTTAATGGACACGCTTTGCTGACTCGCCCCCAAAATTCCTGAGTTATTTCGATTCAAGTCAGAGTCTTTTGAGTCCGACACACCAGGGCACAGACCAAAAGGGACTGGGAGGCATCTGAGCTTCCAAGGTTGGAGGGGGTGGGACGGACAGCAGAAGGGAACAGAAGCAGCCAGTGGGAGAAGCATTTGTGGTAGCAGCTGGGAAGTTTATGTTAAGAGTACAACCCAATCCTTTGCAGCTCTACTCAGAAGTAGTCCCATTGCCTGTCATTCAATGAGGCAGCTTCTTCCTCCCAGGTAATAATGGCCGGAGCCACAAAGAACCGGCCAGAGCCATGAGGAACTGCTTCTTGGTTTCCCTGACTCCTTTTTCTTCCTCCAGCCAATCTTAAGGCAAGAACCCCCCCAGAAGCTTCTGTCCTCCCTCATCTAGATAAAAAGAAAAGCCTTCAGAAGGCCTTCTGAGATCTGGGGAGGCTTCTGTGGCCCCCAGAATGCCTTCTAAGGGCATAAAAACATTTCCTCCATGAAACTGGAAGTGATGTTTTTTGGCCCCCCAAGGGATTTACAAGGCCTCTGAAGGGTCCAGGAGGCAGCACACTGCTACCTTGGCCCTCAAAACTCCTCTGGGTGAAAGGACTATAAGAGGCGGTCCTCAGATTGGTGCACCAGCCAACTGAGTGCCGTGGGAGGGCACCGTGGGGGGCAAATGGTGGCAAAGCACCACCCCAAGCCTGACACCTAGGGCATTTGTCCCCTTTGCTTCCCCCCAGGTGCACCACAGGACAGAACACCCCAATTATGAGGATGTGACGAGAAGGAAGGAAAAAAGCTGGTCCAGCATTTGAAGCTAGAACATATAACTGTTGCATGAAATGTGAAAAAGGTGGGCTCAAACTGAGGGCCAAGAACCTTCTGTGATATTTCTTTAAATATTATGTGTTTCTGCAGTGACCAGATGTTATAAGTGTTCTAAAATGCTTTTTCCCCCCAGAGATTTTGTTTTTTCCCCAAGGAAGAAAAGTACAGAAAGCAGTGTTATGTGTTTTACTCCAAGGGTGCCTTCTTATTTATTTATTTATTTAATTATTTATTTATTTATTTATTTGATTTGTAATCTGCCTTTCTCCCTGGAGGTCACCCAAGAAATATATATGAGTTATAATTGTTTTAAAAGTGTACTAGGTACCCATCCAGCCCATTATTATTTTTCTTTCCACATATTTCCCTGTTTATTTTATTCACAGATTTTGTTTTGTTTTGTCTGTGGAACTCCTTGCCACAGGATGTGGTGCTGGCGTCTAGCCTAGACGCCTTTAAAAGGGGATTGGACAAGTTTCTGGAGGAAAAATCCATTGTGGGGTACAAGCCATGATGTGTATGCGCAACCTCCTGATTTTAGAAATGGGTTAAGTCAGAATGCCAGATGTAGGGGAGGGCACCAGGATGAGGTCTCTTGTTATCTGGTGTGCTCCCTGGGGCATTTGGTGGGCCGCTGTGAGATACAGGAAGCTGGACTAGATGGGCCTATGGCCTGATCCAGTGGGGCTGTTGTTATGTTCTTATGTTCTTATGTTTTACAAAATTGAAAAGTGCAGAAAGCAGTTTTATGTGTTTTTATTTTATTATAACTGAAAAATATCACACCTCCAGCTACCAGTTATATCAACTGTAATGTTAGTGCAGGGTATTGAACAACAATACATGTGACTGAACAGTGTAGCAAGCAGCCAGTCACCTGATGGTCTGGTCACCCATAATAAGAATAATTTCCAAGCAGTCAAACATGGAAATTTCTAAAAAGGAAAAGAGAATTGGTTCAATTCCCCGTCCCCTTTCCAGACTACAGGTATTGCACACGTTGTGCAATCCAATGCATGGCTACTCAGAAGCGATTCTCGCTTAGTTCAGCGGGACTTAGGGCCGAATCCTAAAGAGCCAAGTGCCAGCAGTATGCTTGTATTGCCAGTGCCAGGTGTTGTAAAAGTGCCACAAGGAAAGATCGGAAAACCTGACATGGGCCCCCTCAATAGCTGGTGCAACCTCCAAGGAGCCCCCAAAATAGCCCCCAAAAGAGCCTCAACCAGCCCCCAAAATAGCTGGTGCACCTCCAAGGAGACCCATTGGAGCCTCAGCGCCTTTACCCAGAGTAAAGGAACAACCATTCCCTTACACCGAACAGTCTCTGGCAGCTGCCCCGGCTGCATAGGATACAGTGGTGGCCATTTTGGTGCCACTGCTCCTCTGAGCACTGGGGCAGTTTAGGATTGGACTATTACCTGGAAGTGTGTACAGCATTGCAGTCAAAAAAATTAAGAAAGGTATCTGTGGGCAGGCAAGCTAGTAAAAAATTTTGTGGGCAAGTAATCTTTGTTAAGTTTATTGCCCAGCTAAAATTTTCATTTAAAAATTACACCATGGATAATCAACTTCTGTGTTCTTGAAGAGGGTATTCTCTTCCCCACAGAGTGACTTGTGGGTTATGAGTGTGAATTTTACCCCACACACTTGGGGCCCGGCTTGGCAGGGGCCCGGCTCCATAATAAAATTGGCAGCATTTAAGAGCAAGGACTTGTTTGCCTTTCTTCCCTGCTGTCAGGCAGAATGTTGCATGAAAATATGTACCTATTACATACAAAATGAAAAGAGATGTAATGCAGACTTTCTCCATGTCAAATGACTTAAAAACATTTTTCTTTTTCATGTGAGTGAAACAGCAGACCAGACGCACTTTTCGTCGTGTGCTGATTACCATTTGTTATGGCCACCTGGAGTGAGATAAAAGTGCTCAAGGGGGAATCCCTGAGAAGGCCAAAGAAAACCGTTTTTTGTGATAATTCATTCCTGTCTGCCAGTTCTTCTTTAGAAACCTATTCTAGTCAGCAGCTGCAAAGTAAGATTAAATATTACATACCGCAAACCGTAGAGGACGGTCCCATCTGGATGTAGCCGAATCATTCGATTTTTCACAGTAACTCCATGAACAAAGGACTTCTTGTCATTCAGAAAGTATGTATCTGGTACCCAGAGATAATCTGCCACTCTGTTATCTAAAGTCAGATTCAAAGGTATTCCAGAGTACGAGAGTCTTTTATCCCTCCAGGATTGTTGGAAATACATCGTGAGTGTATAGTCCTAGAAGCAAAGAAAAAAAGAAATTGGGATGCGCACTTCACCACTTGTGAAGTGCAAGTGGTGCAAGTGGTGCCACCATATTTTGATGCTTCACAGGAAATTTCAGAGTTTCATGGGAGTTGCTTGAATTGGCAGGCTGACATTAGCTTTCTTCTTGTTGGCATAAACAGAATTACAGCCCAGTCGTATTCATTCTGACCCTTGTTGATGCAGCAGTGCCAAAATAGCAACCACCGCATTCTATGGGGGGGAGGCATTTGCAGAGGTCCCCTCTAGGTGAGGGGACAATCATTTCCTTACCTGAAGGTAAGCCTTCATGGCTCAGAGGGGACTACTTGGATCTGTGACAGCTAATTTGCTGTTGCCAGTCTATGTTGACCTGCATCACAGGATCAGGCCCAGGAAGGGGGTTAGGATATTGGTGGTGCCAGTGCTGCCAATTCCACACCCTCCTGGGACCTGATCCACCTATCCTCTCCCCTCACCACCCTGCCCTCCTCCACGCCCTCCTACTCTGCCATCTCACCTCCTCTGACGAGTGGGAAAAGCAGAGATGATGCTATCGAGAAGGCACAGGCCTTCACGTTGGCACGCCAGCAATGTGCCGAGTGGCACACTGACAGAATGTCTTTGTGAGTGGTGTAGACTACTTTATGGCAGTCAGCACCAATGGAAGAAGGGGACTGTGGATGCACAGTAAGGATAAGATTGGGCTGTTGATCTTGTAGCCCCCAATTCTGGGATGCACGTGTTTAAAGTCCAGGATATAACTCAGGACATTTTGATCCGAAGTACAGGCTGCCCTAGTCAGCATGGACAGATATTTGGATAACTCTATTGAGAAAGAGAACATGCAGTATGGACACTACTGGAAGGTTTGGAAGTGACCAAGCCAACCACCCGCCATTATACCTCTGTACCAGCTGGCTTGCTGCATAAGTAATTTTGGTGACACCCTTCCAGTGATGTCAGCTGGTGCAGGCTGTAGCCCCCCAAACATCCTAGTGATGTGGTGTGACCCCTCCTAAGAGTTTTGCCTGACTCCACATTTGTACAGTGAAGTCCTGCCTGGTCTCCAGGAATGACAGCCAGGGACCAAAATGGAGTTAGGTTAGAATGCATGTGTATTGGGAAAAAGAGGTTGTTTATAACACATGACTAGTTTAGCCCCATGAAGTATCTAACAGTGCATTTAGCCTAATGGTGCATCATCATAAGAACTGCAGACCTCGCGGCGCACTGCAGGCATGACTTTGCTTTATATCACAAAGGCTACCCATAATCAAGCTGTCTGAATAGCACTCAAGTCAATGAGTTTAAGCAACATGCGTGCAGGACTGCAGCCAAATTAAATATTTTTAATAGGCTGTTTGTACCATGTTAATTACTAAAGTATTCAAGCTTAATAGCTTGTTTTGTATGAGGGTGCATTACTCCCCCACCTTCCCACCACACACATTGCTGAACTTTCTCTCCTAGTAGATCTTTATATGGAATTGGTCTGCTGAAGAGGCAACAAATTGTCCCTTTAGCCAAAGGTGTCAGCCCGTACTGAGCAGAAAATAATCACCAGACACATCAAAACAACTTGATTGGTAGCATATTAGAAGTCTACCAGCAGGAAGGTGACAATGTCCTTGGTATGGAATCTCATAAGAAGCCTTGAGGAGATTCTATGAAAAATTACCAAAGGAAGCTCAGTGGCAGAACTACAAGAAATTGCTATCTGTTAGACCAGGGGGTGGTTGAGTTTTCTTGTTCTAATTCATTGTCAGAGGTCTTTTTTTAAAAGGCTTTAGTACAAGGTAGAACTCTCAGTCACAATGTGGAAAATTCAGAGCTGGAAATTTAACAATAAGCAGTGGTTCTCAAACTTTTTAGGACCAGGACTCACTTTTTAGAATGACCACCTGTCCAGGACCCACTGGAAGTGATATTATTGACCTTGGAGTGATGTCATGGCTGGAAGTGACATCATCAAGCTGGTAATACCATCATTGTGATGCCAAAGCCTGCTGCTTTCCTGAGAACACAGCAATAAATTGGCTTATTTCTCAGTGGCTTAATTTTGGGGGGGGGGGGGCAACTGTTTTCCAAAGGTAGAAGTGCAGAAAGAGTGATGTGTTTTTATTCAAAATTTACATAATAATTATACATTATAATCACTTGAAAAGTGTACTAGGTTGGTGATATAGGTGGTATAGTATCAGCATATAAAGCCTCAGTCATTACCCATGCACCCCCACATTAAATAATAAAGAAAAACCAAATAAAACGTGTTGTGGTTTTTTTGCAGATTTTGGGTTTTATTAAAACAAAAATAAGAAGTGCAGAAAATGGTGTGAGGTGTTTTTATTTCGTTATCACTGTTTTCTCCCACTTCTAACGCTAGATTGCTTTGATTCCTACATATTTTCTTCCGAGGAAGTGCCCACATCTATTAAGATTTTGCAGAAAGGATTTATAAGCTGGGCACTTATTTCATGCTAGTGCCTGCTTACACATCTTTGAATATAACATTCTGGCATGTGTGTATGTGTCACTGGTAATGGAGAAGTCTGTTATGGAAGAGGGCCTTCTCTGGGACATGTCTTGTATAATGTAAAACTGCTGTGAAAACATTAAGACAGGCTGCAAAAGGCGGCCTCCAAAAGTAAGAACTAGGAATATGTAGTCACGGTATCAAATAAGACGGAGCTTTTTTATTTTTTAAAGAAATCTTTATGTTAGCTGAAGACCATCTACTGGCATCTCAGAATGAGATGTCAGAAAGATTCATCTATAGCAGTGATTCTCACACATTCAGCACCAGGACCCACTTTTAAGAATGAGAATCTGTCAGGACCCACAGGAAGTGATGTCATGACCAGAAGTGACAACATCAAGCAGGAAAATTTTTAACACTCCTAGGCTGCAGTCCTACCCACACCTACCCAGGAGTAAGTCCTATTGACTATCATTGTTAAAAGAATATACATAGTAGCTTGTTAAAAGTACAGGTCCATAATGTTTCCCCAAATGCAGTCACATACCATAGTAGCATCAAGTCTAATATATTAAAAATAAAATATTGAAATGAATGGGGACCCACCTGAAATTGGCTCGCAACCCACTCACCAGTTCCACTGATCTATAGGAACATTTAACATCTGAGAAGACTTGTACATTAAATTCTTTAAAAATTGCATTAAGTTGTAGGCATGATTCAAATCTATCCTAAGAAAGAAGTTGCCAGTAGGCCACATACTGAACTGAAGAGGCATCTGTGGACACCATGTGCAGTTTTCTGGGTCCAAGCATTTTTGTATTGCAACCATGAAGTTGACTGGTAAGGAATACTATATAAGAACATGAGAAGAGCCCTGCTGGATCAGGGCAAAGGCCCATTAGTTCAGTGTCCTGTATCTCTCAGTGGCCCACCAGGTGCCTCTGGAAGCACACAAGACAACAAGAGACCTTGAAATCCTGTTGCCACCCCATTGCATTTGGCATTCAGAGGTAGGACACCCCTAAAACTTGGAGTTTACATAATAAGTCATCATGGCTTGTAATCCATGATGGACTTTTCCTCCATCAATCTGTCCAAATACAGCTCTCCAAGCTTCTTTGCATGTCTAGTTAAAGGCCTTATAGTCACACAGCTGTCAGTTCCTTTCCCTTTTGGTTCCCAATTGCCTTTCCCACCCCAGGCAAGCTGGGACAAAGCAGATGCCATGCCTAGTGAGGCAGAGAAGTCTGTCAGGGTGGCAAGACCTGGCCCTCAAGTCCCTTTTTGGAGGAATCCTGAAGAGCCGCCATATGGTAGCTATGAATGTGTTTTGTGCATTTGCAAGCAATTAAAAAAACTTGTCATGGTTGCATAACATTAGCAGATATCTTTCCAGGGAGGCTAGTCCGGCATCACTTTAACAAGTCCCCTTACCTCTTGTAGTATCAGATTCTGTTGGGCCTACATATCACTCCAAACCACCAAGCAAAGCCATTTATAGAATTCTCAGTAGAAGCCCTGGGCTCACTTTTTTCTTCTCCTAAACTGAAGTTTTGGCTGGTAATGAACACTGCTATAAATGCAAACACAACAAGCTGTAAACTGTATGCCATATGCTTAACGAGTATTAGTATTGCCTTCAAAGGCAGAAGCCACCGTGTAGCTAACAGTAAACATTTCAAAGTCTTCAGGAATCACTTTTCAAATGACAGTTCTAATATATATCAGCGTTTCTCAAACTGCGGGTCGGGACCCACTCGGTGGGTTGCAAGCTCATATCAGGTGGGTTACGTAGCACCTAGCTCAGCCACCGTTGAAAATGCAGAGCTGAAAATACAGGGTATGAATGTCCCCTTCGCCAGAGGAGATGCCAGCAGCTATCCAAAGCCCATAGGATGCAGTGGTCACCACTTTGGTGCCACTGTTCCTCTGGGCACCAGGCAGCTCAGGATTGGGCTGCCCCTCTCAGGTGAGCATGTATTGCATGATTGCAATCTAAAACTGCAGTCCTTTACACAATTACCTGAGAGTAAGTGTGATTGTATTCAATTGCATTTACTTCTGAGCAGACACATATAGAGTTGTGCTATAAATACCACTTCCATGAGAATGACACTGCGCATGAGGCCATAATATTTGAAAAATGACTCAGAAGACAACCAGAGTGGCATTTTATATATTCAGATTAAAAAAACAACAACTACATAATGGAAGGGGATTTGGGTGCGTTTCAACCCCATCCCTCTGTTTAGGCTCAAACTCCCTCAGAGGCGAATGACGAAGGCCAGATGCCTGCCCCTAACTGCCATGCTATATAGACCAGAAGGGAAATCTGGAGGGTACCCAGAGAGCTGACAAGTCGAGCTGAGTTTTTCCATCTGCTCTTTGGCCACCCTTCAAGTGAGATATGAAGGATTGTCAGCTTGCGTGGGAGGAAACTGGAGGCCAGAATGTGATACCAGATCATAAAAGGATCCATCTGAAATGTAGTTCTTGAAAGACAGAACCTTCTTCAATTGTAAAAATCCCTATAGGGATTTAGTATAGCCTGCCTGTGTAAACCGCCTTGAAATAAAGTCTGAGGAGAAATCCGAAGACCATGAAAGGCGGTTTATAAATAACTGTATTATTATTATTATTATTATTATTATTATTATTATTATTATAATGAATGTCGCTGTAAATAGAACAGGGCTCTCAAAATATCATGCAGGTTCCTAGCTCTCTGGGTGCTCTCCAGGTTTCCCTTCTGGTCCCTTCTTTGTCTCCTCAGGGCTTCTCTATGGGGCTACTTAAATCTGCACCAGCAATACAGCTGGCCCAAATTCAGGCCTTCCTATGTTGGGCTTTCAGGCCCGTGACAGGGGATAGGTTGTGGCAATAGTTGTGGCTACTGTTCCTACCTTTTTCCCAGGCCTGAACCCCCTTCCCTGCCCTCCTCACCTTATAATTTCTCCCACCTGCCCATTTTGCTCACCCTCCCACTGCCCAACGGGCCCATTCCGCCCTCCCTTCACCCTCCCACTGCCCAATGGGCCCATTCTGCCCTCCCTTCACCCTCCCACTGCCCAACCCTACCTGATCTGATGGGTATAGTCCTCTAAGTGGCAGTAACAGGCTGGCGCAGGCCTTGCCACCGGTGCCATGGGCCTTTGCGCAGCCACAACAGCATGTTGTGTCTATGACATGTTGGTGTCAGCACGCGTGCCCATTCCGCTGGCATTAGCTGGCATAGGATTGGGCTGTAATTCTCAATTTATGTGTTTCAATTTACAATTTTATTCTAAAAAAATGTTCTACAAAGTATACCTCTATTCATCCCTTTTCACACCTGACCAGCAAAGTCAGTCCAGAGTTTGTTTCTGAAAGATGGGCGGAATCGCGGCCATAAGTAGATAAAAATTCCCAGATGAAAACTCTTTCTGACACTGTAGCTGAAACTGGAGTTCTCCAGGTATAACTGAGCATATTGCCAATGCTTCATAGTTCTTTGAATTCCATCAGCACTTGAAGATTAAGCTAAGAGAATGGCAGAGTTTTTTGTTTGAGAAGCAAATGCATTCTAATTAACTTTTGGGTTCCAGAAATGACAAAAGAGAAATGGATGGGATTTTCCCTGAAACTGATGCCTCGATGGACAAATCCTTTGACTTGTTTTCCATGACCTGGAAGCTGGTGATTTTGTTTGCCGAGATCCAAAATCAGCATCCCTCTCCGAGTTTCAATGAAGATACCATTCTCAGGTTGCATCTCATCCCTAATTTGATATTCAGGGCATTCCCATTCATCTTTAATGTTCACACCAGTGCCTTTTCATATCAAAGTCCCGCCAGATGAATTTTCACAAACAGTTGAAAGCTAATTCTGTAACAATTGGCGTGTTCCCTGAAGTTTTCAATGCATAACAGGCTTAGCTTGGATATCAGTAGTCACCTGTACTCTGGCCTCTTGCCTGATGTCTAAGCATGTCTCCTTTTCACATAATAACTGAACTCAGACAAGTAACAAAGACAAGTTTGACTGCATGAAAGCTTGTAAGTTGGGGTAGAAAGATCTACAGTGACAAATAACAGAACATATCAAAGGCAATGCAAGAACTGAGATGCAAAACTGGATATTTTCAACGCCTCTCCTTGCCAGGAGCAAAACAAATGAAAAGTCAAAGATTCAAAGGAAGCATAAATGCTTACTTCAGAGCCAAGACAAAGTTGGAGTAGAGTGAAAAGGCAAACCAATATCAATTAATCCAAATGGAGTCTGATCCCAAACTCATTACAGTCAGCCTGTTTCTCTCGACTGCTTTTATGAATCAGGAAAGTTCTCATTCCTACCCAATGTTTCTTAACTGAAATTGTTAACAGAAATATTTATAGATATATTTAAATACTGTTTGCCCCTCAAAAGAAAGAAAAACATCTTCTGTGTATCATGAAATGAATGCTGAAGGTCAGGTGTGCCAAACTCATTTCATACAGTCATATAGCATTCGTGACACTTGCTGGGGGCTGAAAATGACATCATTAATGATGATGTCATTGGGCAAATGATGGCCAGAAATAAGCTGTTCTAATGTGGTAACTCTCATTAGCTGCAGAAGAGAAAATAGGCAAATTTTGATCATCTTTTCAAGATATGGAAGAGCCCAATTATCATGTTGGGAGAGTCCAATTACCATGCGAGCTGCCCTTTCAGCAACACCGCTTATGCCAAGGTGTCACTTCTGAGCTTGGCAGCTGAAAAGTGTCCTGCAAAGTAATGCCTCAGCAGAAGCAGCACCACTGAAAGGGCAACTTGCATGGTAATTGGACTCCCCCAGGGGATCTTCCTTTCTTATCCCTTTTGGTCTGCTCCTTCCCCCATAGCATTCCTTGTCTTCTGAGGCCTCTTTCAATATCTCCCTCCCACAGCCTTCGCAGAAGCAGCACTGCTGAAAAGGCAGCACAAGGAGAGCCCAGTTGTCATGTGGGCCAAATAAAGAGCTTTTGGGTGCCATATTGGGTCCACAGGCCTTATTTTTGACAGCCCAGCTATAAGTCATGATTGAGAGCTGTCTGTACTGCTTCACTATGCAGGTGGGGGATTACAAAGAACCATGCAGGCAGAGAGAAGTGATCTGGAGTTCTGG